>NC_135721.1:57133651-57464485 GCF_964656455.1 Halichoerus grypus
GCAATATATTCTCTTCCAAATGTGTAGCAGGAAGGGGAGCGTTCTCTTCCAGTACGACCCACAGGATCCCCACACCATGGCATCTTGACTGAACCCTACGCACTGTTCTCTCTCCTGCTCTCTCCCTCTCTCCCTGACTTCTGTCCATGAAAAGGGCTCTCTCCCCTCTGCAACACCCTGGCTTTTCTCTCCCCCAGTTCACATCTGTGAACCTCACACCTGCCATGTTCTGTCCCTCCAATTGTGCAGATTGTTTTCTTAATCCTCAGGTCAGTTTTCTAGTTGTTCAAAATGATTTGATGTTGATCTAGCTGTGTTGAAGGATGAGGAAAGCCCAGGCTCCCTGCTGCTACTCCACCATCTAAACTCCTCCTGGGTCATGTTTTTAAATCAACTATGCCAGTCTCTCTTTTAGTTGTTATATTTAGACCATTTTCATTTAATGTGATTATTGATATGTTTAGGTTTAAAGGCTGCAATTTTTGTTTGTTTTCTGTTTTTGCTCTCCCTCTTTTATTTTACTATTTTTTCTGCCTTCATGTATTACTTGAACATTCTTTAGAATTCCAATTTTATTTACCTAGATTGGTTTTTTTATTAAGATGAAATCAACATAATTTAAAAATTCACCATTTTAAGCATTTTTATGTGTATAATTGTTTTTTAGTATACGACCACCACCTCTATCTAATTCAAAACATTTTCATTATACTGAAGATAATCTCCATGTACATTAGGCAGTCACTCCCCAGTCTTCCCTCTCCCTAACTCCTGGAAGTCACTAATCTCTCTGCCTCTATGATGGTTTCTATTATGAAAATTTAATATAAATGGAATCAATTGTTCATTTCACTTAGCATATTTTCAACATTCATCGATGTTGTAGCATGTATCAGTATTTCATTCCTTTTTATAATATTCCATTCTATGGATATACTACATTTTGTTTATCCATTCATCAGTTGATGGACAGTTGGATTGTTTCCACTTTTGGGCCATTATGAATAATGCTGCTGTGAACATTTCTATACGAGTTTTTCTGTGAGCACATGTTTTCAATTGTCCTGTGGAATTGCAAAGTTATATGGTAACTCTATATTTGGCCATTTGAGGATCTGCCAGATTGTTTTTCAAAGTATTTGCATCATTTTACATTCTCACCAGCAATATATGGGGGTTCCAGTATTTCTGCATCCTTGCCAACACTTGTTATCTGACTTCCTGATTATAACCATCCTAGTGGGTATGAAGTGGTATCTCATTGTTGGTTTGATTTACATTTCTATAATGATTAATGATGTTGGACATCTCTTTATGTGCTCTTTGTTCATTTGCATATCTTCTTTGGAGAAATATCCAAGTTCTTTGCCCATTTTTTATTGGGCTGTTTCTCTTGTTGTCGAGAATTCTTTATACATTGTAGATTGTAGACTCTTATCAGATATATGATTTGCAAATATTTTCTCTCATTTGTGGGTTATTTTTTCACTCTTTTGATAGTGTTTAATGTGCAGAAGTTTTAAATTTTGATGAAGTCCAGTTTATTGCCTTTTGTTTCTTGTGCTTCTGGTGTCATATTTAAGAAATCATTGTCTACTTCAAGGTCACAAAGATTTACTCCTGTGTCCTTCTATGAATTTTATAGTCTTAGATCTTATGTTTATGTCTTTGATCCATTTTGAGTTAATTTTTATATATGGTGTAAAGTAGTGATCTAAATTTATTCATTTACCTGTGGATATCCAAATTTCCTAGTATCATTATTATCTAGCAGGAATGAAAGTTCCATTTCCCTACTCAGCCTTCTCTGACATCACTCTGATGAGCAGGGTAGGGATAGAGCTCCTGTTTCAGTCCCTAAGGTTGGAAGTCATAGGCCTTTGCTGGCATGAGTGGGGGCACAGTTTTTCTGGTTATTTGGCTAGAGTAAAGCAGTTATTTCTAAAGAGGGTTTTTTTTGTTTTTTATTTTATTTTATTTTCAGTCTTGGTAGACTGTCCTTTCTTGGTTCTTTGGATAAAGAGATCAGGGTTTTTGGAGTGCTTTTTCTTTCTCTGTACCTATTGGCATTTTGGGGTTGCTGACTTACTTAGCTTCAAGTCTGGAATGTATGAGGCAAAAAGAAAACCCAGAAACACCATTGTGTCGTTTCTTGGGTCCCAAGTTTTCTAAGCTGGTTTGCCTTTTTCTCCCCACCTTTCAGTCTTCTTGTGTTTGTTTTTATATATAATGTCCAGGTTTTTAAATTGTACTTAGAGGGAGATGTAGGAAAAGTATTTCTATCATATATTCCCAGCAGTGGAAGCCTCTTTTAACACATTTTTAAAAACGCTAAAAGCCCTGTCCATTGCTGCCATTACTTTCACAGTTAAAAAAGGAAATTGTATAATCTTTCTATAACCTCCTGTAGGCCAGGGTGGCCTTATTGGGTTTCTCTAATAGGTCGTAGCTGTTTTTAAGGCAATCTTACCTGCTTCTCAGAATGATGTCAGCAAAGGTCTATGATTTCCAACTTTCAAAGACCTACTTATAACTTTTCTACCATGTGTTTTCCTTTAAGAAGATTTAGCAGAAAGTATAAGTTCCTTTCACATATTACTACTGTCATTGTTATTGTTGTCCTCAGTTTCACCCAAGGAATGGATCTTTAGTCATCCATGCCTTTAACATTTAGACCAACCACTTCACTAACTTCTCCCTCCCCCTTTCATTGTGATGATATACAGTAACATCTGTAGATTTTTAGATCATGTAGCTTGATAGGAAATAGCCACTCTTCTCATTCTCTGGTGTCTTATCAGTATAGATCAGTGATTTTTTTTTTTTTTTAAGATTTATTCATTTATGGGTGCCTGGGTGGCTCAGTTGGTTAAGCAACTGCCTTCAGCTCAGGTCATAATCCTGGAGTCGCAGGATCGAGTCCCACATTGGGCTCCTTGCTGAGCAGGGAGTCTGCTTCTCCTTCAGATCCTCCCACCTCTCATGCTCTCTCTCTCATGCTCTCTCTCTCAAATAAATAAATAAAATCTTTAAAAAAAGATTTATTCATTTATTTGAGAGGGAGGGAGAGACTCCCCACTGGATGTGGAGCCTGATGCGGGGCTTGATCTCACCACCCTGAGGTCATGACCTGAGCTGAAATCAAGAGTTGGCCACTTAATGGGCTGAGCTACCCAGGCATCCCTAGATCAGTGGTTCTCAACTATACCCTGAAAAATTTCACAGATATTCTGCCAAACTTTGATGAACATATAATGACCTATTTTGCTAAAGCTATATAGCCATCCTATTATAGTGTTATTCATTAAATGGAACACTGAGAAGAATGAGCCATACAACATTATATAGATGGGATATTCATTTTTGCCAATAAAACATTAATTTCATTAATATTAATTTGCCAGAGAAAAAGTGTTTTTGTTTTACCTGAGAAATTTGTCTTGTGAGAATATGAAACAGTTCAGTCAGTTTAGTAAAAAATACTGCATAGAGAAAGACAGTGCTGAGAGGTGATGACTGAGAATGTTTTTGTTTTGTTTTAATTTACTCAAATAATTGTCTTCATCCATCTAGTGAAATATAACTTGATTACATGAAGAGAAATTTAATTATTTAATAAGGTCACAATTAGGAATGAATTTACTTGTTCTTTATCATCTGTGAGATTCTAAACATACCACAAAAATCAGTTACATCAATTTCTCTTCCAATTGCTAATATGGCAAAAATTTCCCTTTAGAAATAAAAAGTTCACTTTGGCTATAGATCATAGAGATAAACTATGTGGAGGCAATTCAGTGAGACATCCCCACTTTCTTCCCTGTCCCCAATGAATAAAATCATTTGAATAAGGTGATTCCTTCAAAGGGGAGAGCCACACACCTCTATGAGAACTTGTGTGATCTCAATATAGAACTTCCATGAGCATGGAACGTTTTCCATTTCTTTGTGTCTTCCTCAATTTCTTTCATGAGTGTTCTATAGTTTTCTGAGTATAGATCCTTTGCCTCTTTGGTTAGGTTTATTTCTAGGTATCTTATGGTTTTTGGTCCAATTGTAAAGGGGAATGGCTCCTTAATTTCTCTTTCTTTTGTCTTGTTGTTAGACATAGAAATGCAACTGATTTCTGTGCGTTGATTTTAGATCCCGCTACTTTACTGAATTCCTGTATGAGTTCTAGCAATTTTGGGTGGAGTCTTTTGGGTTTTCCACATAGAGTATCATGTCATCTGCAAAGAGTGAGAGTTTGACTTCTCTGCTGATTCAGATGCCTTTCTTAGTTTTTCTTGTCTCATTGCTGAGGCTAGAACTTCTAGTACCAATCCATGCTCATGGATTGGAAGAACAAATATTGCTAAAATGTCTATGCTACATAGAGCAATCTATACATTCAATGCAATCCCTATCAAAATACCATCAACTTTTTTAAGTGAGCTGGAACAAATAATCCTAACATTTGTATGGAACCAGAAAGGACCCCGAATAGGCGGGGGAATGTTGAAAAAGAAAAGCAAAGTTGGTGGCATCACAATTCTGGACTTCAAGCTCTATTACAAAGTGGTGATCATCAAAACAGTATGGTCCTGGCACAAAAACAGATACATAGATCAAAGCAACAGAATAGAGAACCCAGAAATGGACCCTCAACTCTATGGTCAGCTAATCTCCGACTAAGCAGGAAAGAATATCCAATGGAAAGAAGACAGTCTCTTCAACAAATGGTGTTGGGAAAACTGGACAGCCACATGCAGAAGACCATTTTTCTTACACCATGCACAAAAATAGACTCAAAATGGATGAAAGACCTAAATGTGAGACAGGAATCCATCAAAATACTAGAGGAGAACACAGGCAGCAACCTCTCTGACCTCGGCCTCAGCAACTTCTGGCTAGACACGTCTCCAAAGGCAAGGGAAACAAAGGCAAAAATGAACTATTGGAACTTCATCAAGATAAAAAGCTTCTCCACAGTGAAGGAAGCAGTCGACAAAACCAAAAGACAACCGACAGAATGGGAGAAGATGTTTGAAAATGTCTTATCAGATAAAGGGCTAGTATTCAAAATCTATAAAGAACTTATCAAACTCAACACCCAAAGAACAAATAATCCAATCAAGAAATGGGCAGAAGACATGAACAGACATTTCTCCAAAGAAGACATACACATGGCCAACAGACACATGAAAAAGTGCTCAACATCGCTTGGCATCAGGGAAATCCAAATCAAAACCACAATAAGATACCACTCCACACCTGTCAGAATGGCTAAAATTAACAGTCAGGAAACAACAAATGTTGGCGGGGATGCAGAGAAAGGGGAACCCTCTTACACTGCTCGTGGGAATGCAAACTGGTGCAGCCACTCTGGAAAAGTGTATGGAGGTTCCTCAAAAAGTTAAAAATAGAGCTACCCTACAACCCAGCAATTGCACTACTAGGAATTTATCCCAAAGATACAAATGTAGTGATCCAAAGGGGCACATGCACTCCAACGTTTCCAGGAGCAATGTCCACAATAGCCAAACAATGGAAAGGGCCCAGATGTCCATGGACAGATGAATGGATAAAGATATGTATATATAAAGTGATATATATATATATATATATATATATATATATATATATATATACACACATACAATGGAATACTACTCAGACATCAAAAGAATGAAATCTTGCCATTTGCAATGATGTGGATGGAACTAGAGGGTATTATGCTAAGCAAATAAGTCAATCAGAGAAAGACAATTATCATATCACTCGTGGAATTTACGAAACAAAACAGAGGATCATAGTGGAAGGGATGGAATAATAAAACAATAGGAAATCAGAGAGGGAAACAAATCATAAGAGACTCTTAATCATAGGAAACTGAGTGTTGCTGGAGGGGAGAGGTGTGGGCGATGGGGTAACTGGGTGATGGACATTAAGTAGGGCATGTGATATAATTAGCACTGGGTATTATATAAGACTGATGAATCACTGACCTCTACTTCTGAAACTAATAATACATTATATGGGGGTGCCTGGGTGGCTCAGATGGTTAAGTGTCTGCCTTCAGCTCAGGTCATGATCCCAGCGTCCTGGGATCGAGCCCCGCATCGGGCTCCCTGCTCAGCGGGGAGCCTGCTTCTCCCTCTCCCTCTGCCTCTCCCCTGCTCATGCTCTCTCTCTCTCTCTGTATCTCTGTGTCTCAAATGAATAAATAAAATCTTTTAAAAAATAAAATAAAATAAAATAAAATATAATACATTATATGTTAATTAATTGAATTTAAATTTAAAAAACAGCAAAAAAAAAAAGGGATTCCTCTCATCTAATTAATGAATACATCCATCACCTTATTTATTTATTTATTTATTTATGGTGAGTACATTTAAGTTATACTCTAACATATTTCAATAAGGCAGTACAGTATTATCAACTATAGTCACCACATTAAACATTAAATGCCGAGACGTTATTTATCTTAGAGCTGAAAGTTTATACCCTTTTATAAACATCTCCATGTTTTCCCTACCCTGCAGCCTCGGGCAACCACTTCTTAATAGTCTCTGTTTCTGAGTTTGACTTTTTATTTAGATTACACGTATAAGTGATACCATGCAGTATTTGTCTTTATCTGAGTTATCTCACTTAGTGTATTACCCTCAGGGTCCATCCATGTTATTGCAGATTTTAGGATGTCCTCCTTTCTTGTGGCTGAATAATATTCCATTGTATACATATAAACCACATCTTCTTTATTCATTCGTTCATTCCCAAGAATGCTTATATACAATATGAGACATAGATTTAGTAGAGTAATGAAATCACATGTAGTATTGATTTGTTCACCACTCCACTCCACACCTGTCAGAATGGCTAAAATTCTGACTTGACTTCATCAAGATAAAAAGCTTGTTTTTTGTTTGTTTGGTATTGGTTTTTCCTAAAATAAATTGCTTTTTGAAAATCTTTTCTTGAATTAACATATATTCAGAAAAATGAACAAATTGTAAGTGGATAACTCATGGAATTATCATATTTATCATAAAATAAACTACATAACCACCAACCCAGTAAAGAAAGAACTTTACTAGCACTTCTGAAACCCCCTTTTGACACTGCCCAATCATCCTCTCTCCTTTCCAAAGGTAAATGCTATCCTAAATTCTGACAACAAAGATTAGTATTACCTCTTTTTGAACCTTATATGAATGAAATTATATAGTATATTTTCTTTCATGTTTCCTTTTTGTGCTCATTATATTTGTGAGAGTAGTACATGTCGTAGTATGTGGCAGTAGTAGGTTCATTTTTATTACTGAGTATTATATTATCTTTTCATAACATATACTATTGGGATATATCACATTTTATTTATCCATCCTACTGTCCAGGGACATTTCTGTTGTGTCTAGTTTAGAGCTATTATAAAAAATGTTGCTATTCATGTACATATCTTTGGTGGATATGTGTGGATCTTTCTAAAGTATTGACCATTTGTGATTCTTTCTGTTGCAAATTGTCTATCCATTCCATTGGCATTTTTATCTTTTTTATGGATTTTTAAGCAAATTTTGGATATTGATCATCTTTTATATGTTGCAAATATTTTTCCCAAATTACCATTTGTTTTTCAATCTAGTACATGCATTTTGTTGTTGTTCATTTAGGAGTTTGATAAGGTTAACTAGTATACCAATGTTTTGCATTATGGTTTCTTAATTCTTAGATCTTCTCTCCCCAGGATTATAAAAAAATACCTCAGTTTTTGTCAATCACCTGTATGACTTTATGTTCTGCCTTTTATTCTTCTAACACTGAAAATAATTTTGACATAAGAAAGAACACATAGATCCAACTGCCCTTGTCCTAACATCATTTTTACAATTTTCTCATGATTTGTTAACCTACTTTTATTCCATACTAACAGTTATAGAATAACTTTAGGCAGCAGTCACAAAATGATGGTCATCCATAAGAGCTCACACACATACACACACACACACACACACACACACGTTTTAAGAATTTGAGTCAACATTTAAAAATTAACATTGCAGGGGCACCTGGCTGGCTCAGTTGGGAAACCATGCAATTCTTCAGTTCTTTTTTTCTTTTTTTAAAGATTTATTTATGTATTTTAGAGAGAGAGAGCAGGGAGGAGGAGCAGAGGGAGAGGGGAGAGAGAATCTTAAGCAGACTCCACACTGAGTGCGGAGCCCGTTGCCAGATCCCACAATTCTGAGATCACAACTTGAGCTGAAACAAAGAGTCAGTTGCTTAACCCACTGTGCCACCCAGGTGCCCCAAAGCATGCAATTCTTGGATCTTGGGATCGTGAGTTCAAGCCCCGTGTTAGAGGTAGAGTTTACTTAATAAAAATAAAACTTGACATTGCATGAAAACCTAATTCATTATTTCTCTTAAAAAAAAAAGGCTACCAGGTTATTTGTTAAAACTGAACCTGGATTTTTCAGACAACAATCAGAACAGACTAGCACATGTCCCCTCCCTCATATTCTCCCTTTTGCTACAGACCCTACGAGTTCTTATTGCTTTTACATCTGGCCCATTAAATGTATGTCTATTGCCTGCTTAGTCTTATCAGCATTTAATTTATGGGCTCTATTTATTTCCAATAATCTATCCTCATGCCCTCTACTATATTTACTATAACTTTGTGTACAATATGAAGAACTCTTCAAAATCTCTCTGCTTTATAGTAAGTCTTTAAAATTTCAGATGAGGAGGTGCCTGGGTGGCTCAGTGGGTTAAGCGGGTGCTTTAGGCTCAGGTCATGATCCCAGAGTCCTGGGATCAAGCCCCGCATCGGGCCCTTGCTCAGCGGGGAACCTGCTTCTGCCCCTCCCCCCTGCTCATGCTCGCTCTCGGTCTCTCTGTGTCTTAAATAAATAAATAAAATCTTTAAAAAAATAAATAAAATTTCAGATGAACTTTAGGGTCCTATTGTTAAGTTCTAAACAAATGAAATATCATAAGGATTTTGATTAGAATAGCATGAATAAGGGTGCCTGGGTGGCTCAGTTGGTCAAGTGGCTGCCTTCGGCTCATGTCCTGATCCCAGGGTCCTGGGATCGAGTCCCGCATCAGGCTCCCTGCCCAGCAGAGAGCCTGCTTCTCCCTCTCTCTCTGCCTGCCTCTCTGCCTACTTGTGTTCTCTCTCTACCTCTCTGTCAAATAAATAAATAAAATCTATAAAAAAATAGAATAGCATTATATGGATTAATTTTAGGAAGGATCAACATCTTTATAATATTGAATTCTTCTGTTCAGTAACAGATTTCTCTCCGTTTATTCAAGTTTTCCTTTACATCCCCAGATATATTTTTATTTGCATATGTTTCATGTTTACTCTTATGTATTTTATTGTATTTTTTGCTATTATGGGTAGGACATTTTTAAATTAAACTTCCTAATTTATTATTTCTGGTATATCAGAAACTATTGATGTTTGTATACTAATTTTTTAGTGGATTACCTTTCTGAACATGTAAAAATTATTTCTAATAATTTTTCAGTTATTTTGTCTATCCAAAGTGGACAGTCATGTTGTCTACAATAATCATCATTTTCTTCCTTTATTTATACTGCTCATTCTTGTCTAGTAAATAATAGTGGCAATAAGACACTCTTAATTGTGACTTCAATGAAAATGTTGCTATTCCTTCATAATTTAGAATGATACTGAGTTGTTTTGAAATACATACTGGTTTTTAAAATTTTATCAAGGTTTTTATTTTATTTTATTTTTTTTTTTTTTTAAAGATTTTATTTATTTATTTGACAGAGAGAGACACAGCGAGAGAGGGAACACAAGCAGGGGGAGTGGGGGAGGGAGAAGCAGGCTTCCCGCGGAGCAGGGTGCCCGATGCGGGACTCGATCCCAGGACCCTGGGATCATGACCTGAGCCAAAGGCAGACGCTTAACGACTGAGCCACCCAGGTGCCCCTCAAGGTTTTTATTTTAATTCCGGTATAGTTAGCATACAGTGTTCTGTTAGTTTCAGGTGTACGATATAGTCATTCAACAATTCTATACATTACTCAGTGCTCATTATAGTAAGTGTACTCTTTAATCCCCATCATGTATTTCACCCATCCCCCGCCCATAACCATCAATTCTCTATAATTAAGAGTCCGTTTCTTCTTTTGCCTCTTTCTCTTTTCTATTTGTTCATCTGTTTTGTTTCTTAAATTCTACATGAGTGAAATCATATGGTATTTGTCTTTCTCTGACTTATATCGCTTAGGATAATATTATCTAGCTCCATCTATGTCATTGCAAATGGCAAGATTTCATTCTTTTTGATGGCCAAATAATATTCCATTATATATATAAAATGGAATATCTATCTATCTATCTATCTATCTATCTATCTATCTATCTATCTATCTAAAATATACCACCTCTTCTTTATCCATTTACCTATTGATGGAAACTTGGGCTGCTTCCATAGCATAGTTTGGCTATTGTAAATAATGCTGCAAAAAACATAGGGGTGCATATGTCCTTTCGAATTAGTATTGTTGAAATCTTTGGGTAAATACCCAGTAGTGATTACTGGATCATAAAGTAGTTCTATTTTTAATGTTTTGAGGAAATTCCATACTGTTTTCCACAATAGCTACACTAATTTGCATTCCCAACAATAGTGCACAAGGGTTCTAATTTCTCCACATCCTCCCCAGTACTTGTTATTTTCTGTTGTTTAATAGTAGCCCTTCTAATGAGTGTAAGGTAATATCTCATTGCAGTTTTGATTTACATCCCCCTAATGATTAGTAATGTCATGCATCTTTTCATGTGCTTATTGGCTATTTGTATATCTGGAGAAATGTGTGTTCCCAAAGTCCTTTACCCATTTCTTAATTGGGTTGTTTGTATTTTTGTTAAGTTTTAGGAGTTCTGTATATATTCTGGACATTAATCCCTTACAGATATATGATTTACAAATATTTTTCCCATTCTGTAGGTTGCCTTTTTCCTCTGTGAATGGTGTCTTTTGATGCACAAAATTTTTAAATTTTCATACTGTCCAGTTTGTGTATTTTTTCTTTATTTACCTGCACCTTTTGGTGTCATATCCAAGAAGAAATTGTCAAATTAAATGTTGTGAAGCTTTCATGCTATGTTTTGTTCTGAGAGTTTTATTGTCTTACATTTAGGTTCTTAATCCATTTTCAGTTAATTTTTATATATCCTTGTGGGGTGAGGGCCCAACTTTGTTCTTTTGCATGTGGCTATCCAGTTTTCTAAGCACCATTTGTTGAAAAGACTGTCCTTTCTCCATTGAAAAATCTTGGCACCCTTCTCAAAAACCATTTCATTATATATGTGAGGGTTTATTTCTGGGCTCTGTATTCTCCTGCATTGGTCTATATGTCTGGACACCAATACCTCACCAATGCTGCACTGTTTTGATTACTTTGCATTAAGTGGATATCAAGAAGTGTAAATCCTCCAATTTGCTCTTCTTTTTCAAGAGTGTTTTGGCTATTCAAAGCCCCTTGAGATTTTACATGACTTTTAGGATGGGTTTTTCTATTTTTGCAAATAACAACATTGGGGTTTTTATAAGGATTTCATTGAATCTGAAGATTGCTTTGGGTGCTATCAGCATTTTAATAATATTAAGTCTTCTAATCCATGTGCATGGGATATGTTTCCATTTATTCTTGTCTTTAATTGTACAGCAATGTTTTGTAGTTTTCATTGGACAAGTCTTTTACCTCCTTGGTTAAAGTGAATTCCTAAGTATTTTATTGATGCTACTGTAAAAGGAATTGATTTTGTTACTGCCTTTTCAGATTGTTCGTTTTTGATATGTAAAAATGCAAGTGATTTTTGTGTGTTAACTTTGAATCCTGCTACTTTGCTGAATTCTTTTATTAGTTCTAACAGTGTTTTTTGTGTGTGGAATCTTTAGGGTTTTCCACATGTAAAATCATGTCATCTGCAAAGAGAGATCATTTTATTTCTTCCTTTACAGCTTTGATGCCTATTATTTCTTTTTCTTCTCTAATTGCTCTAGCTTGAATTTTTGTACTATGTTGAATAGAAGTGGCAAGAGTGGGCATCTTTGCCTTGTTCCTATCTTAAAAGAAAAGCTTTCAGTCTTTTACCATCTAGTATGATGTTTAGTGGGGACTTTTCATATATGGTTTTTATTAGATTGAGGCAGATCCTTCTATTTATATTTTGTTGAGCATTTATCATGAAAGGGTGTTGAATTTTGTCAGATGCTTTTCCCAAATCAATTCAGATGATCATGTGCTTTTCCCCTTCATTTTTTTAATGTGCAGAATATATTCATTGATTTTTGTATGTTGAACCATCCTTACATTCCAGGAAATCTCACTTTGTCATAATGTGTAATCCTTTTAATATACTATTAAAATCTGTTTGCTAGTATTTTGTTGAAGTTTTTTTGTGTCATGTTCAATACAGTATATTGGTCTGTAGTTTTCTTTTAGTGTTTTTGTCTGGCTTTGGTATCTAGGTTATGCTAGCCTTAGGAATAAGTTAGGAAGTGGCCCCCCTTAATTTTTTTGGAAAAGTTTCAGAAAGACTGTTATTAGTTATTTAATGTATGGTAGAATTCATCTGTGAAGCTGTCATGCCCAGGACTTTTCTCTGTTGGGAGATTTTTTTGTTCCTAATTTAATCTCCTTACTAATGATAAATCTATTCAAGACTCTATTTCTTCATGTATTAGTCTTGATAGGCTTTACCTTCCTAGGAATTTGTGCATTTCATGTAGGTTATTCCATTTTTTGATGCACAGTTGTTCATAGTACTCTCTTATAATCCTTTTTATTTCTGTAGAATCAGTAGTAATGTTCTTACTTTCATTTCTGATTTTAGTAATTGAGTCTTCTGTTTTTCTTAGTCCATCTAGCTGAAAGTTTGTCGATTTTGTTGATCTTCTTGAAGAACCAGCTTTTGTTCCATTGTTTTTCTCTATTGTTTTTCTATTCTCTATTCTTTTATTTCTTTTCTAATCTTTATTGTTTCCTTCCTTCTGCTAGTTTTGGACTTTTTGTTCTTCTTTTTCTAGAACATTTCTTTTTTTTAAGATTTTATTATTATTTATTTATTTGACAGAGAGAGACACAGTGAGAGAGGGAACACAAGCAGGGAGAGTGGGAGAGGGAGAAGCAGGCTTCCCGTGGAGCAGGGAGCCGTTGCAGGGCTCGATCCCAGGACCCTTGGATCATGACCTGAGCCGAAGGCAGATGCTTAATGACTGAGCCACCCAGGCGCCCCTTTCTAGAACATTTCTTAAATTGTAAAGTTAGATTATTGACTTGAGATCTTTCTTGTTTTTTAATGAGTTTATAGCTATAAATTTCCCCCTTAGCACTGCTTTCACCTGTATCGCGTAAGTTTTGGTATGTTATGTTTTCATTCTCATTCATCTCTAAGTGTTTTCTAATTTCCCTTGTGATTTCTTCTCACATCCATTGGTTGCTTAAATGTGTATTGTTTAGGATGTCTAGGTGGCTCAGTCAGTTAAGCATCTGCCTTTGGCTCAGGTCATGATCCTCAGGGTCCTGGGATGGAGCCCCACATTGGGCTCCCTGTGCAGTGGGGAGTCTGCTTCTCCCTCTGCCCCTCCCCCTGCTGGTGCTCTCCCTTTCTCTCTCTCTCAAATAAATAAATAAAATATATATATTTAACAATGTGTTGTTTAATTTCCACAATTCTGTGAATTTTCCAGTTTTACTTTTGTAATTTATTTCTAACTTCATCCGGTTGTGGTCAGAGAAGATAATTTGTATGAAATCTATCTTTGAAACCTACTGAGACTTAATTTGTGACCTAACATATGGCGCGTCCTGGAAAATGCCCCATGCTCACTTGAAAAAAATGTTTGTATTGTTGGCTAGAATTCTGTATATGTTTATTATATTTAGTTGGTATATTGTGTTGTTTATGTCCTCTGTTTCCCTGCATATCTCTTGTCTGGTTATACTATCCATTATTGTGAGTGAGATTGTGTAGTCTCCAACTATTGTTTAGAACTTCTGTTTTTCCCTTCAATTCTTTTGGTGTTTGCTTCATATATTTTGATAGTCTGTCTTTGGGTTCATAAATGTTCATAATAGTTTTATATTCTTGCTCCAGTAAACCTTCTATTAACATATAATGTCCTTTGTCTCTTGTAACCTTTTTTGATTTAAAGTTTATTTTGTGGGGCACCTGGGTGGCTCAGTCAGTTGGGCATCTGCCTTTGGCTTGGATCATGATCCCAGGGTCCTAGGATCGAGCCCTGCATTGCTCAGCAGGGAGCCTGCTTTTCCCTCTCCCTCTGCCTGCCCGTTCCCCTACTTGTGCTCTCTTTCTCTTTGTCAAATAAATAAATAAAATCTTAAAAAAAAATAAAGTCTTTTGTCTATTAGTTTAGCCACCCCTACTCTCTTTCAGTTAGTCACCCCTACTCTCTTTTAGTTTGCATGGAATATCTTTTTCCATCCTTTCACTTTCAATCTGTTTGTGTCTTTGAGTCTCAAATGAGTCTCTTGAAGACAGCATATACTTGGGTCATGTGTTTTTGTCCATTCTGCCAGTCTCTCTTTTGATTGGAGAATTTATACCATTTACATTTAGAGTAATTACTGATAAGGAGGGACTTCTGTCATTGTGCTATTTGTTTTCTGTATGTGCTATAGTGCTTTTTTCCCTCATTTCCTGCATTACTGTCTTCTTTTGTGTTGAGTTTTTGTAGTGAAATGTTTAAATTCCTTTTTCATTTCCTTTTGTGTATCTTCTATACCTACTTTTGTTGTGATTATCATGGGGATAACATTCTAAAGTTATAACACTCTAACTTAAATTTATACTAGTTTAACTTCAGTAACATCCAAAAAGTCAGTTTCTCTACAGTTCTGTCACCACCCCTTTCAGTTGTTGATTACAAAGAATTACAGTAGTCTCCCTTATCCATGGAGAATATGTTCCATCTCTCCAGCTGATGCCTGAAACCACAGATAGTACTGAACTCTATATATACTGTATTTTTTCCTATACATACATACCTGTGATAAAGTTTAATTTATACATTAGGCACAGTAATAGATTAACAACAATAATAATAAAATAGAACAGTTATAACAATATACTGTAATAAAAGTTATATGAATGTGGTCTCTCTTTCTCAAAGTATCTTATTATATTGCATTCACCCTTCTTGTGATAATGTGAAATAATAAAATGCCTACATGATAAGATGAAATGAGGTGAATGATGCAGGCATTGTGACATAGCATTAGGCTACTACTCACTGGCTTCTGGACCATAGTTGACCATGGGTACCTGAAACCGTGGAAAGCAAAACCACAGATAAAGGAGGACTATTGTACATCTTTACGTATCGTGTGCACCAAAACATACACTAACAATCCTTTTAAATGCATTAGTCTCCTAAACTGTGTAGAAAACAGGATGTGGAATTACAAACCGAAGTTATAATAACACTAGCCTTAAGTTAATAATTGTCTTTTTTTAATGTATCATATAGAAAACAAAAAGTACAGTTAGAAATCATTGTTATAATAATAATGGCTTTTATAATTTTCCATGTATTTACTTTTATTGAGATCTTTATTTCTCCACATGGCTTCATGTTACTATCTGGTGTCCTTTTATTTCACCCTACAGAATCTTCATGAGCATTTGTTCCAAGACAAGTCTAGTGGTTGCAAACTCCCTCAGCTTTTGTTTATCTGGGAATGTCTTACTTCTCCCTCACTTTTGAAGGACAGTTATGTTAGATATAGGATTCTTGGTTGACAGATATTTTTCTTTTAGTACTTTGAATGTATCTTTCCACTGTCTTCTGGCCTCCAAAGTTTTTGATGAGAAATCTAGTTATAGCCTTATTGAGGATCCCTTCTATGTGCAATTCATTTCTTTCTTGTTACTTTCAACATTGTCTCTTTAACTTTTGAAAGTTGGATTATAATGTGTGTCTGTATGGGTCTTTTTGAGTTAACCTTACTCAGAATTCATTGAGCTTCTTGGATGTTTATATTTGTGTCTTTCATCAAATTTGGGAAGTTTTCAGCCATTATTTCCTCAAATATCCTCTCTGCTCTTTTCTCTCTTCTGGGACTCCTATGATGCATATGTTGGTCCATGTCCCACAGGTCCCTAAGGCTCTGTTCACTTTTCTTCCTTTTTTTTTTCTTCTGTTTCTGAACCTTGATTGTCCTCTTTTCAAGTTTACAGATTCTTTCCTCTGCCTGGTTAAATCTGCCTCAAATCCATCTAGTGAAGTTTTCATTTTGGTTATTGTACTTTTCAGCTTCAGAATTTCTTTTCAATTTCTTTTCAGGTTCTCTCTCTGTTGAGATTTCCATTTTACTCACTTTTTTTTTTTACTTTATGTCTTTAGTTCTTTGAGCATCTTTAAGACAATTTTTTTAAAGTAGCTGTCTAGTATATTTGCCTTTACATTTTTCCACAGACAGTTTCTGTTGATTTATTTTTTCTTTGAAAGGACCATACTTTCCTGTTTCTTTGTATGCCTTATGATTTTGTTGTTGTTGTTGTTGAATGCTGGACATTTGAATGTAATAATTTGGTAACTCTGGAAATCAGATTCTCTTCCTTTCCTAAGGTTTACTGTTTTTTGTTATTGTTTTTGTTTTTTGATTATTTTAGATGTCTCTGTGCCAAGAATCAGCCTAAAGTATAAATTTAATGTCTTCTCAGTTCATTTCTGAGCTTTTACCTGGGTATGCAGTGTCATTTTCTAATTTTACTACAAATGTAATGGCTTTTAAGTGTCCTAGTCTTTAATGGCTAACTCTCAAAAGAGGAAAAAAAAGGTGAAGATGGGGGAAGAGGGCCCTTGAAATCCTGTGAAATTCATTTCAGCCAAAGGAGAAAGGGCTTGTAACAATGGGAGGAGATGCAGCAAAGGTGGCTCCCCCACTTCTTTGCACCTCTCTGATTAGAAGCAGCAATTAACAAAACACAGTTCTCCAATATTTGGAGGACAGAGTCCTTTTCCCCATCCTAGCTCCCACAGTTGTGAAAGTTCCTCCAGGAACACATGCACAGATGCCTGCCATATGGATGGGGGTAGAGGATGAGTAACTGCTGCTGTGGTAAGAGCTGAAATTGACCAAAATTAGTCTCAGTTTACAATCCAAGTCTTCCCCCTGGAAGTTAGGAGCCTTCAGTAGATTCCAGAGTTCCAAAATAGTTACATCAGGCAGATTCTGACAGGGCAATTGTTGTCTAGGTGGGGAGACCAATGCCTGGTGCTTCCTTTTCCACCATCTTCCCAGAATCCTCCCTGTTGTATTTTTAAATCATGTTAGCCAAACATTTGTCTCTTCCTAAGCTACCAAGGGGCTGAAACATATTTTGTATCTTATTAAATGCCTTTTGGGAATCTTCAGATAGGATTATATGTAACTTTTCTCCCTTTATAAGGATAGTCACTTTTATTGACAGATTCCTAATAATAAACCATCCTTACATTACTAGAATGTACTACTCTGACCATAACAATTGAAGCGAATGTAAACAATAAAACTTGACCCCAAATTGCATACTACAATAAGTTGCTTATTTCAAAATAATGGCATTGCTATTTTACAGATGCACGTGAGTTCCAACTTGATTTCTCTTATGTTCTGAGCAGTAATCACATGAAATCGTTCTTACAGTGACATTTGAAACCTTGGACTTATTCCTAGAATATAGAAGAGAAAAATCTTGATAATAAAGAGATAGGATAGGATCATTAAATATACTTGATCCAAAAGAATGCCAGAAAGAAAAAAAAAACCAAAGAATGAAACAATTGGAAAACAAATAGTAATGGAAGATTTAAAACCAAAACATATCAATAATCACATTATATGTAAATGGTCTAAACACTCCAATTAAAAAAAATAGAAGCAGCACCAGGCAAGAACATATACCACTGGAAATTAGGACAGACTTTAGATAATCACAATGAATGTAGATAAAGAGGCAAAGAGATTAAAGCAATTAGAAGTATGTATTAGATATAGAAGACAGATAAATTCAACATTAGGATAATGGGAAGAAAAGATGTACTCAAATATATAATACAAGAAAAAAGTCCCTGAAATGAAAAAAGAAAATCAAGCAGTTCAAACCAAGAATATTATACTTAGGTGATATTTCAGGCAAATACATCAAACATTAAAGTCCTCAGACAATATAACATCTCTGAGCCTTTCATGGAAAAGATGCTTAATAATGAGTTTAAATAAAAGTCTCCTCAAGAATGGAGAATCTTATGGAAAAACAAAGAAACATGGTGGTAAGCAATCTGTTGGTGAGTCAACTAATAGTAGACAACTTAGAAATTATGATTAGAAAAGTGAGTATTATCTTGGATAATATAAAAGTAACACAACTGTATTAAGAGTTGGAAATTAGAGGAAGGGGAGATGGAGAAAACATCAGTCATTATCTTTCAAAACAGAGTCAGTAAATCCCGTTTAAAAGGAACACAAAGCTTTTTAAAAGCCTGAATATTTTCCATAATCTCTTAACCTTGAAGGGATCTTTTAGGAAATAGACTGTGATTAAGAGATAAATATCTGAGGGGCACCTGAGTGGCTCGGTCAGCTAAGCGTCTGCCTTCGGCTCAGGTCATGATCTCCAGGTCCTGCGGTAGAGCCCAGCATCAGGCTCCCTGCTTAGCGGTGCTTGTCTCTCTCCCTTTACCCCTCCCCGCCCCTGCTCATGCTCTCTCTCTCAAATAAATAAAATCTCTAAAAAGAAAAAAAGAAAAAGAAATGAATATTTGAGGGGTGCCTGGGTGGCTGTCGGTTGAGTGTCCTTGGTTTCAGTTCAGGTGATAATCTCACGATTAGTCATGGGATCCACCCCAAATCAGGCTCCACACTCAGCTCAGAGTCTACTCTAAGATTCTTTCCCCTTCCTCGGCCCTCCCCACTCTGCTCCTGCCCTTGCTCTCTCTCTCTCTCTCTAAAATAAATAAGTTGGGGCACCTGGGTGGCTCAGTCGTTAAGCGTCTGCCTTCGGCTCAGGTCATGATCCCAGGGTCCTGGGATCGAGCCCCGCATTAGGCTCCCTGCTCCACAGGAAGCCTGCTTCTCCCTCTGCCACTCCCCGTGCTTGTGTTCCCTCTCTCGCTGTGTCTCTCTCTGTCAAATAAATAAAATCTTTAAAAAAATAATAATAATAAAATAAGTAAGTAAAATCTTAAGAAAAAGAAATATTTGAAGTTAATCCTACATAACTGCCTTTTTTCTTTAAAGCAAAATTAAATTTATTCTCTTTATTAACAAATAGGATGTGTAACAAGCCCCTTTACATAAAGAATTTCTTGGTATCCCTCCATCTACTTTATATACCTATAAAAGATGTCTGGGATGATGTATGCCTAATGAGAACAATGGAAATTTGGGGGTATTTATTGCAATGTGGGAGTGATTTATACTTTGATCTTTGCCCTTTTGCATTGTTTGAATTCTTTTTTATGAATACATATCCGTTTTATAAAAACAAGGGTGATTATTTTGTGCATATCAGAAAACATCTAATGAAATAAGTGTAAGTATATACAGTTGACCTTTCAACAACATGGTTTTAAACTGCACAGGTCCACTTATACATGGATTTCCTTCAATATAGTACAAAGCTAAAAATGTATTTTCTCTTCCTTACGATTTTCTTAATATTTTTTTTAGCTTATTTAGTTGTAAAAATACAGTATATAATACATATAACATACAAATATGTGTTAATTGATAGTTTATGTTATTGGTAAGCCTTCCAGTCAATCATAGGTTATTAGTAGTTAAGTTTTGAGGGAGTCTAGGGGCGCCTGGGTGGCTCGGTCGTTAAGCGTCTGCCTTCAGCTCAGGTCACGATCCCAGGGTCCTGGGATCGAACCCCACATCAGTCTCCTTGCTCGGCGGGAAGCCTGCTTCTCCCTCTCCCACTCCCCCTGCTTGTGTTCCCTCTCTCGCTGTGTCTCTGTCAAATAAATAAATAAAATCTTTAAAAAAAAAAAAAAGTTTTGAGGGAGTCTAAAGTTATACATGAATTTTCAACTATGTAGGGGCTCAGGCCCCCAACCCATACACTGTTCAAGGGTCAACTGTATGTATCTAGATTAGTTAACAATAATAATTATGTTTTTCTTTATACTCATCTACATATATTTTAATTTCTAATTTTTTAAGTTTTTGATCACAAATGAAGAACAATACTAAAATTGTACCCCAAATGATGATCTTTAGAGCCTTTTATGTTACAGGAAAACTGAAGCAGAAAGTATGCCTCAGAATAGCCTAGTGTGTAAATGAAACATTCGCGCAAGCACAGTGGTTAAGAAAGTTTATTTAATTTGTGGAAACAAAACTTTTGTGTTAACATCAAGTAAATAATCTCTGAAGGGGCAAGTTCATTTTTCAAATCTGTACTAACACCTCAGATTTCACACATTCAGCCTCTCCTAAACTTCGTTGGAGAAGCAGAGCCTAGCAGACCAGGGTTATTAGCATAATTCATTTTCCTGACAGTACTGGGTCCTATTCATAGTCATGAGACTGCAATATTAATAAATACATCACTGATGGCCAAGATAAGAATAACACATTTTCTTTAGAACAGTGTTTTTCTATTTTCAGGCATCCTCTCTTACCTCTCTCTCCCTTTCCCACCCCGCCCACAACTGCCAGAAAAATGGGATTCTATTGATCTTACCTGTATATGCTTGTGACATTACCTCATTAAAAAGGAAAAAAAATAAAACCTTCCTCTCCCACTCCAAATTTTCAAGTAAATTTCCCTTCCCTAGAGATGCTATGAATCTTGGAGCTTTGCTGCTTCATCCCGTCTCTCTTTGATAAGTACAGCTTTAACCTTTATCAGTGTTGTCCTCTCTGTTATTCTTTATTCCTACTCCCCTCACTTGTATTGTCTGCAAAAGAATGAAAGATAAGGCTGGTGCTTGGGCAGGTCATGTGCTACCAACATACAACTGAGTAGGAGTTTTCTACCCTGTGTGGTGACACAGGTGCTTGGTGTAGTGTGAACCACACTCAGGTGGTTTTAGTTTCAAACCACTTCTTTATTTTTGCTTCTGTGGAATCTTCTCCAAATTTTTCTTTAGTTTTTGAAAAAAACATTGATTCACTCAGCAAGTATTTATTTACTGTGTGTCCTCCACTATACCAAAAGTGCAGAATAGAGCTCAAAGCTTTATATTATTGTATCTGCTGAGGTGGCAGCCCCATGCTTAGTATAATTTATAGTTAGTGGTCAATGATCAGTTTGTTTATTCAAGCTTATACATTTATTACTTCACTAGCTATTTAGCCCACAATATTACATTATAAGTCTTAAGTACTTTATATGATCCACTATGCAAATCTTTGTGACTCTTCATGTCCTTCCCCATCTTATCACTTTTATATAATTTATTTCCTTTTCAGTGACTTAACTGGAGTTATTCTTCAAGAACTTTAATCTTTTCTAACTCCATGTCTACATGATTAAGGTCACTGTGAATTCTGACCTGGTCTCTCTCAGGGTTAGACATACTCCCTTCCTTTCTTCCATCTTGTCCTGCCATGAAAATTCTCTGTTGAGATCTGAAGGAGAGATGGAAGAGAGACATACATTTAAATGATTTCTAAGTTCCTGTTCCCATAGTTAAAATTGTTGCGATATCACGTCCGGACAATTGACATTTATCATTAGAATGTAGTTCATTCTTAGAGCTGTGATGTTGGATTCCTTGAGCTGACTGTGTGTGTGTAGTCATCCTGACAGGTTTGTTCAGTAAAACATGGCTTTCCTATTAAGTTAAATGATCACTACAGTGGAAGACCTACAGCTGGAATGGAAGAAAAGCTGCAGAGAATTACTGAAATAAAGGATGGGATTTGGCAGACTGGGGCTGGAGCAAAAGAAGTGTGAAACAACAGGTGTCATGGGTTATCAGCATTTTTAATTAACATCTGTTTTTAGCCTGAAGCACTTTGCTGAGAATGCTTCACCAGTGCCTGTATTCAGAGATAAACACAGACTATTGAGAAGCAGCTGAGTAGTAAGAGGTTAGTGAAACATAAAGGTTTTCCTTGAGAGGGAATAATACTGGAGGTTACTCACTGGATATAGACGTCTAAGGGAAACCCCCTCTTAAAACGGTATGTTTTTATACCATTTATTTTGATACTTAATATGTATGTAAAGTCACAGTAAAGGTATGAAAAGCCACAATCCATAATAATAAAAGTATTTGCTTCTGCTTATACCTGGGCTCAGAACTTGGAAGTGGTTCTGAGGGGATTTTTGCTTTTTCTGCATTGTTTGAATTTTGAAAAGGGGACAATATTCATGTATTACATTCATAATTATAATAAAGAATAAAAACAAAAATAATCTATGGCATAAGGTATTGTGGCAATATAAGAATTTTTCATGTTGGGGAAAAATGGAAAGAATTTAGAAAATAAAAACAAAGTCAGTAAGGGTTTGGGCAAGGGAATAGAAGTACTTTTCTTTTTTCTTTTTAAGTAGTTTTCTTGATTAACTTTTGTTAGATATAAAAATGTTCGCTAATGTCATCTAACATTGAGACCCTAACTAAAACCAAGTACATAACTAAAGTAACACCAAGACACAGGCTTCCATTGTTTTGCCTTTAGTCTAATACAGAGCTCAGGTTTGGTTTGTTTTGCATTGTTTGCAGAAAGACAAATATCTTAAAAATTTTTTAATGGATACTACTTTTTTTTTTTAAAGATTTTATTTATTTATTTGAGAGAGAGAGAGAGCACATGAGAGGGGGGAGGGTCAGAGGGAGAAGCAGACTCCCTGCTGAGCAGGGAGCCCGATGCGGGACTCGATCCCGGGACTCCAGGATCATGACCTGAGCCGAAGGCAGTCGCTTAACCAACTGAGCCACCCAGGCGCCCCTGGATACTACTTTTTAATATAAATCCTGTATTAATTCAACTCTCCTAAGAAATGTTATTCTGTTAAGAACAATTCTAAATATCATGGAATTTACCTATCCAGGGGCATTTTGGTTATTTCCAGTTTGGGGCTATTACAAATCAAGCTTCCATGAACATTCATGTACAGGTTTTTGCGTAGATGTGAATTCCCATTCCTTTGTGATAAATGCCCGAGACTGTGCTTGCAAAGTCATATGCAAAGTAGCATGTGTTCTTTTTTTTTAAATTATTTATTTATTTGTTTTAAGTAATCTCTACACCCAGTGTGGGGCTTGAACTCATGACCCCAGGATCAAGAGTTGCACGCTCCCCCCACTGAGCCAGCCAGGCATCCCTATAAATATTAGGAATTTCAGAAGAAGAACCAATAAAAATGGAGTCATCATTGAGGAACTATTTGGTGGAAATTTTCCTGAGCTAAACAAAGACTTGCGTTTTCTAAATACCAGACAAAATTAACAATAGGGTTTTTTTAATAGATTATTTTATTATGTTATGTTAGTCACCATACATTACATCATTAGTTTTTGATGTAGTGGTCCATGATTCATTGTTTGCAAGTAACACCCAGTGCTCCATTCAATACGTGCCCTCCTTAATACCCATCAGCAGGCTAACCCATCTCCCCACCCTCCCTCCCCTCTAAAACCCTCAGTTTGTTTCTCAGAGTCCATAGTCTGTCATGGTTCATCTCCCCCTCCGATTTCCAACCCCTTCATTTTTCCCTTCCTACTATCTTCTTTTTTTTTTTTTTTTAACATATAATGTATTATAGGAAGCTGCCATACTGTTTTCAGAGTGGCTGTATCATTTTGCCTTCCTATCAGCAGTATATGAAGTATCTAGTTTCTCCTCATCCTTGCCTACATTGTCACTGTTTTTCATGTTAGCTGTTATAATAGACATGTGGTGATACCTCATTGTAGTTTTCATTTCCATTTTCCTGATGGCTAATGATGTTTTTGTCTGTTAATTTTCCATCTGTATATGCTCTGGTGAAATATATCTTCATGTCCTTTGTTTATTTTCTAACTGGACTTTTTGAAAATATATATTTTTTAAAGTTTATGGATATTCTTTGGAAATGCAAGTTTGTATTTTGTAAGCATGAGGGAAATTTTGCAAGACTATTTGATGACATCGTGGATTTTTAAATGTAGAACTGGAGCCAGAATGATGTAGTTCGATTATGCTAAGATTCAAACATTGGGGGTATGGTATTGAGATATGAACATAAAAAGGGAGAGAGAAGGAGAAAAAAGAAGGTTAAGGGAAAGGAAAGGGGGAAGGTGAAAAAAGGAAGGAAGGGAGAGGGATTAGAGAGAGAATATAGTGGAAGGAAGGAAGAGAGGGATAGATAAAGATGATAGGAAGAATGAAGAAAGGGGATAAGTAAGAGATACAGTGATTCCAAGGAGGAAGATGAAATATGTTAAAGCTAAGTACATCCTAGTAACAAGGGCTTTTTTGGGGGACTAGAAAGTATTGCTAGGACTAATAAGAAGTAGAGACTGAGGTAGACCATTAGAGAAGTTTGGGGGGTGAGTGTAATGAGTTGTAACCTGCAAAGAAAATGGAGAAGAATTTGACTTCCTTTAATTGCATCTAAGCTGTTGGTGGTAGAGTTAAAAGAAAACCGGGGGGATATGATTCTTCATCCCAGCTTTACCAAAGACTAAGAGATCTTTGATAAGCTCTTTATCTGTAAAATGGAAATCAAACTCTTGGGAGTGTTGTAGCCATTAAAACAATTACTAGAAAACACTTTTACATCTATAAGTTATTCTACAAATAAAAGTTGTAATTGCTAATTTTAAAAAAACTTTGGGAAATAGGAGCAGGACTGGAAATGTTAAATGAATGCAAATATAACCATGGTTTTGAAAAAAAAAGTACTTTACTAATTTGCATTAAAAGGAGCTAGTTCATTACTAGTTTTTCATTAGTGTAACCATCATTAGATACCAACTGGGATATAGCAGGAGTCAGTAAATTCATGTCTAATTCACCTTATTTGTAAGAAATGAACACAAGCTTCCAAGGCATAGAGCTAACACCCTCCAGCTTGAACAATGTGTTATCCCTGTATGTGTGTCCCTGGTCTTACTGGAGGCCAGGAAAAAGGTCTGGCACACAGAGGTTGTCTTTGTCCTTTTGGGCTACTGTAACAAGATACCACAGACTGGGTGGCTTATAAATAACAAAAATTTATTTTCCACAGTTCTGGAGGTTGGGAAGTCCAAGATCAAGGGTACCAACATGGTCACATTCGGGTGAGGGCCCTTTTCTGGTTTCATAGTCAGCACCTTCTCACTGTGTCCTCACAAGGTGGAAGGGGTGAGGGAGCTCTCTCAAGCCTCTTTTTTTAAGGGCATTAATCTCATTCATAAGCGTCTGCCCTCATGACCTAATCATCTTCCAAAGGCCCCACCTAATGGTCCAGATGCCATCATGTTGGGAATTAGGTTTTCAACGTAGAAATTTTGGGGAGACACGTGATGTGATGGGCACTGGGTATGGATATGGATAACACATTCTTCAAGCTGGAGGGTGTTAGCTCTATGCCTTGGAAGCTTGTGTTCATTCCTTATACACAACTAATGAATCACTGAACACTACACCAAAAACTAATGATGTACTATATGTTGGCTAACTGAATTTAAATTAAAAAAAAAAAAAAATAAAAGTTCAAAGGATATCTCTAAAAAAATTTAAAAATTAAAAAAAAATTTTTAAAAAGTAATTTTGTGGGGATATAAGCATTCAGACCATAGTAGAAGTCATGTGCTCAACTGTAGGAGACACTGGTTCCAGTCTCCTCTCCTCTTTGGTTTTGAACCCAGATTAAATCAGAACAACTAGTGCATGTAAATTTTTAACAGATTTATTAATCACAAATTTTCATTCCTATACTCAACATATAGGCATACAGACCTACTTACTCAGCAGGAGAAACTGGAGGCAAACTCAGTTGAAGTTTCCATGAAGTGACTTTGAGAAACATTTCTCAACACTTTTTAGATATATCTCCCTCTCTCAGCATGTTTTACAGGGCCACTGTTTAACTGGTATTTCATCAACTCAGCTATTATGGAAAGTCTTGATGTCCTTAGGACCAGAATATGTTGTCATATATGTTCTCAGAAATCCTCACTGAACTGTTCTCTCTAGAGGAGTATTCTTTGTTAAGCAGTACTGTTATTCTCCTTTATCAGTCCCTTTCACTTATATTCCTATTTTTAAAATACACTTGCTGCTATTAATTTGGAGGTTCGTATTTTTATTTTATATTGATTTACTAGCATAGAATTATTCTTCAACCTAGTGGGGTTTTTTACATATTATAATGTAATACTGCAACATACTGTTATCAGTGTCCATATGACAGCAATGAATGACTTCTACCATTATATTTATGGTGATAGACTCAATCTATTTCCAGCATACTCATCATAACTGACAAGAAGGTCTCAAATATAATATCTTTAATAAATATGATACCACCAACAATTTGACTAATTGCTACACACCCTCTCAATAATCTCAACAGCAGTTATGAACAGCACCTCTACTAAGTATCGAGGAGGATGTACTAGTTAGGAATGCTCCCTTAAGTCTTAATTTACAGTTCTAGTATAGTACTTACAAACTGAGGTTTTAGTCAGTTGTGGAGGTTGTAATCAATAATTTTTGAAAAGCCCAAGCACTGGAGTCAAGTTTGAATCCCAGCTTCATAATTTACTGGATTCATAAGCTCTTATTTCCATTTTACAGATGAGGAATTTACCAACCTTAAACATCATTGTCAAGATTATAAATAATAAATGAGAAGTAACTAGCATATATTAAGTACTTAATAAGTGTGATAGCTACTATCATTGTGTTTATGGCTATTTCTCCTACTAGACTGTGAGTTGCTTAAAGTCAAGAGCTAATGTCATTAGTTTTTCTAAGCCTTTGAGTTCTAGAACAGGAACTTGGGCATTAGAGGTATTTTGTAAGCACCCTATAAAAGTAAATGTACTTATAGGTGACAATGTAGCTTATGATAACTTTCGAATGATATTAATTTAAAAGCTTGTAGGGTTCAAAATGATAGAATTTTGGGTCCCTAACATGCTATAGAAGTCAAAGAGGTAGCTGGGTCATCTCTTTATAGAGCCAAACATGGAAGCCATTTGGTCATTCCTTTTTAATGAAAGCAATGTGGCATTTCTGATCTGGAACTTAGAAACCCAAGAACCACAGACCTGATCTCAAGAAGAAGGACCTATAAGCCTACAGCACATAGTTCATTCTTTTCTAGTGGTAGTAGAGCAGTGCTATGGAAGAGGGTGCAGTTTTTGGATCCAGATTGCTATCTGGGTAGCATTAGGACCTTGAGCAAGTTTAAAGTTGCCTGATTTATTTAGCAAATAAAAATAAAGAATGCTCAGTTAAATGTGAATTTCAAATAATAAAGAACTGTCTAGTATAAGTAAGTCCCAAATATTGTATGGGATATAAACACTAAAGTATTATTCGGGCACCTGGGTGGCTCAGTTGGTTAAGAATCTGCCTTCAGCTCAGGTCATGAACCCGGGGTCCTAGGATCAAGCCCTGCATCAGGGTCCCTGCTCAGTGGGGAGTCTACTTGTCCCTCTCCCTCTGCCCCTCCCCCCTACTCCTTTCCTCTCTCTCTCAAATAAATAAAGAAAATCTTCTAAAAATTAAAAAAAATAATTATTCATTATGTGAAATTCAAATTTAACTGGGTATTCTGTATGGCAATGTTTAACCTCTCTGTGCTTGAGTGTTCTCATTGTTAAATGGAAGATAATAATAGTACCAATCTGATGGGGTTGTTGTGAAGATTACATGAGTTAATACACAGAAAATACTTAGAATAGTAACTAGCATAGAGAAGATCTCAATAAATGATACTTTGCTATTGTTGTTGATGGGGTTATAATATTTATTGAAGGTATTTCTGAGACCTTCTGCTGTCAGCTGTGATAATTGACTGGTAACAGACTGACCTATCACCAGAGACCTCTATTAAACTGGACAAAATGCATTAAAACTTTTTTTAGAGATTAAGTGATTGACAATGCAGGACTCTGATCCCTGAGAGTGAAAAACAAATGAGGTCAATCTTATGATCTCCCAGTTTTCCGATGGAGGGCACTTTCTAAACCAAAGAGCAAGGGGCTGGGGGTGGGGGGAACCCAAGCAGAACATGGCAGTTTGTCAAGTTGGTCAGAGTTCAGGGGAGATGAAGACAGGGAAGATGAGACAACTGGAATTTGTGGTTTTGTGTATGGAGAGGCAGGTGCTGTGTAGAGAAGGAGCTCCAGCAATCTGCCTAAGGGTCAACTTAGGTGAACCCTAAACTGTGCATGCATAGAGTGAGACTCCACAAAGCTACGCAAAAGACAATGACAAGAAAGGTCCATGTCTACCAATAATGGACCTGCCTGAGAATCCCTACTTCATCATTCATTGGCTGGGTATAGCTTGGGGGAATGTAGCCTCAGTGTAGGTGCAGTGATGAATTTCAGATTACAATAGCTGAAGCTGTTGATCTATTTTGTTTCCTAAAGTCAGAGATCTCAGAGGTGCATTCTCATGAATACCAATGTACAGATCTATTTTTCCACATAGGCTCAGAGCAGCTACTCTGTGGAAACTGATTGGAGACGAAAAGGGAAGTTAGTAAGATAAAACTATATCCATTGTCACCACATTTCATCTCACGGCTACAAATAGTATTCATCCTCTCCCTCACCACTATCCACTTTCTTTCTTTTTGCACTATTTGCCATCACCAGGCATTTCCACTTCATTGAGTATGGCCATTGTGGGTTGTTGTTGGTTTTTTTTTTTTTTCCAGGCTTTTAAGAGACATTCCAGTAGCAATTTATCCCAGCCCCCTGGAGTCATTGATAGGATGTTAAATTCCATATCCTGAAAGAATGCTCCCCACATTAATGAATTCTTATTTAACCTAGCTTCCATTCCAAGTCTTCTTTTCTTACTGGCACATGCTGGCTAAATCTTGCAACTCTTTAAGTGTGTGGTCTCTTAGTTCATCATATCTAGCATGTTTCCAGCTGGATTGTGCTGAGATTTAACCCCAGCTATCCGCCTGGCAGCCAGGAGAGGGGTACGGGCATTTCCTGAGGGGAGGGAATATTTGTTGGATTGTGGGGAGAAGTCTCTAAAGAATCTTCTACCACAGTGGAAGTGCTAGTTCAGATTCAGGGGGTCTGCACTGTAAACACCATCAAAGGCATATATTCAGATGTACCCATCCCAGATATCAGGATCACAGGTGTTTTTTTAACAGGGCATTGACTAGCAAAGTGGACTTGCCTGCCTTGGTGGTACATCCATATGTCTCTAGAACTCTGTGACTCTGACAGTTAGGTCTCTCACCTGTCAACTGTGTCTGCTTTTCAAATGCAGAAGATAAGGACCTCTGTAAGCTACCAAAGTGGATCTCTGGCTAGTAACTGAAAATAACACTCAGAAAAAGGAAAGAAATGAAATGAAAAGAGCACTCAGTCTCTCATTATGCTTCCTTAGGGCATAAATATAACTTAGTAGTAATCAGCCTATTCCACTGTCTGCTTAGTAAGTATTGCCCATCCACAGCCTCCACCACCCACCAAAGCACACCACAGAACAGTTCTAAAGAAAGTTCTAAGGCTATCAGAAGTTGTCAAGCCAATGTTGCCCATCTGAAGAATGCCATGTCACCCAATAATGGAACTGCCTTAGTATCTCAACTGCCCGCAGTCACTGCCCAGGAGCAGCTTGTGGAAAGTGTAGGCTTAACAGGAAAACACAATGATACATTTCAAAATGCAGCAGCTGGGGCTGTCAGTCAGTTATACTCCCTGCAGTAGGAGATCTGAGAGAGAGATTCTCATGAATGCCACATTGAGGTCTATAAATAGAAGTGGGAGAGATGACATGAAAACAGCAGAGTAGGGAGCTCCAAGAATCAGTCCTTCCACTGAAGCAATCATTAAGCAAACAAAACTGACAGAATTAACTGTAACTCTAGAATCTAATGTAAAAACTTATAACAATCAGGAGAGTGCTTAATAAAGACAGAGGATGTTAAATATTGGTAAGAAAGCATTACTGCATTTTTGTTTACCTGTCTACCATCCCCCATTCCCCAGTATGATAGTGGCCATGAGGACAGTGGTCAGCATTTCTGGTGTTACCTAGCTGGTGTCAGAGGGCCATGATGGACCTTTTTCTAAAAAACTGTGGTTATGCATTTTGCATTTTGACCAGTCTTGTGGTTTCCAGAGGGACCAGTGCAGAGGCTTGGTTTTGTTTTGCCTCCATCAGGCTGGAACAGCATCTCTGGCAAAGCATTCACATATGTCAAAAGAATTTAAAGACATATAATATGCATAGCAGTCTCAGACAAGAGATGGAGAATGGGGAAAGCAGCAGTTGGACCAATAGATCTGGGAAAGAGAAGACTGAGGAGAAAATTTGGGGGGAATAAGGTCCTTGAATGGCTAACACATATACCAGGGAATCACAGGTGCCACACACATGCCTAAAACTGGATGCTGCTCAGAAAGACCTGAGAACCCCAGTCATAAACCTCTGGAAGACTTTTAGCTCTGCATAAGCAAGCAGGGAAGGCTAAGACAGAATTGTATGTAGGTAACTTGGCTAAGCAATGAAGGAGTGTCCTAACTCCAAGCCAATCTATAAAGACTGGGAGAGTTGTTTGTTTGTTGCTTCAGGATTTAAAAAAAGATATATCAGGTCATCTCTCAGGAGTTTTTAAAGTATCTGGGTGATTGCTGAGATAATGAAACAGAGATGTTGGAGATCACACATGACAAAAAATACAGGCCTTGCAAAAACAGTTTGGGAATGTCAGTAAACAACTGGATGAGTGCTCTCAACAGCACAACAAAACATGGAGAGGGGAAGAATCTGATTTCCAGAGTTATCACATTATGATATTCAAAATGTCTAATTTCAAAAAAATATATATTGAAAGGCAACTATGGCCCATTCACAGGAAAAAAAATAAAGTCAGCAGCATCCCAGGGGAAGCCCAGGCATTGGGCTTATTAGTCAAAGACTTTATATCAACTATGAGCTTAAATGAGCTCAAAGAGCTAAAGGAAACCATAGACAATGAACCAGAAGGATGATGTCTTACCAGACAGAGAATACAATAAAGAGACCAAAATTATTAAAAAGGAATCAAATAGAAAAATTTGAGCTGTAAAATATAATAGCTGAAATGAAAAATTCACTAGATTGGCTCAACAGATTTGAGCAGGCAGAAGAATCGGTTAATTATCAAGTTAGAGGAGCAGATAGAAAAAAATAAAATGAATAGAACCTGAGCAACTTGTGGGATGCCATCAAGTGTATGCATTATGGGAGTCATAGAAGAAAATTTTGACTAGCAGCATGAATCTACATATCCAAGAAAACACAATGAAATTCAAATAGAATCAATTCAATGAGATCCACATCAAAACATATTATAATCAAAATTCAGAAACCAAAAAGAGAATCTTGAAAGTGGAAAGCAGAAAGCAACTTATCTTGTAGACAGGTTCCTCAGTAAGATTAACAGCTTATTTCTCATTAGAAAACATGGAGGTCAGAAAGTGGTGGGATGACATTTAAAATGTACAAAGAAAACCATAAACCAAGAATTCTACACTTGATCTTAGAAGAAAAGCTCTCAACTCATGATGTTAGCTGTGGGTTTTTCATATATGTTTCTCTAACATCAGGAACAAGATAAGGATGTCAGCTCTCACCACTTTTTTCAACATAGTACTCGAAGTCCTAGCTGCAGCAGTCAGACAAGAAAATGAAATAAAAGGCATCCAAATGGGTAAGGAAGAAGTAAAACTTCCACTATTTGCAGACAACATGATACCAAATATAGAAAAGCCTAAAGACCACCAAATAACTACTAGAACTGATAAATGAATTCAGTAAAGTTACAGGATTCAAGATTAATATACAAAAATCTGTTGCATTTCTGTACACTAATTATGAAGTAGCAGAAAGAGAAATTAAGAAAACAATCCCATTTACATTTGCACCAAAGAGAATAAAATAACCTAGAAATAAACTTAATCAAGGAGGTGAAAGACCTGTACTCTGAAAACTATAAAACACTGATGAAAGAAATTAAAGATGACACAAACAAATAGATGTCTTATGCTCATGGGGTAGAAGAACCAGTATTGTTAAAATGTTCATACTACCCAAAGCAGTCTACATATTTGATACAATCCTTATCAAAATTCCAATGGCACTGTTCATAGAACTAGAAGAAATAATCCTTACATCTGTATGGAACCACAAAAGAACCTGAGTAGCCAAAGCAATTTTGAGAAAGAAGAACAAAGCTGGAGATAATACAGTCCCAGATTTTAGGTATACTACAAAGCTGTAGTAATCAAAAGAGTATGGTACTGTCACAAAAATAGGCACATAGGTCCATGGAGCAGAATAGACAGCCCAGAAATAAACCTACACTTCAATGGTCAATTAATCTACAGCAAAGGAGACAAGAATATACAATGGGGAAAAGACAGTCTCTTCAACAAATGGTGCTGGGAAAACTGGACAGCTACATGCAGCAGAATGAAACTGGACCGCTTTCTTAGACCATACACAAAAATAAACTCAAAGGGGAATAAAGACCTAAATGTGAGACCTGAACTCATAAAATTCCTAGAAGGAACATAGATAGTAAAATTCATCAACGTAGGCTGTAGAAATAATATTGTACATATGTTTCCCCAGGCAAAGGAAACAAAAGAAAACTTAAACTATTGGGACTACACCAAAATAAAAAGCTTTTGCACAGCGAAGGAAAACATCAACAGAACAAAAGGGCAGCCTAGTGAATGAGAGAAATTTTTGCAAATGATATATCTGATAAGAGGTTAATGTCCAAATATATAAAGAACTTCTACAACTCAACACCAAAAAACCCCCAAGTAATCTGATTAAAATGGGCAGAGGACTTGAATAGACATTTTCCCAAAGAGGGAATACAGATGGCTAACAGACACATGAAAAGATACTCAGCATCACTAATCATCAGGGAATTACAAATCAAGACTACAATGAGGTTATCACCTTACACCTGTCAGAATGGCTATACTCAAAAAGACAAATAACAAATGTTAGTGAGAATGTGGAGAGAAAAGAACCCTGTGTGCTACGTGGCAATGCAAACTGGTACCACTACTAAGGAAAACAGTACAGAGGTTCCTCAAAAAATTAAAAATAGAATTACCATATGATCCAGGTAATTCCACTACTGGGTATTTACCCAAAGAAAATGAGAACACTAACTCAAAAAGATATATGCTCCCCTATGTTTATTGCAGTATTATTTATAATAGTCGAGATATGGAAGCAACCCAAGTGCACATTGATTGATGAATGGATAAAGAATATGTGATATGTGTACTATATATATCATGGAATATTACTTAGCCATAAAAAAGAATGTGTTCTTGCCATTTGTTACGATGTAGATGTACCTAGAGGGTATAATGCTAAGTGAAATAAGTCAGTCAGAGAAAGACAAATGCTATATGATTTCACTCATATAGGAATTTAAGAAATAAGACAAATGAACAAAGAAAAAAGAGACAAAAAATACAGAGAACACACTGGTAGTTGTCAGAGTACAGGTGGTTGGGGGATGCGTGAAAGAGATAAAGAGGATTAAGAGTACACTTGTTGTGGGGCCCCTGGGTGGCTCAGTCATTAAAAGTCTGCCTTCGGCTCAAGTCATGATCCCAGGGTCCTGGGATCCAGCCCACGTTGGGCTCCCTGCTCGGCGGGAAGCCGGCTTCTCCCCCTCCCACTCTCCCTGCTTGTGTTCCCTCTCTTGCTGTGTCTCTCTCTGTCAAATAAACAAAATCTTTATTAAAAAAAAGTACACTTGTGATGAGCACTGAGTATATGGAATTGTGGAATCATTTTATTATAAACCTGAAACTAACAGAACACCTTATGTTAATAATACTTCAATATATATGTTGAAAAGAATTTATACATATATATATAAAGAATAAAGATATACATATATACATATATATATGAATAAGGATCATATAAAAATCATATATAAGAATAAAGAATTCTACACCTGGCAAAGTTATACACTGAAAACAGAAAAACATTGCTAAAAGAAATTAAAGAAGACTTAAATGTGGACATCCTGTGTAAATGGATTAGAAAACTTATTCTTGTTAAGACGGCAACACTACCCAAAGCAGTCTACAGATTCAGTGCAACCCCTATCAAAATTCCTATGGCTTTTTTTTTTTTTTCCAGAAATAGAAAAAGCCAGTTTACAAATTTATATGAAATTGCAAAGGGCCCCAAACAGCCCAAACAGTCTTGAAATAGAAGAAAGAGAACACACGCTTCCCAATTTCAAAACTTACAACTGTTTTTTGTTTGTTTGTTTGTTTTTTACTAAATCGATAAGGTAATTCAATGTAGAGTAGATGGTCTTTTCCAAAAATGATGCCACATAAACTGGACACCCAAATGGGGAAAAAAATGAGTCTTGTCCTCTACTTCATGCCAACACAAATATACCTGAAATGGATCACAGCACTCAGTGTAAAAGGTAAAATTATACAACTTCTAGAGTGAGAGTGACATCATCAACATGGCAGAATAAGAGTTCTCTACCATCTTACTCCCAAGCAACACCAATTTAGACAATCATCCATGAATAAGAGTGCCTTTGTGGAAGTCTGGGAGTCCAGTGGAGAAGCTCCAGCATACCACTGGAGCAAAAAGGAAAAAAAAAATCTGAGGTTGGATGCATTCAGTAGGGTAAGGGGAGCGGTTTCATTTTACCTGTGTCATCCCTTCCCCAAGTGGCACAGCTCAGTGCCAAGATCCCACAATTCTCAGCACATGACTTCTCCCATGGCTAAAAGTGAGAGCATGTGAATAACAGCCTGACTTCCCAAGCTATGTAGGATGCTGCCAGAGACTCACTTCTTTCTCACCCCATCTAGAATACTGAGGTGTGTTGCATAACTAGGTGGTGGGGAGCAGCTGGAACAACAGCAGTCACGGCTCTCAGAGGGCATCACGGGGACACAGATCCTACTAACTGATTGACAGACTGTTATCAGGAAGCCTGCCCACAAACTCATGAGGAGACCTTGCTTGTGGATCCCCAGAACTGGCATCAGGTATCCCCAATGCTCCATGTGTGCCCCCACACCCAATGGCCGGTTCTCTGTGCACACCTCCAGGGTGACAAGAGGTGCCTTTGCAAATGGCTACTAATCACACACACAAAGCTGGCCTGACTCTGCAGGTTTAAGAGAAAGCACACAAACTTGAGCATTAAGGACTACCCTAAGGCAAGCAAACAGGAGGCTCTCAGCATCTGGCCTAGGGTTACAGAATAGAGAGAGGGCATACAACCTTAAGAATTCCTCCTCAAGAGGGAACAGAAGTGTGGAGCAGGTGTATCCATAGAAAAGGACTGAGAAAGACTCAGAATCCCCACAGGGCTAATAGAAGCTTTTTCATTCCTTAAACTAGTTGGTAAGACTGGATGAAATGACTACTTCTTTAAATGAGAAAATTGCAACACAGGCTTCATGAAGCTTGAAAAATCAAGGAATGTGATACCACCAGAGAAACACAATAATTTTCTAGTAAATATCCCCAAAGAAATGGAGGTCTGTGATTTACCCAATAAAGAATTAAAAATAGTTTTTTAAAGGAAGCTCAATGAGCTTCAAGAAAACAAAGACAGTAAGATAAGGAAAACAATGCACAAACAAAATGAGAACTTTACAAAGATAGAAATCATAAAAAAAAAAAGATTCTGGAGATAAAGAATACAATGGATGAAATGAAAAATGTAGTAGAGAGCATCAATATCAGACAGGATTGAGCCAAAGAAAGAATCTCTGAGGTAGAAGACAAATCTTTTGAAATTACTCAGGTGAAGGAGAACAAAAAAGAATGAAAAGGAGTGAAGAAAGTGCAAAAGAAACAAAAGCAAAAATGAAATATTGGGACTTCATCAAGATAAAAAGCTTCTCTACAGCAAAGGAAATAGTTAACAAAACTAAAAGGCAACCTTTGAAATGGGAGAAGATATTTGCAAATGTCTTATCAGATAAAGGGCTAGTATCCAAAATCTATAAAGAACTTATCAAACTCAACACCCAAAAAAAACAAAAAATTGATCAAGAAATGGGGAGAAGACATGAACGGACATTTCTCCAAAGAAGACATACAAATGGCCAACAGACACATGAAAAAATGCTCAACATCACTCGGCATCAAGGAAGTACAAATCAAAACCACAATGAGATGCCACCTCAATGAGATACCTGTCAGAACGACTAAAATTAACAACTCAGGAAACAACCAGTGTAGGCAAGGCCACGGAGAAAGGGGAACCCTCTTACACTGCTGGTGGGAATGCAGGCTGGTACAGCCACTCTGGAAAACAGTATGGAGGTTCCTCAAAAAGTTAAAAATAGGACTACCCTACCACCCAGCAATTGCACCACTAGGTATTTATTCAAAGGATACAAACACAGTGATTCGAAGGGGCACGTGCACCCCAATGTTTCTAGGAACAGTGTCCACAATAGCCAAACTATGGAAAGAGCCCAGATGTCCATCGACAGATGAATGGATAAAGAAGAGGTGGTATATCTATCTATCTATCTATCTATCTATCTATCTATCTATCTATACACACATCTGGTATCTATACACACACACACACACACACACACACACACACACACAATGGAATATTACTCAGCTATTAAAAAGAATGAAACCTTCCCATTTGCAATGATGTGGATGGACCTAGAGGGTATTATGTTAAGTGAAATAAGTCAAGTCAGAGAAAGACAAATACCATATGATTTCACTCATATGCGGAATTGAAGAAACAAAACAGATGAACATAGGGGAGGGGAAGGAAAAAATAAAATAAGAGGAAAACAGAGAGGGAGGTAAACCACAGGAGACTCTTACCTATAAGGAACAAACAGGGTTACTGGAGGGGAGGTCTGTGGGAGGATAGAGTAACTGGGTGATGGGCATTAAGGAGGGCACTTGAAGTAAGGAGCATTGGGTGTTGTGTGTAACTGATGAATCACTGAATTCTACCTCTGAAACTAATAATACAGTATATGTTAATTAAATTGAATTTAAATAAAAAAATTTTAAAAAGGAGTATAGAAAGCATATATGAATTATAAGATACCATAAGAAAAAACAGTCTGTGAAATTATTTTACATCATAGTAGCTTGTTTTCTTGTGCATTTGGTGATTTTTTTTTAAGATACACTTATTTCATAGAGAGCACACAAACAGGGGGAGGGGCAGAGGAAGAGAGAGAGAATCCCAACTCAGGGCTCCATCTCATGACCTGAGATCATGACCTAAGCCGAAATCAAGAGTCAGATGCCTAATCAGCTGAGCCATCCAGGCGCCCCTGCATTTGGTGATTTTTGATGGTGAACTCATATTTGTTTTATTTTAATTGATGGTAATCCTGGGGCTTTCTACCAAAAATGCTTTAATCCAGTGGTACCTGGCTGGCTCAGTTGATGGAGCATGGGAATGTAGGTCTTGGGGTCATAGAGCCTACTTAAAAAAAATGCTTTAATCCAGACATGAATTTTTTTTTATTCTTTATGCCAAAGTTGGACTATATCCTGGGAATATTTTAACCCTTGGCTTAATCAGAAGTCTTGGGTTTAGCACCTTTACCTTGAGACTTGTTCAGGGCTCAGTCTCTTGAAGTGATGGCCGTTAGATAGTTCTGCCTCTCCCTGCTCTCCAGTATTTGCTCTCTGTTCAGGGATCTTTACACTAGTTTTAATGAAGGGATTTCATTTTGTTGCTATTTTTTGATTAAGACTATGGAACCCTTGGAGAGATTTTCTTATTTTTTTAGAATTCTGTGATGTACTTTAATGTATGTTTTACAGGCAGTCTAGTTGGGAGCTCCCTTTGGTATTTCTGGTTGTCCATGCTGCCAGATGCCAATGCTTGTTCTTTCATTTTATCATAATGTCATTCATTACCTCTCACCTAGAAAGAAGAATACATCCTATCTTGCCCCTCTTAATTTCACTCTCTCCAATTTTAATTTATCCTATATATGATTGCCAACTTGATGTATCTGTGAACATATTAGACATTTTAAATTCGAAGTACCTGGAAATAAGAGTTTCAAGCTCAGGAAAGATAGGGATCCTAGAGATTCGTGAGTCACTGATATAATTATCAATGCCATGAGAGTAGGTAAGGTTAGTCGGGAGACTAGAGTAGTGAGTGTAAATAGAAGAGTACAAAAGCACACCAACTTCATGGAGTAGGCAGAGAAAAACAAACTAGGAAAAGAGACTAAGAAGATAAAATGCCAGAAATTGGAAAACAAAAGAATGGCATCTCCAAATGCAAGGAAAGAGGGGGTTTCAAAGAGGGGAAATTTATAGGGTCAGATGTGGCCAGAAGGGACACAAGAGGAGAACTTATCATTTGTTTGATCATTAGAAGATGGACGATTACTATTGCCAGAGAAGTTTCAGTGTAGTGGCAAAATAGCAGTGACTGTATGAATAAGTACTGTAACTTGCTATAATCCTCTGTCCTCTTTCTCATTACATCCTACCTCCACTTCAGTAAGCTTCCTGGAACAAAAATAAACACAATTGCCTTCTGATCTTCCATAGGTGAAAGAGATTGAGGCAAATACTGGGGAGGCTAGTAAGAAGGGCAAAGGAGGAGATTGGGGATAACAGTCATTAATTTTTTGCTTGTACTTTACTTATCATAGCTATTTTATTAATGAAATTTATATAATCTGTTAGTAATAACTAATATTCCATATTTCTGATATGTTTTAGTTGAAATCTTTATATTTTATACTATCATATTTCACAATATGAAATAGAGAACAGAGAACAACTTGGTTACTTAACTGCTTGTTTCTGGAGTCAGAAAAACTCACAATTATATCTGTGCAAATCTCCACATTCAGACCAAAAAAAAAAAAGACCTTTCCTTCTAAACCTCTGTGCAAAAAGTATATGATCATGACATGCTTTGCTCTCAAGATCTTAAACTTTCTGTAAGGGTAATTAATTTAAACTGTAGTTTTCATGTATCTTAGCATAAAGTTAAACTTTCACCATAAAGAATTATCAAAGTTATACTTCAGGGAAAGATAGTACGATTGTGAAAAAAGAGCAGACAAGTAATACTTCACATATTTAGAAAATACTTTAAAATATTTAGAAACCATTTATTATTGTTATTTGAGGGCAGCCTAGGATGTATTTTTTCCAAAACTCACAAATACAACTTTTGTAATAATACATTTGACTTCTCACTTTTTACCTAAGAAACACAAAAGTGTAATTATTTGATTTGTTAATTACTTTTATCCTGCTATATTCTCCATATCCTCATACTTTTCTCTTACAAAACACAATAAAGTTAAAAATTATGAGAGACCTGCTTCCTAAGCCAGCCTTTCCCTATATTCAGCAGCACCTACTCTGGGTTCTGCTTATCCTTGAAAGTTGCATTGAAGGCCTCTGTGGACGCTTTGCCTCAGCTCCCCCTAAATGCAGTAACATTTCACATACAGAAAATCCCAACAGGCAAATTCCCTACTGTTTGAAAATATTTTTCCCATCAGAAGAATAAAAAACAATAACATAAATACATTAAACTAGTAGCTCTCTCCTTTTATGGTTTTGTTCACAACTAACATAGAACATTTGTTTTCTTCCTTATAGGTACCAGAGATTTGAAAAGGCATTTCTGTTAGCTGTTGACATTGGTGCTCATGACCTGTTTATGGTGAGTCATTCCCAGAGATGATTTTGTGCCTTCAGTTCTAAGGCTGAGTAAGTTGTCAGCTTTTGTGACCATTAAAAAGGATTAGTGTCATTTGTGCCTTAGACACATGGTGGGAAAGCATTATTCCATCTTGGCTTGCAGCTTTGCCTTCATGAAACTGGTCAATAGCCATCTAGTCTCTTTTGACTTGTTGACATTTTCCTTGCCAGGGCCCAAAGGATATTTTATGTTTTCTAAGAATTTATAATTCTTGAACTTTTCTCTTCATGTACCTTGATGTGAGGGGATGACACCTTTCTATCTAATAAGCTTAAATGTCTTTTTAATCCATCCTCTGAAGTACAGCTACAGAAGTTAGGACATAAGGCAAAATATGTACCATAGATTTTGAATGTACTCAGTTTGTCCCTTACATTTTAGTGTGAAGTAACAAATTATGAATGTTCTCACTTGTATTTAAAGTAACCACAGTGCAAAGTAGATCCAAGGGGTTATAAATTCACATACACTTTAATCCTCCCATTTATTAGCTAACAGCAGTAAAATTGGCCAGTTTCTTACAGGTCCTTGTGCTCTGTATCATTTTCTTGTAAGATCTTTTACCTAAAGCTTTGATGGCTTAGATGTTAAAATGGGTTCATGGCTTTAGGTCACTTGTCTTTGGAATGAGTTTGTTGTTTAAATTCTAGCTTTGCACCATTCATTTAAATTGTGCTTTCATTGATCATGAAAAAAATCTTTCTAATTACTTCAAAACTATGAACCTTCTGTTATTTATCATTTGTATTTTGTATTTTGTTCTGTCAAATTGAACAGGCATATTCATATATTGATGGAAGGTTTTACTATTTAATATTTACAATATCTGTGCATGTTGACATCACAGTTCAGAAATTATAACACTTTTTAGATTTTTTGATCCCACTGACTTTATCTCCACCTTTTCACCTCTGCCTCTGTTCCTCCAGTAAAGGTAGATTTTCTTCATATTTCTTTACTTGTAAGGTTGTTTTGGGTCTAGGGACAATGTACTGAAAGACTTTGTAAACTGGTAAGTAGTATACAGATATCATGTGTTACTGCTTTTAAGACAGAGCAACTATTGTTATTACATGGCTATGTAAGAAATAACGAAGACCTGAAACAGGGCCTGAATTACACGAATGTAAAGGAGAGGATATTTTTTAAGCAAAATCAAGATGATTCTGTAAGACCTTAGATGAAAATAAAATATTTTGATTGTAAGAATAAATACTATAATAGAAAGGAAACATTACCATAAAAGTATAGAGAACAAAAGTAAAATCCACTTGAAATCTTGCAGTCTAGAAATGAATATCCTTTAAAATACCTCTCTGTGTGAATATGCGTGTATGTTTGTGTGTGTGTGTATTGTACATTTGTTTATAACGAGTTTTTTCATTCAACAATATAACATAGTTTTCCATATCAGTAAACATAAATCTATATAATTTCTTCAGTGTTTACCTTGTATTCCATTTTATGGGTGGTACTGGGATAAAAACAGGCATATGGATCAATGGAACAGAATAAAGGGTCAACTAGTCTTTGACCAAGAACATACAATGGAGAGAGGATAGTCTTTTCAATAAGTAGTGGTAGGAAAATTGGATATCCACCTGCAAAAGAATGAACCTAGACCTTACATCACTCACAAAAACTAACTAAAAATGAATTGAAGACTTAAATATAAGACTGGAAACCATAAAACTTTTGGAAGAAAACATCAAGAAAAAGCTCCTTGACATTGGTCTTGGCGATGTTTGTGTGTGTGTGTATGTGTGTGTGTTTGGTTTTGTTTTTATAAGACAACAAAAAGCATAGGCCCCAAAACCTAAAATATAAGTGGGACTTGGGGTGATCTTACTCTTGATCTCAGCTCAGATCTTGATCTCGTGGTCATGGATTCAAGCCTCACATTAAAAAAAAAAAAAAAAGACAAAGAAAATTAAATAGGACTATGTCAAGTGAAATAGCTTCTGCACAACAAATGAAATAGTCAAAATAATGAGGAGGCAATCTATGAATGGGAGAAAATATTTGGAAATCATATATCTGATAAGGCGTTAATATCCAAAATATATGAGGAACAAATATAAATCAATAACAAAAAAATCAAATAATTCAATTAAAAAATGAGCAAAGGACCTAAAAAGACATTTTTTTCAAAAGGACATGCAGATGGCCAACAGGTACATGAAAAGGTACTCAACATCACTAATCACCTGGGAAATGCAAATCAAAACCACAATCTGATAACACCTGATACCTGTTAGGATGTCTTTTATCAAAAAAGAGATTATAAAGGTTGACAAAGATGTGGAAAAAAAGGGAATCCTTGTTCACTGTTGGTGGGGGTATATATTGGTGCAGCCACTATGGAAAATAATATGGAGGTTCCTCGAAAAATTAAAAATAAAACCATATGATCTAACATTTCCACCTCTGGGTAAATATCCAAAGGAAAAAAAAATCAGTATCTTGAAGTATCTACCCGTGTCTACTGCAGCATTATTCACAATAGCTAAGATGTGAAAACAACCTAAGTGTCTTTTGACAGATGAAGGAAATCTTGCCATTTGCTATATCATTGACAAACCTGGAGGGCATTACAGTAAGGAAAATAAGCCAGGTAGAGAAAGACAAATATTGTATGGCATCAGTTATATATGGAATCTTAAAAAATAAGTAAAAACTAATTTCACAGAAATAGAGTAAAATGGTAGTTGCCAGGGGCTAGTTAATGCTCTTTGTGCCCTGTTTTAAAAATCTTTTACTACCCCAAGGTCTTGAAAATTCTTTTTTTTTTTTTAAAGGTTTTATTTTTAAGTAATCTCTACACCCAGCATGGGGCTCAAAGTCACACACACACACACCAACCCCCCAATCAAGAGTTGCATGCTCTACAGACTAAGCCAGCCAGGTGCCCCAAAACTTCTTTTTATCTTCCAGAATTTGTATTATTTTAATGTTAACATTTAAACCTACAATCCACCTCTGTTGATTTTTAAGAGGATATATCTCAAAATTGATTTCTATCATATGTATATCCAGTGGGCTTGTGACATTTATTGACAAAATTGTCCTTTGCTTGCTGCTTTACAGGGTCACCTTTGTCATAAGTGAGGTTCCCACAGAAATGCACATCAAAATCATAATGAGATATCACCTCACACCAGTCAGAATGGCTAGTATCAAAATGATAAGAAATAACAAGTGGTGGGGGCACCTGACTGGCTCAGTTTGTGGAGTGTAAAACTCTTGATCTTGGAGTTGTGAGTTTGAGCCCCATGTTGGGTATAGAAATTACTTAAAAGTATTAAAAAAAAAAAAAAAAGAACAAGTGGTGGCAAGGATGTGGAGAATGTTGGCAGGAATGTAAATTAGTGCAGCCACTATGGAAAATGGTATGGAGGTTCCTTAAAAAATTAAAAATAGAAATACCATATCCAATAATTCTGCTACTGGATATTTACCCAAAGAAAATGAATACACTCGGGGCGCCTGGGTGGCTCAGTCGTTAAGCGTCTGCCTTTGGCTCAAGTCATGATCCCAGGGTCCTCGGATCAAGCCCCACATTGGGCTCCCTGCTCAGCGGGAAGCCTGCTGCCTCTCTCACACTCCCCTTGCTTGTGTTCCCTCTCTCGCTGTCTCTCTCTCTGTCAAATAAATAAATAAAATCTTAAAAAAAAAAAAAGAAAGAAAATTAATACACTCATTTGAAAAGATATATGCACCCCTATGTTTATTGCAGCATTATTTACAATAGCCAAGATATGGAAGCAACCCAAGTGTCCATCCATAAATAAATGGGTAAAGAAAATGTGATGTATGCATATACACACACACACACAATGGAATATTAGCTATAAAAAAGAATGAAATCTTGTCATTTGTGACAACATGGATGGACCTAGAGGGTATTATGCTAAGTGAAATAAATCAGGCAGAGAAAGACAAATACAATATGATTTCACTTATATGTGAAGCTAAAAATAAAAACAAATGAACAAACAAACACCAAAAAGAAACAAACAGGCTCATAAATAAAGAGAACAAAATGGTGATTGTCAAAGTAGAGGGGTGTAGGGGGATGGGCAAAGTAGGTGAAGGGGATTAAGAGCTACAATCCTGCACATATAAAATAAGTTAGGGAGATGAAGAGTACAGCATAGGGAATATAGTCAATAATATTGTAATAACTTTGTGTGTTGACAAATGGTAACTACACTTATCATGGTAAGCATTGCATAATGTATAGATCTGTTGAACCACTATATTGTATACCTGCAAATAATGTAATACTGTATGTCAACTATAATTCAATGAAAATAAACCAAGTGCCCATATATATGTGTAGGTCTACTACTAGACTCTGTCCTTGCTCCAATACCAAACTGCCTTAATTACTTTATAAATATTTATATCCAATAGTGTAAGTCTTCCAAGTTTGTTTAAATGTGTTGTTCTTACTCTAACTTGTGATAGATGCTTAAGTCATGGATTTTTCAGCTTCTGTTTCTTAATGTATGCATTCAAGGGTATAATTTCCATTTAAGCATGGCTTTGATTGCATTCTGACAATTTGGTGTGTCTATTTTTCATTATCATTCAGCTCAAGCTATTTCTAACATATCTGTTGGGAATTCTTCTTTGCTCTAGGTTTCTTAAAGTGTATTTCCTAATTTCAAACAATAAAACATTTTCTAGGGAGACACACACACACACACACACCCCTTAACCTATTCTGTATTACATCAACCCTTTGAAATTTATTGAAATTCCTTTATGGCTCATTATATGGTCAATGGTAAGATTTCCATGTGCATTGAAGAAAATGTGCAGTCTACAGTTTACAGTTGTTGAATGCAGTGTTCCATATAAAATCAAGTTTGTTAGTCATGTTTTTCAGTTCTTCTGTATCGTCACTGAGACTGTGTTTTAAAATTTTCCACTATAATTGTGGACTTGTCTTTTTTGTTTTGTTTTAACACTGTGTAATTAGGTGCATGCCAATTTTCTTGGTATATTGAGCCTTCATCATTATGAAACATTCTTCTATTTTGTAATAATGCTTCTTGCCTTAAAACCTACTTCATCTTGGGGTGCCTGGGTGGTGGCTCAGTCGTTAAGCATCTGCCTTCGGCTCAGGTCATGATCCCAGAGTCCTGGGATCAAGCCCCGCATCGGGCTCCCTGCTTGGCGGGAAGCCTGCTTCTCCCTCTCCCACTCCCCCTGCTTGTGTTCCCTCTCTCGCTGTGTCTCTCTCTGTCAAATAAATAAATAAAATATTAAAAAAAAAAACCTACTTCATCTCAAAGTATACCTACACCAGTTTTATTTTGGTTTGTATTTGCTTCATATATCATGTATGCATATCTCCTTATATTTAAGTTGTATCTCTTGTAAGCAATATATAATTGTATATTTATAATCAACTGTCACCTTTGTCTTTCAATTAGATTATTTAATTGAATTATAATATAAATAATACAATTGTGTTTGTCCTACCCTCTTTCTTTTCTATTTGTTCCACCTATTCTATGTCCTTTTACCTAACCACCCTTGCCCTTTATTATGTTAATTATATTATTCCATTTTTCCCTCCAGTTTGCTTATTAGTTACATTTTTCCTCTAATTGGATCTTTTTGTTCTTTTTTTTTTTTTTTTAAGATTTTATTTATTTATTTGAGAGAGAGAATGAGAGAGAGAGAGAGCACGCGCGCACATGAGAGGGGGGAGGGTCAGAGGGATAAGCAGACTCCCTGCTGAGCAGGGAGCCCGATGCGGGACTCGATCCCGGGTCTCCAGGATCATGACCTGAGCCGAAGGCAGTCGCTTAACCAACTGAGCCACCCAGGCGCCCTGGATCTTTTTGTTCTTGTTTTGGGATCATTTGGTCTTATCTCTTTGTTCTTTTTTTATTGAATGTTGTATATAGAATTTTAAAAATGTAGTGATAATTTGATGCTGTGTATGATGCTGTTTTCCTCCAGAAAGAATTTACTTTTGCTTCTGGCAGGTAGTTAAGGTAGGGGTTAAATGATACCTTAATCTATTCTAGGATTGAGTTTATTTGAAGATGAGTTTCAGTCTAAGAACTGGCTTATTTCTACTTTATACTTACATCAAGAGTGTAGCCCCTCAGGAATCTAGTTGGAAGCCCTGCCCTTTAGCAGACCCTGAAGTATAACTTTGTGGTCTTTGCCCATTGACTCTACCTAAAGCTCTCTGCAGTTTCTCAACTTTTCAAACACTACTTTCTGTTAAGTTTCTCACCCTCTTGGCCGCCAATTCCATATTGGCAAATGCTTTGAAAAGCAAAAGCAGCACCAAATGTCAGGCTTACCTCTCTGGGCTTTGCTTCTGTCTAGAATCTTGGTCCTTCAAATACTCACTGTCTTGGTAGTTCTCCAATATCTTCAAGCAGAATTTTAAAAATTATTTTATCCAGCTGTTCTAGTTACTATCAGCAAGAGTATTGGCTGATATATCCTTATCTGGGTAACTGGAATCAGAAGTTCTGCAGAATATTTTTAGAAGGTGAGTGAAGTGTTTAAATTGGCACTAGCTGCTTTCCAATTCTGGATAACCCCCTGCAGTGTGCTATTATGTTTGAACTATTAATCACTAAGAGCCTTAAATGTCACAAATTCTACTTTAAAGCATGACATATCATCAATTTTATGCCCGAAACGGAGCAAATGAAATTTTATAAGATGTTGTATATACTAGGGTTTATTGTTCAATTATAGCAAAAGCATCAAAAAAAGAAAAGCCTAAGTTTTTTAAACTTTATCTTATTTTCAAAAAAGTAAAAAAAAACTTTTCAGCCCTTCAAGTTGAAGAATTGTATTAATCTTATAAGGTTAATAATGCAGAGCTTTCCTTTTTGATAATAATAGAAGATATTTGTGTTTATGCCTGCTTAAATTTATAGTCTGTCTTTCTTGAGGACATGCCAAGTGCTTTATGATTATCAGCAACAAAGTCATTACATCTCACAAAATTAAAGCAGCTAACTTTTCTTGATCATCTGCAAAGGCATTATACCAGATAATGCCTTATATAATGATATAACATATTATGTTAATATAATATATAATATATATTATACTATTTTATAAATTATCTTATTTTATAAGATAAAATAAGATAATATAAGCAACTATTTAATTTTCATAATAATCCTAACCAATAGAATTATTATACCTATTTATAGTTGATAAAACTGATTATAAGGAAAACTAAGAATTATGAGTCAAACTCAGATGTGTTTGACTCTAAAGTTCATACTAATTCCATTTATACCAAACGACTTATATAAACTAAAAGTTTGGAAGTTTCCCAAAGCTGTGATTTATGACTTGATTACTCCCCATAACTAAGTTCAAAAAACTATTCTTTTCCTTTTATTATTTACCAAAATTCAAAAGTTATCTGTAAGAATGTTTATTGCAGAATGACATCTGATCTAGCTTAAATGATTTACAGAACCCTGGTTTATTTAGAGTATCATTCATCCAGATTAAGAGCTCTTAATCTATAATAAAAGGAAGTGTACAGTGAATATAGAAAGGACCACAGAAAAATAACACCAATGCCTATTTCCCTATGTCTCATTCATGGCTCCAGGGAAGAATGCTTTCACATGTTTAGTGATAGTTTTTTTAAAGATAGATGTGGTATATGTCAAACATGATATTGATAGATCTTCTAGGACTGTGAGTCTGCTCTTTGAGAACCCATCTGCATCTTGGGAGACATGAAGAAGAGTTGTATCTTAGAGTGTCATGTGAACTGGATAAGTACAACACTTTTTAAAGTGTCTGTCCCCAATTTCCTGTCCTTTAAAAAAAACAGTAGTTTCTGGGGCACCTGGATGGCTCAGATGTTTAAGCATCTGCCTTCAGTTCAGGTCATGATCTGGAGGTCCTGGTATCGACCCCGCGTCGAGCTCCCTGCTCAGTGGGGAGCCTGGTTCTCCCTCTCCCTCTGCTACTCCCTCTGCTTGTGCTCTCTCTGTCAAATAAATAAATAAAATCTTAAAAAAACAAAACAAAACATTAGTTTCTCATTGACCCCTGCAGTTCAAGGTTATTTCCTACCAAAACCCAAGCAAAAAGGAGTATTTATATAATCAATATTGGCTCAACTGTTTTAAAATATTACTGGTAAGGGAAGAGGATTTTCCACTTCCAGCTAATGAACAAATTGGTTTTCATACTTGCCCTCCCACTGTAAACTACTATAAAACTGAACAAAATATAAGACAACTATATTTAGGCATTGGACAATAAGTCCTGCAGGACTTTGCTTCTTAAAAAATAGGGAATACACAGATGGCTCTCTATATAATTTCCAGAACAGAGACCAGTAATGTCACTCAACTGGAGAGCCAAAGATAAGAATTCAGAATTCAGAGATGATGAGTGATCTAGAATTTGTGGGGCAACATACCAGAATGGGAAAATCTGTGTGAAGAGTGGGGACCCAGAAGTCTACAAGGTGGCTCCTTTGGGTCCTTGATGGAAGGCTAAGCCACAAGTACACAAGGCTTACCAAAGAGTCACTTCTGTGAGACTGAGAGCTAAATGGAGAGGCTGCTGGGACGCCTGGGTGGCTCAGTCAGTTAAGCGTCTGTCTTCGGCTCAGGTCATGTTTCGAGGGTCCTGGGATCGAGTCCTACATCGGACTCCTTGCTCAGTGGGGAGCCTGCTTCTCCCTCTGGCCCTCCCCCTGCTGTGCTCTCTCTCTGACAAATAAATAAAATCTTAAAATAAATAAATAAATAAATGGAGAGGCTGCATAATGCTGAGAGGTGCTAGAATTCTGGATCAAAGTGAAGCAACTTCACTGGGCATTTATATGAAACCACAGAAGTGCCATGTTTGAACATAAAAGCCATATCCCAGGACTCTGTACAAAACTGAAAGAGATCTGTCTTTAAAAATCACAAAACCAACTGGACATGTTCAAAAGAATCTACCACTAATTTAATGCCCTGCTAGTACAAAATTCAACACCCTTTAAAAGACAATATTACCCAAACTCCTTATAATGTGATGTCCCCTATATATATCACACGGTAACACATTATTAGGTATGTGAGAAGCAGGAAAATGTGATGTATAATGAAGAGGAAAAGGAGCTAATGGTAACAGATCCTGAGAGGACCCAGATACTGAAAGGAGAGGAAAAAAACTTTGGAGCAACTATTATAAGTTCAAGTATTTTAAAGAAAAGATGAACATAATGATTGAATATATAGGGATTCTTAGCAGAGATAAGAAAACTTAAAAGGGGCAAAAGAAATTCTAGAACTGAAAAATGTAAAATCTGAAATGAAAAATTCCCTGGCTAGGTTTAGCAAAAGACTGTACAATATAATAAAGGATCCATAGACATCAAGACAGATTAGTAGAAATCATCCAATCTTAATAAAAGGAAGGAAAAATATTACAAAAATTAATAAAGCCTCAGTAATTTGTGAAATCAAAATCAGTTGGTCTAAAATACATGTTATTCGTGGAAAACAGCCTACATTTCCAAGAAGCTCAGTGAACTCCAAATAGACAAAGCAATACTCAGGCACGCCACATCTCAGCGCAGCTTATCCAAACTATTGAAAAACAATGGTGAAGAGAAAAATCTAAAAAATACCCAGAAAATAAACAAACAAAAGGACATAGAAGGACCAATTAATATGAATTATGGCTGACTTCTCAACAGAAAAATGATGCCAAAAGATAATGTAACATCTTTAATGTACTGAAAAAATAACTCACAATACAAAATTTTATATCCAGTGAAAATTATCTTAAAATAGTGAAATAAAGACACTTTTGAATAAATGAAAGCTGAGATAGCACCAACTCAGGAGACCTGCGCTACAAGAAAAATTAAAAGAAATTCTTCAGGCAGAACAAATATTATACTAGATAGAAACATGGTCTATAGAAAAGAATGAAGAGCTCTGGCAATGGTAAATGTGGATTAGTAGTAAAAGTATTTTTTCCTCATGTAAAAAATTCTTTAAAAGATAATTGTCCAAAGCAAAATAATAATTCATTGTGGTATTTATAACATGTAGATTGAAATGAATGACAGTAAATCCTAACATCATGGTGGATGGTAAAATGGAATCATACTATTGTAAGATTCATACCTTTTACCAGAAGTGGTACAATATTCATCCTTTCTGATGGCTGAGTAATATTCCATTGTATATATGGACCACATCTTCTTTATCCATTCATCTGTTGAAGGGCATCTCAGCTCTTTCCACGGTTTGGCTATTGTGGACATTGCTGCTATGAATATTGGGTTGCATATGGCCCTTCTTTTCACTACATCTGTGTCTTTGGGGTAAATACCCAGGAGTGCAATTGCTGGGTAGCTCTATTTTTAATTTTTTGAGGCACCTCCACACTGTTTTCCAAAGTGGCTGTACCAACTTGCATTCCCACCAACAGTGTAAAAGGGTTCCCCTTTCTCCACAACCTCTCCAACATTTGTTGTTTCTTGCCCTGTCAATTTTTGCATTCTAACTGGTATAAGGTGGTATCTCAATGTGGTTTTGATTTGAATTTCCCTGATGGCTAATGATGATGAACATTTTTTCATGTGTCTGTTAGCCATTTGTATGTCATCTTCAGAGAAGTGTCTGTTCATGTCTTCTGCCCATTTTTGGACTTATTTGTTTTTTGGATGTTGAGTTTGAAAAGTTCTTTACAGATCTTGGATACCAGCCCTTTATCTGCATGGATGGGACTGGAGGAGATTATGCTAAGTGAAATAAGTCAAGCAGAGAAAGTCAATTATCATATGGTTTCACTTATTTGTGGAACATAAGGAACAGCATGGAAGACATTAGGAGAATGAAGGGAAAAATGAAGGGGGGGAATCAGAGGGAGAGATGAACCATGAGACACTATGGACTCTGAGAAACAAACAGGGTTTTAGAGGGGAGAGGGGTGGGGGAATGGGTTAGCCTGATGATGGGTATTAAGGAGAGCACATACTGCATGGAGCACTGGGAGTTGTACGAAAACACAATGAATCATGGATCACCACATCAAAAACTAATGATGTATGGTGACTAACATAACATAATAAAATAAAATTTTAAAAAAGTGGTACAATATTAATTCTAAGCAGACTGTGATAAGTTAACACTGTGTATTATAGTGCCTAGAGGGTTTTCTTAAAAATTTAAATAGGTATGCAGCTAAAAAAAAAAGTCAATAGAGGAAAATTTAAAAAGACGTTTAAAATACTCAATCCAAAAGAGGGTAGGACAGGAAGGAAAATTAAATTTAGATTAACTGGACACTCCAATTAAAATGCAGATTGAATTTTTTTTAAGTCTGAGATTGTCAGACTGGATAAAAAGCAAGACCTACTTATATTCTGCCTGTAAGAGAAACACATTAGTTATTATGACACAAATTTAAAAGATACAACACACAAAACATAAGTACCAGACAAAGTAGATTTCAGAACAAAGGAAGTATTAAAAGACATAGAGATACTCATGATAATAAAAGGTCAGCAGAAAGACATAATTCTAAATGTTTATATACAAAATAACTGAGTTTCAAATATACAAAGCAAAAGATGACAACCAAAAAAGAAAAATAGACAAATGTAGTAATTCACAGACTAAGTAGTACAAAAATCCATAAGGATACAGAATATATGAACCTATCCACCAACTTGACCTGATGTTTTTTGAACCTATATTTAACAACTTTAGAATGCACATTCTTGGGATGCCTGAGTGGGTCAGTCCGTTAAGCATCTGCCTTCGGCTCAGGTCAGGATCCCAATGTCCTGGGATTGAGTCCTGCATTGGGCTCCCTGCTCAGCGGAGAGTCTGTTTCAGCCTCTCTGCCTGCTGCTCCCCCTGCTTGTGCTCTCTCTCACTCTCTCTCTCTCTCTCTGACAAAAAAAAAAAAAGAATGCACATTCTTTTCAAATGCACGTGGAACATACACTAAACATAGATTATATGCTGGTCCAAAAATAAAGCACAATACACTTCAGAAGAGTGAACTATGACACCAAAGGAATTAAATTACAATTCAGTAGCATTCAATTTATCAACAAAGTTCCCAACTATTTACATATTAAGCAGTATTTTTCTAAAAGTCTCATGGGTCAAAGAAGAAATCATAAGAGAATTTAGGAAATATTTTGAATTGAATTTTATCAAAATATGTGGGATGATTATAATCAGTTGTATAAAATAAATTGCCATTGAGTCCATATTGATTCAAGTAAGTACATAAGTAAATAAATAAACCCAACTAATAAATATAAAAGGAATGATTGAGAAAATCACAATTTGGCAGATATTATAGTCATAATGGAGTAAGGCAAGAATAATTAATGGATGCTATAACTGTAAAAGTTTCCTGAGATACAGGGTATTTACATTGTCTCAAAATATTTCCCCACAAAGTATGTGTTATTTACAAAAGAAAAAGAGAAACTTTACAGTGGAAGGCTGGTAAACACCATGTTAATTAAGTGATCAAAACACCATCATCAATAATGGAACAAATCAAAATAATCTGCTACCTTATATACTACAATAAGAACACAACAGCCATTCTGTGATATTCCTGCAAAAAAGGGCATAACCGGCATCTAATCCTGAGGAAACATCAGTTGAACCCAAATTGAGGGACATTATAAAAACTAACCTATACTATCCAAAAAATGCCAAGTTCATGTGAATGAAAGGAAGACTAAAGACCTAATGTATACAAAAGGAGTCTAAAGAGACATAACAACTAAATCTGTCAAGAAATTGATCTTTGTGATATGAAAAACATTACTGGAACAATTGGTGCAATTTCAGTGATTTAAGCTGGAATGTTATCATTGTAACCTTATGATTTTGATGATTTGATTGTGGTTATATAGGAGAATGTCCTAATTAGTAGGAAATAAACACCAAAGTATTCAGGAGTGTGTTGGCAACTTCCTCTCAAATAATTCAGAAGGAAAAATCTTTGTCCTGTATTTGAAACTTCTCTAACTCTGAGATTGCTTAAAATTTTTTTAAAGAAAAAAAATTTTCACTGTTGTCATGGCTCTAGACTCTTTATTGTTCATGTTTTTCTAGGTAGAAGCTGTGTGGTTTGGGAGTCTGTTTCTATTGGTCACAGAAATGCTGCTTTTAATTTTGTGTCTTTGGGATCTTATTCTGCTTTTGAAAATTCAGGTAACCTCTCCAACCTAATTATTACTGTGGCATAAAACTACTCATTTGCCACCCAAGATTGCTTCTCTGGCCCCATGTTGGATGGCATGAAGATGAGTATGCCTTCTGAACATTCTCACGTTGGCATCCCTAATTACCTTGGCCATTGGCACAGGACCAGTTGGAATGTCAAGTTTGTGCCATTTGATAATGCTATAAAAAGACCTATAGCTGCTGCTCTCCAGCCATCTGTGCCTTCCCTTGGCATGACACTATTGGGTAGTTTGTCTTTCATTGGCATGATTTCTGTAGTGTGGCTTACATCTGCCACTCCTAGGCACTTGCTTGATGATCAAGTTGACATAAAATTGCCTCTTTGGCACTGTTTCTATATAGAGGAGTTTTATACCTGCTAACTTCTGAAATAAGAATTACCATTCATTACATACAATATAATTGTAATTTTAAATATTATAACTATAGACGTTTCTGGCTTCTATTCTGACTCAAACTTATCCATTTGGACTTCCAATTTCAGTTTTCCCAGTCAGAAGTCTTCATTCTAAAGAATTAACTTCTAAATGAAATGTACCTCTTCTGTTTTAAGACACTGGATTGAGTGCATACATCAACCTCTCCCTCCTGTGCCAAATCTCTAGAAATGATGGAACGTGTGTGTGTGTGTGTGTGTGTGTGTATTTAAAATTTATAACTGGAATTCAAAACAAGAATGTATGATGGACCAGAAGCTGTGAGGAATCCACTGAAAGCTGTAAAACAGACAAAACGAGATTGAAAAAGAAAGCAGAAACCTGAATGGCAAGAGGAGAATACTGCTCCCAAGGTTGGAAAAAGCACCAGAAATTCCCCATGCCTATGGAAAGAGATACTAGGAATTGGAAAAATGTGCCTGGGCAAGCAAGGGTGAATAATCAGGTTGCAGTAGGGTGCATGAGAGGAAAAAAGTCAAAATAAATAAATACTAATTTCCCCAGGTCTTGTTAAAAAAGTAAGTTGATATGATTATGCTAAGAATTTAGGACTATACACAAGAAAAATAGGAATAGATGGTGTTGTGGAATAAATTCTGTCCCCATGCCCTCCCGAATCCATATGTTTAAGCTTTAACCCTCAGAGTGACTGTATTAGGAGATAGGCCATTAAAGTGGATCCCTAATGCAATATGAGAGTGTCTTTATAAAAAGATGAGTCGCCAGGGATGCATGTGCACAGAGGAAAGGCCATGAGAGTTTACAGCAAGGAGGTGGCTATCTGCAAGCCAACGAGAGAGGCCTCAGGAAGAAGCCAAACCTGTCAACAGCTTGATCTTGGACCTTTAGCCTCCAGAATTGTGAGAAGATACATTTCTGTTGTTGAAAGCACCCAGCCGATGGTATTTTGTTATGGCAGCACTATCAGACTAACACAAACAGCATAACCTTGGAACCAATAGATAGGAAAAATACAAGAAAGAAAGCTTAATGAATTATTAAAAAGCAAATAGGAAATAATCAAAAGGAAATCACAAATGGCATAGTAAATAGAAAATACAAAATAAGCTGTCAAGAATGTCTAGTCAGTAATTATAATGCGAAATGTGAATGAATTAAGTTCACCTATTGAAAATCAGAGACCATAAGATTGGATTTTTAAAATATCCTGATATATGTTGCACTTAAAAAAAAAAACCCTCCAAACTCAAAATTACATGGGAAAGTTCAAATGGAAAAAGATATACAAATAAATGCTGCCAAAACCAAGTATGAGACAAAATATATGTACACAAAAAGATTAGAGAAGGAAAAGTAAGGTACTTTAAAAATAGGTCCTGATATTTGATATTTGATTTGATATTTCTCTTTTCAAAAGTTGGTGCCTTCTCATCCCCTTGAATGTGAGCTGGACTTAGTAACTCACTTCAGTTATAACTTCTGAAACTAGGTAATATAATGTGTTGTGGCTTTCTTTTCGATCCCTTTGTCTCTGAACACTTGTTTTGTGGGAAACTAGTTGCCATGTCATTAGGACATTCAGGCAGCCTTATTGAGAGGTCTATGCAGTGGCATACCAATGTATCTTATGAAAAGCCTCCAGCCAAAAACATGTGAATGAGCCACCCAGTAGGACCTAAGTAGGTCCTTCATCCCCAAACTTTCAGATGACTGCAGCTCTGGTCAGCATCTTGACTGCAACCTCATGACAGACCCTGAATCAGAATCACCCAGTTAAGTTGTCCTATATTCCTGACCTTCAGAAATTGTGAGATAATCACTGTTTATTGTTTTAAGCTGCCAATTTTGGGGTAGTTTTTTATGCAGCAATAGACAACTAATACAAAGAGATCCTTCATAATTATATAGTTGACAGTAGAATCCATCAAGTAGATATAGCACTATTCATTTAACTACAGAGCTTCAAAATGTTTTTGTTTTTTTAAAGAAAAAGCTTCAAGGAAAAATTGAAAAATCCACAAAATGCAGGATTTTAATACACACTTCTCAGAAAACTATATACTAAGAAGGAAATAAACAGTGATGATCTTGAGGGTTTGAATAACAATCAGAAAACTTGAGCTAATGAAGATCTATTTAATAATCAATTCACATTATTAACACAATGACCAAATCAATCACAAAAGACGATATCAAAGCCACCAAGGATATCTCAACAATTTGAAAAGATTGCTATCATAGAGACCTTTTTCAGTGACCATAAAAAGATTGCCCTGCTAAAATATAACATGTTACTCAAAATTTGACAGCAGACTTATTCTTTAAATTGAAGTATAATTAACATACAGTGTTATATTAGTTTCAGGTGTACAATATAATGATTAAACAACTCTGTGCATTACTCTGTGCTCATCATGATTAGTGCACTCTTAATTCTATTTCTACTATTTCTAATATTTCTAGTATTTCTAATCTAATATTTCTAATCTATTTCACCCTCTCTTCCCCCGCCCCAGCAACCACCAGTTTGTTTTCTGTAGTTAAGAGTTTGTCTCTTTTTGCCCTGTGTTTGTTCATTTGTTTTGGTTTTTTAGATTCCACATAAGTGAAATCATATAGCATTTGTCTTTCTGTGTCTGATTTATTTTACTTAGCATTATACCCTCTAGCTATATCCATGTTGTCACAAATGGCAAGATTTCATTTTTTATGACTCAGGAAACTCCATATTACTATATATATATTATATATATTATACATTATATACATTATATATATTCTATATATATTACACATATATATTCTATATATTACATGTATATATAAACATATCTTCTGTATCCATTTATCTATGGATTCACACTTGGGTTGCTCCAATATCTTGGCTGCTATAATTAAGGTGCATATATCTTTTTGAATTAGTGTTTTCATTTTCTTTGGGTAGTAGAATTACTGATTCATATGGTAATTCTTTTTCAATTTTTTGAGGAGCCTCCATACTGTTTTCCACTGTGGCTGTCTGGACTCTTACCAACAGTGCACAAGGGTTCCTTTTTCTCCACATCCTTACCAACACTTGTTATTTCTTATGTTTTTGATTCTACTATTCTGATGTATAAGGTGATATTTCATTGTAGTCTTGATTTGTATTTCCCTGAGGATGAGAGATATTGAGCATCTTTTCATGTGTCTGTTGGCCCATCTGTGTGTTATCTTTGGGAAAATGTCTATTCAGGTCTTCTGCCCATTTTTAATTGGATTATTTGGATTTTTGGCATTGTATAAGTTCTTTATGTATTTTGGATATTAACCCCTTATCAGATATATCATTTGCAAATATTTCCTCTCATTCACTAGGGTTATCCTTTCTGTTGATGGTTTCCTTCACTGTGCAGAAGCTTTCATTTTGCTGTAGTCCCAGTAGTTTAACTTTGCTTTTGTTTCCCTTGCCTGAGGAGAAGTATCTAGAAAAATGTAGTTTCTATGGCTGGTGCCAAAGAAATTACTGCCTATGTTCACTTCTAGGACTTTTATGGTTTCAGGTCTCACATTTAGGTCTTTACACCACTTTGAGTTTATTTTTGTGTATGGTGTTACAAAGTGGTTCAATTTCATTCTTTTGCATATACCTGTCCAGTTCTCCCAGCACCATTGTTGAAGAGACTGACTTTTCCCCATTGTATATTCTTATCTTCTTAGTCGTAGACTAATTGACCATAAAAGTGTAAGTTTAGTTCTAGGGTCTCTATTCTGTTCCATGGATCTATGTGTCTTTTTTTGTGCCAGTACTATACTGTTTTGATTAATATAGCTTTATAGTAGATCTTGAAATCTGGGATTAGTACTTCCAGCTTTGTTCTTCCTTCTCAAAATTGCTTTGGCTACTCAGGGTCTTTTTTAGTTCCATACAAATCCAAATTTTAGGATTATTTGTCCTAGTTATACGAAGAGTATTGTTAGTATTTCGATAGGGATTGCATTAAATCTGGAGATTGCTTTGCCTAACAATATTGGTTCTTCCACTCCATGATCTTTCCATTTGTTTGTGTCATCTTCAATTTCTTTCATCAGTGTTTTATAATTTTCAGAGTACAGGTCTTTCACATCCTTAGTTAAGTTTATTCCTAGGTATTTTATTCTTCTTGAGGCAAATATAAATGAGATTGTTTTCTTAATTTTTCCTTCTGCTACTTCATTATTAGTATATAGAAATGCAACAGATTTTTATATATTAATTTTGTATCCTATGACTTTACTGAATTGATTTATCATTTCTAGTAGTTTTTTGGTAGAGTCTTTAGGGTTTTCTGTATATAGTATCACGTCATCTGCAAATATTGCAGGTTTTACTCCTTCCTTACCAATTTGGATGCCTTTTATTTCTTTTTCTTGTCTGATTGCTATCGCTAGGACTTCCAGTACTATGTTGAAAAAAGTGGTGAGAGTGGACATCCTTATCTTGTTCCTGATCTTAGGAGAAAAGCTCTTAGATTTGCACCATTGAATATGATGTTAGCTGTCGTTTTTTCATATATGGCTTTGTTATGTTGAGGCATGTTCCCTCTAAACCTACTTTGTTGAAGGTTTTTATCATGAATGAATATTGTACCTTGTCAAATGTTATATCTGCATCTACTAAAATCATATGGTCTTTATTCTTCCTCTTGATGTGATATATCATGTTGGTTGATTTGTGAATATTGAACCACCCTTGAAGCCCAGGAATAAATCCCATTTGATTATGGTGAATCATTTTTTTTAAATGTATTGTTGGATTTGGTTTGCTGCTATTTTGTTGAGGATTTTTGCATCTATGTTCATCAGAGATATTGGCCTATACTTTTTCCTTTGTTTTGTAGTGTCTTTTTCTGGTATTGGTATTGGGGTAATGCTGGCCTCATAGAATGAATTTGGAAGCTTTCCTTTCTCTTCTATTTTTTTGGAATAGTTTGAGAAGAATAGGCATTAACTCTTCTTTAAATATTTGGTAAAATTCACCTGTGAAGTCATCTGATCCTGGACTTTTGTTGGTTGAGAGTTTTTGATTACTGATTCAATTGCTAGTAATTGGTCTGTTCAAATTTTCTATTTCTTCCTGATTCAGTTTTGGGAGGTTATATGTTTCTAGGAATTTATCCATTTTTTCTAGGTTTTTAATTTGTTGGCATGTGATTTTTCATAATATTCTTTTATAATCCTTTATTTCTGTAGTGTCAGTTGTTACTTCTCCATTTCTGATTTTATTTGAATCCTCTCTTTTTTCTTGATGAGTCTGGTTTATCAGTTTTGTTTGTCTTTTCAAAGAACCCACAACTGGTTCCACTAATCAGTTCTATTGTTTTTTAGTCTCTATTTCATGTAATTCTTTTCTAATATCTATTATATCCTTCCTTCCTACTGGTTTTGGGCTTTAACAGCATGCTTCTTAATAACTCTTGGGCTAAAGGCAGAAAGTACAAACTTTTAAATTTAATGACAATAAAAATATCATATATCAAATCTTGCCTTAAAACCAAAGCATTAATGCTCAGAAGAAATTTGTAGTCTTTAAATCCGTTAGTGTTTAAAAATACTCAAAATAAATCATATGTGCTTTTATCCAAGTGGGTAGGGAAAGGCAAATAAATCCAAAGGATCTAGAAAAATGAAATTAAAGAAGATAAAAGAAGAAATTAAATGAAAATTTAAAAGTAGAAATTATCATAAAAATCAGAGCCATTTGCTAGAAAAGACCTATATGACATTAGTTTGGAAGATAGGATCAAGATGCACAGAAGAAAACAAAAACAAAATTAGGATTAAAAGGAAAAAACTACAGAGAAAGGAAATTTGTTTATAAGTAGGAAGATGCTGTTAATTTTATTTTGAATTTAGTTTTTTTATTATTGATTAAAAAGCAGAGAGAATAAAATAATACATCACCATATACCAGTTACATAGCTTCAACAGTTATCTATGCGTTACTAAACACTTTTCATTTATATCTCCAGCTACCTTATATCCTGTTTAGGATTATTATGAAGCATCATATTATTTTACTTTAAATTCTTCAGTATGTGTCTCTAAAAGATGAGTTCTTTTTCTTTTTTAATTTTTATAGAAACAAAACCATGACAATGTTACCACACCCAAAAAAAGTCCCCCTTAGTTTCTTAGTATCATCACATAATCCAATTGATGTTCACATTTCCCTGTTATGTCCTGAAGTGTTTATTTTAAACATCTAAAAAGGTAGTTGGATCTCAGGACACAAACAAGGTCTAACATTACATTTGGTTAGTGTGTCTCAGAGGTCTATTTTAATATGAAGTCCAGCTACCTCTCTTTTCCCCATGTGTTTGCAGTTTCTTTTTTGAATAAATTACACCATTTACCCTGAAGAGTTTCTCATATTTTGAATTGTGCCAGTTGTATTATCTTTGGAGTGCTTAACATGTTCCTCTGTCTCCTGTATTTCCTGTAGACCAGTAGTTCCTTTATCTTTGTGTGTATACATAGAGAAAAGAAAAAGATTTATTGTCTATTTGTTTTGGTTTTTTGACAAAGATGCTTCATACATATTGTTGTGTATCAAGTGACAAATAATGTTAGGTTTTCTTTTTTTGTGATATTAAGGTTGATCAGTGGGTTCAGGATTTATCGATCTAATCTAATCATTATAAATTTCCCCTGAAGCTTTCTACCTATATAGCTTGAATCATTGCTATTACATCCATTATTTCATTAGTGCTGCAAAGTGGTGATATTCTATTATTCCTTCTTCATTTGTTAGCTGGAATTCTTAAAATTGTTTTCCTCCTTGCTTTTGGGGTTATTCTGAGGTACAGTTCTTGTAGGGAAGAAAAGGCAAATGCTGGATTCTTTATCTGTATTTCCCATATCCCCAGCATTCTCTAAGAGCTACTAATTCTGTTTTTTGTACATCACTATTATTAATACATTAACTCAAAAATAATTCATATGCTTAATCCATTGAAAATGCTATTTTTAAATTTATAATATTGAGCAATTTATATACAATCATATTCGCCAATTTTAAATTTGCAATTTGATTAGTTTTGACAAATGTATATGGTCACATAATCACAAACATATAGAACATTTATAGAACATTTATTTGAAGAACATTTCCATCACCCCAGGAAGTTTTTTGTAGTCACTCTCCTGCCCAACCCCAGGAATCCACCAATCTGCCTTTCACTACTATAGATAACATTGTCAAGAATTTAATTTAAATGTAATTACATAGTATATACTATTTTGTAACGAATTTATTGGATAAGTTGTGCACTTTGAGTCAGATCTAAGAAATCTTTGCCTTACTACCCAGTGCTGCAATTAATTTCTTGTATTTTTTCTTCAAAAAATTTATAATTTTAGTTTCTATAGGTAGATGTATGCATGATTGTATACCCAGGCAGTTTTTGAATGTGAAACCAGGTATGGGTTGAAGTTTTGTTTTGTTTGCATATGGTTGTACAATTGTTTCAAAACTATTCTTTCTCCACCGAACTGCTTTTGCACCTCCTTGAAAATCAATTGGGCACATATCTGTGAGTCTATTTCTGAATTCTCTATTCTGTTCCATTGATTTATATGTCTATACCAGTAGTTTCCAACAGGATGATTTTATTCCCTTCCCCCACCCCCAGGGACATTTGGCAATATCTTGAGACAATTTTTATTGTCACAACAGTTGTGTTATTGGTATCTAGTGGGTAGAGGCTGGGGATACTATTAAACATCTAGGATACATGGGACAACTCCTAATGACAAAAAAATATCTGGCCCAAAATGTCAGTAATCCTAAGATTCAGATATGCTGCTTAATACTATTGCTAGTGTCACACTGTTTTGATTGTTATTGTTTATTGTAAATCTTGAAATCAGGCAGTGTAATTCTCCAACTTTGTTTTTTTTTTTTTTTTAATTATTTTAGCTAGTCTAGGTCCTTTGCATTTTCATATAAATTTTGGAATCATTTTATTAGTTTCTTTAAAAATTCTGCTGGGATTTGATTGGGGTCACATTATATCTGTAAGTCAGTTGAGTCAAACAGTTGACATCTTTAAAATACTGAGTTCAGGGGCACCTGGGTAGCTCAGCTGGTTAAGTATCCGACTTGATTTCAGCTCATGTCATGGTCTCAGGGTCGTGAGATTGAGCCCCACATTGGGCTCCACACTGGGTGTGGAGCCTGCTTAAGATTCTCTCTCTCCCTCTCCCCCACCCCCTGTTCTCACTCTCTCCCTCCCTCTCCCTCAAAAAAAAAAAAAAAATACTGAGTTCATGGATATGGCATATTTTCCACTTATTTAAGTTCTTAATTTCTCTCAGTAGTTTTGATACACACACACACACACACACACACAATTGTATGTATACATATAGACACATACACACATGCACACTACAGTATGTGCATATTGGTCTGTAGTGTTTAATGTCTTTCTGGTTTTGGCGTCAGTGTTACAAAATGAATTGTGAAGTGTTCCCCATCTCCCTTCTCCTAGGCTTCATTTCTCCCTCTCCCCTTTTCTCTCTCCTTCCCTTCCTCTTTTTTCATCATTTTTTGGAAAAGTGTGTCTACAGTTGGTGTGATTCCTTCCTTAAATGTTTGATAGAATTCACCAGGAAACCCAATGGAACAAAGATGTTCTATTGTCTTGTGGATTACATAGTTTCAGATGGTAGGTCTTTGATCTATCTGATCTTTATTCTTCTATACATAATGTCTTTTTCCTCTGGTTGGTTGCTTTCAAGATTTTCTCTTTGTCACTAGTTTTCAGCAGTTTATGTTGTACCTTTTTTGGGGTGTGTGTGTGTGTGTGTGTACAGATGTACATATATGTGTGTTCATACTGTTTGGGGTTTGTGGATTTTCTTCATTTATAGGTTAATATGTTTCATCATATTTGGAAATTTTTCAGTCCTTATCTGTTTAAATATTTTCCCACCTTCTCCCTTCTCGTTCTGGGTAGCCAATTACACTTATGTTACACTGCTTAATATTATCCACTGGACACTAAAGCTCTGCTTATTATTTTCAGTACTTATTCCGTTTCTGTGTTTATGTTACACTGCTTGATACTGTCCACTGGCTTTGTTCATTTCCTTTTCAGTCTTTTTTTCTCAGTGTGCTTAATGTTGGATTATTTCTATTGTTTGAAGTTCACTTATCTTTTATTCTTCCATGTCTAATTTGTTTAGTCCTTTCCAGTGAATTTTTCATTTTAGATATACTTTTTTAAATCTCTAGTCCCATTTAGTTCTTTTTAATATAATCCAGTTCTTTATTATGTTTGTGTTTTCCCTTAAATCTTTGTGTGTGTACATATGTGTAGATATATATGTATAAATGTGTGTGTATATATATCTCTTTTAAAGTTCTTTTCTGCTAATTCCATTATTTCTGCCATTTCTAGGTGTGATTCAGGTGACCAGTTTTTCTCCTTGTTAGGGGTCACATTTTCTTAACATATCATATCTAGTATATTGTCATTGGAAGCTGGATTTCATTAATTTTGTTGCAGAGTGCTGGACTTTGTTATATTCCTTTAAAAGGTGTACAGATGGCAATATTTTTGCACTCATCTTTAGTCATGGAAGTCCCTTTAGTTGACTTCTGAGTACTATTAAGATGACCCCAAGCACTGATCTCTTCCTTGCCTTCTTGTATGATAAGGTGCCCCTAGCCTGTTATCAATGATATCTCCAAGTAGTTTTGATTTCTTTTAGTTACAAATGGATACTAGAGTTCAGACTGGATGCTAGCATGCTCATTTCTACTTTGTCATTGTTTTCTAAGGAGAGAGCTAGAAAAACGGTAGTCAAATTCTTCTTTTATAATGGGCTAGATTGTAAATATTTTAGGTCTTCAAGTCACATAGTCTCTGTCATTGTTCAACTCTGCCATTGTAGCTTAAAAGCAGACATAGGCAATATGTAAACAATGAGTATGGATTCTTTCTTTTTTTCTTTTCCTCCTCTGGTGAGCATTTTATTTTTTTCTATTTTTTAAATTTAACTTTACTTGCATTCAATTAATTAATATATAGTGTATTATTCATTTTAGAGGTAGCGCTCAGTGATTCATCCGTTGTATATAACACCCAGTGCTCATTACATCATGTGCCTTCCTTAATACCCATAACCCAGTTACCCCATCCTCCTACCCCTCTCCCCTCCAGCAACCCTGTTTATTTCCTTTGGTTCAGACTCTTATGGTTTGTCTCCCTTTCTGATTTTGTCTTAATTTATTTTTACCTCTCTTCCTCTATGCTCCTCTGTTTTGTTACTTAAATTCTACATATGAATGAAATCATATGCTAATTGTCTTTCTCTGATTGACTTATTTGCTTAGCATAATACCCTCTAGTTCCATCCACATCATTGCAAATGGCAAGATTTCATTCTTTTGATGTCTGAGTAGTATTCCATTGTATGTATATATATATATATATATATATAACACTTTATATATATATATCTTTATCCATTCATCTGTCCATGGACATCTGGGCCCTTTCCATTGTTTGGCTATTGTGGACGTTGCTCCTGGAAATGTTGGAGTGCATGTGCCCCTTTGGATCACTACATTTGTATCTTTGGGATAAATTCCTAGTAGTGCAATTGCTGGGTTGTAGGGTAGCTCTATTTTTAACTTTTTGAGGAACCTCCATACACTTTTCCAGAGTGGCTGCACCAGTTTGCATTCCCACGAGCAGTGTAAGAGGGTTCCCCTTTCTCTGCATCCCCGCCAACATTTGTTGTTTCCTGACTGTTAATTTTAGCCATTCTGACAGGTGTGGAGTGGTATCTTATTGTGGTTTTGATTTGGATTTCCCTGATGCCAAGCGATGTTGAGCACTTTTTCATGTGTCTGTTGGCCATGTGTATGTCTTCTTTGGAGAAATGTCTGTTCATGTCTTCTGCCCATTTCTTGATTGGATTATTTGTTCTTTGGGTGTTGAGTTTGATAAGTTCTTTATAGATTTTGAATACTAGCCCTTTATCTGATAAGACATTTTCAAACATCTTCTCCCATTCTGTCGGTTGTCTTTGGTTTTGTCAACTGTTTCCTTCACTGTGGAGAAGCTTTTTATCTTGATGAAGTTCCAATAGTTCATTTTTGCCTTTGTTTCCCTTGCCTTTGGAGACGTGTCTAGCCAGAAGTTGCTGAGGCCGAGGTCAGAGAGGTTGCTGCCTGTGTTCTCTAGTATTTTGATGGATTCCTGTCTCACATTTAGGTCTTTCATCCATTTTGAGTCTATTTTTGTGCATGGTGTAAGAAAAATGGTCTTCTGCATGTGGCTGTCCAGTTTTCCCAACACCATTTGTTGAAGAGACTGTGTTCTTTCCATTGGATATTCTTTCCTGCTTAGTCGAAGATTAGCTGACCATAGAGTTGAGGGTCCCATCTGGGTTCTCTATTCTGTTCCTTTGATCTATGTATCTGTTTTTGTGCCAGGACCATACTGTTTTGATGATCACCACTTTGTAATAGAGCTTGAAGTCCAGAATTGTGATGCCACCAACTTTGCTTTTCTTTTTCAACATTCCCCCGCCTATTCGGGGTCCTTTCTGGTTCCATACAAATGTTAGGATTATTTGTTCCAGCTCAATTAAAAAAGTTGATGGTATTTTGATAGGGATTGCATTGAATGTATAGATTGCTCTATGTAGCATAGACATTTTAGCAATATTTGTTCTTCCAGTCCATGAGCATGGACACATTTCTTTGTGTCTTCCTCAATTTCTTTCATAACTGTTCTACACTTTTCTGAGTACAGGTCCTTTATCTCTTTGGTTAGGTTTATTCCTAGGTATGTTATGACTTTTGGTGCAATTGTAAATTGGATCGACTCCTTAAATTCTTTCTTCTGTCTCATTGTTAGTGTATAGAAATACAACTGATTTCTGTGCATTGATTTTATATCCTGCCACTTTGCTGAATTCCTGAATGAGTTCTAGCAATTTTTTGGCGGAGTCTTTTGGGTTTTCCACATAAAATATCATGTCATTTGCAAAGAGTGAGAGTTTGCCTTCTTCTCTGCCAATTCAGATGCCTTTTGTTAGTTTTTGTTGTCTGATTGTTGAGGCTAGAACTTCTAGTACTATGTTGAACAACAGTGGTGAGAGGGGAAATCTCTGTCTGTTTTCCTGACCTCAGGGGAAAAGCTCTCAGTTTTTCCCCATTGAGAATGATATTTGCTGTGAGATTTTCATATATGGCTTTTATGATATTGTATATTCCCTCTATCCCCACACTGTGAAGAGTTTTAATCAAGAAAAGATGATGTACTTTGTCAAATGCTTTTTCTGTAGCTATTGAGAGGATCATATGGTTCTTGTCTTTTCTTTTATTAATGTAGTATATCACACTGATTGATTTGGGGATGTTGAACCACCCTTACAACCCAGGAATAAATCCCACTTGGTTGTGGTGCATAATCCTTTTTTTTTTTTTTTTTTTTTTAAAGATTTTATTTATTTATTTGAGAGAGAGAATGAGATAGAGAGAGCATGAGAGGGGGGAGGGTCAGAGGGAGAAGCAGACTCCCTGCTGAACAGGGAGCCCGATGCGGGACTCGATCCCGGGACTCCAGGATCATGACCTGAGCCGAAGGCAGTCGCTTAACCAACTGAGCCACCCAGGCGCCCAGGTGCATAATCCTTTTAATGTACTGTGGAATTTCTATTGGCTAGTAGTATCTTGGTGAGAATTTTTGCATCCATGTTCATTGGGGATATTGGTCTGTAATCTCCTTTTTGATGGGGTCTTTGTCTGGTGTCAGGATCAAGGTAATGCTGGCCCTCATAGAAGGAAAGTTTTCCTTCCATTTCTATTTTTTGAAACAGACTCAGAAGAATAGGTATTAATTCTTCTTTAAATATCTGGTAGAATTCCCCTGGGAAGCCATCCGGCCCTGGACTCTTATTTGTTGGGAGATTTTTGATTACTGCTTCAATTTCCTTGCTGGTTATAGGTCTGTTCATGTTTTCTATTTCTTCCTGTTTCAGTATTGGTAGTTTATACGTCTCTAGGAATGCATCCATTTCTTCCAGATTGCCTAATTTGTTGGTATATAGTTGCTCATAATATGTTCTTATAATTGTATTTTTTGGGGGGCACCTGGGTGGCTCAGTCATTTAGCGTCTGCCTTCGGCTCAGGTCATGATCCCAGGGTCCTGGGATCAGGCCCTGCATCGGGCTCCCTGCTCCACGGGAGGCCTGCTTCTCCCTCTCCCACTCCTCTTGCTTGTGTTCCCTCTCTTGCTGTGTCTCTCTCTGTCAAATAAATAAATAAAATCTTAAAAAAAAAAAAAAACAAGAAACAAACAAAAAAAAGATTTAAAAAAAATAATTGTAGTTTTTTGGTGTTGGTTGTGATCTCTCCTCTTTCATTCATGATTTTCTTCGTTTGGGTCCTTTCTCTTTTCTTTTTGGTAAGTCTGGCTAGGGGTTTATCAATCTTATTAATTCCTTCAAAGAACCAGCTCCTAGTTTTGTTGATCTGTTCTACTGTTCTTTTGCTTTTGATTTCATTGATTTCTGCTCTAATCTTTATTAATTCTCTTCTCCTGCTGGTTTTAGGCATTATTTGCTGTTCTTTCTCCAGCTCCTTTAGGTGTAAGGTTAGGTTGTGTATTTGAGACCTTTCTTGTTTCTTGAGAAAGGCTTGTATTGCTATGCACTTCCCTCTTAGGACCACCTTTGCTGCATCCCAGAGGTTTTGAACAGTTGTGTTTTCATTCTCATTTGTTTCCATGAATTTTTTTCATTCTTCTTTAATTTCCTGGTTGACCCATTCATTCTTTAGTAGGATGCTCTTTAACCTCCATGTATTTGAGTTCTATCCAAATTTCCTTGTGTGATGGAGTTCAAGTTTCAAAGCATTGTGGTCTGAAAATATGCAGGGAAAGACCCCAGTCTTTTGGTACTGGTTGAGACCTGATTTTTGACGCAGTATGTGATCTATTCTGGAGAATGTTCTATGTCCATGCGAGAAGAATGTGTATTCTGTTGCTTTAGGATGGAATGTTGTGAATATATCTGTGAAGTCCATCTGGCCCAGTGTGTCATTCTAAGCCCTTGTTTCCTTGTTGATCTTCTGCTTAGATGATCTGTCCATTGCAGTGGTTGGGGTGTTAAAGTCCCCTACTATTATTGTATTGTTGTCGATGTGTTTCTTTGATTTTGTTATTAATTGGCTTATACAATTGGCTTCTCCTGTGTTAGGGGCATAAATATTTACAATATTTAGATCTTCTTGTTGGATAGACCCTTTAATTATGGTATAGTGACGTTTTCCATCTCTAATTACAGTCTTTGGTTTAATATCTATTTTGTCTGATGATAAGGGTTGCTTTCTTTTGATATCCATTTGCAAGATAAATGGTTTTCCACCCCCTCACTTTCAACTGGAAGTGTCTTTGGGTCTAAAATGAGTTTCTTGCAGACAGCATATCAATGGATCTTGCTTTTTTATCCAGTCTGATACCCTTTGTGTTTTGATTGGGGCATTTACCCCATTTACATTCAGAGTAACTATTGAAAGAGGAATTTAGGGGCATTGTATTACCTGTAAAGTCACTGCTTCTCTCTATTGTCTCTGTTCCTTTCTGGTCTATGTTACTTTTGGGCTCTCTCTTCGCTTAAAGGATCACCTTCACTATTTCTTGCAGGGATGCTTTAGTGATCACAAATTATTTTAGTTTCTGTTTGTCCTGGAAGTTCTTTATCTCCTTCTATTCTGAATGACAGCCTTGCTGGATATAGTATTCTTGGCCACATATTTTTCTCATTTAGCACACTGAATATATCATGCCAGTCCTTTCTGGCCTGCCAGGTCTCTATGAATAGGTCTGCTGCCTGGCTTATGTTTTTATCTCTGTTGGTTAAGGACCTCTTGTGTGGAGCTGCTTTCAAGACTTTCTCTTTGTCTCTGAGATTTCCAAGCTTCACGATTATATGTCAAGGTGTTGACCTATTTTTATTGATTTTGATGGTGGTTCTCTATGCCTCATGGGCTTGAATGTCTGTTTCCTTCCCCAGATTAAGGAAGTTCTCAGCTATTATTTGCTCAAATATACCTTCTGAGCCCCTTTCCTCTTCCTCTGGGACCCCAATTATTCTAATAGTGTTTTGCTTTATAGAATTGCTGATCTCTAGAATCCTCCCCTCATGATCCAATAGTTGTTTACTCTCTTTTTCTCATTTTCCTTATTCTCCATCATTTTATCTTCTATATCACTGATTTTTCTTTCTTTTTTTTTATTATGTTCAGTTAGCCACCATATAGCACATCTTTAGTTTTTGATGTAGTGTTCAATGATTCAGTAGTTGCATATAATATCCAGTGTTCATCACAACACATGCCCTCCTTAATACCCATCACCTGGCTGCCCTAACCCCCCCATCCCTCTGAAACCCTCAGTTTGTTTCCCAGAATCCATTGTTTTTCATGGTTTGTCTCCCTCTCTGATTCTCCCCCCCTTCAGTTTTCCTTCCCTTCCCCTATGGTCTTCTGTGCTATTCCTTATGTTCCACATATGAGTGAAACCATATGATAATTGTCTTTCTCTGCTTGATTTATTTGACCTAGCATAATCCCCTCCAGTTCCATCTATGTCGATGCAAATTGTGGGTATTCATCCTTTCTGATGGCTGAGTAATATTCCATTGTATATATGAACCACATCTTCTTTATCTATATTCATCTGTTGAAGGATATCTCAGCTGCTTCCACTGTTTGGCTATTATGGACATTGCTACTATGAACACTGGGGTGCAGGTGCCCCTTCTTTTCACTGCATCTGTATCTTTGGGCTAAATACCCAGTAGTGCAATTGCTGGGTTGTAGGATAGCTCTATTTTTAACTTCTTGAGGAAACTTCATACTGTTTTCCAAAATGGCTGTACCAGCTTGCATTCCCACCAGCAGTGTAAGAGGGTTCCCCTTTCTCCACATCCTCTCCAACACTTGTTGTTTCTTGCCTTGTTTTTTTTTGTTTTTTTAAAGATTTTATTTATTTATTCATGAGAGACAGAGAGAGATGCAGAGGGAGAAGCAGGCTCCCAAGGAGCAGAGAGCCCGATGCGGGACTCGATCCCAGGACCCTGGGATCATGACCTGAGCCGAAGGCAGACGCTTAACCATCTGAGCCACCCAGGCGCCCATGTTTCTTGCCTTGTTAATTTTAGCCATTCTAACTGGTGTAAGGTGGTATCTCATTGTGGTTTTGATTTGAATTTCCCTGATGGCTAGTGACGTTGAACATTTTTTCATGCGTTTGTTGGCCATTTGTATGTCTTCTTTGGAGAAGTGTCTATTCATGTCTTCTGCCCATTTCTTGACTGGATTTTTTATTTTTTGGGTGTTGAGTTTGAGAAGTTCTTTATAGATCTTGAATATCACCCCATTACCTGATACGTCATTTGCAAATACCTTCTACCATTCAGTGGGTTGCCTCTTAGTTTTGTTGACTGTTTCCTTTGCTGTGCAAAAGCTTTTTATCTTGATGAAGTCCCAAAAGTTCATTTTTGCTTTTGTTTCCCTTGCCTTTGGAGACATGTCTTGAAAGAAGTTGCTGTGTCCGATGTCAAAGAGGTTGCTGCCTGTGTTCTCCTCTATGATTTTTTTTTTTTTTAAGATTTTATTTATTTATTTGACAGAGAGAGAGATAGCGAGAGCAGGAACACAAGCAGGGGGAGTGGGAGAGGGAGAAGCAGGCCTCCCGCCGAGCAGGGAGCCCGATGTGGGACTCGATCCCAGGACTCTGGGATCATGACCTGAGCCGAAGGCAGACGCTTAACGACTGAGCCACCCAGGCGCCCTTCTCCTCTATGATTTTGATGGATTCCAGTCTCACATTTAGGTCTTTCATCCATTGTGACTTTATCTTTGTGTTATATCACTGATTTTCTCTTCAGCCTCATTTATCCTAGCAGGTAGAGCCTCCATTTTGATTGCATCTCAGTATATACCCTTTTTTATTTCAACCTGATTAGATTTTAGGTCTTTTATTTCTCTACAAAGGGATTCTCTAGTGTCTTCTATGGTTTTTTTTCAAGCCCAGCTAGTATCTTTATCATCATTATTCTGAATTCTAGCTCTGACATCTTACTTATATCCATATTGACTAATATAGATGACTAATATCCATATTGACTAAAAGTAGTTACTACCTTTTGTTCTTTTTTCTGGGGTGAGTTTTTCCATCCTGTCATTTTGTCCAGAGAAGAATACATGAACAAGGGAAGAAAATACAAAGATATCAACCACGACCCCAGCAAAATATATGCTAAACAAATCTGAAGAGTTCAGAAACCAAAAATGGAAAAAAACAGACAATATAATCAAACAGGTGGACAAAACAGAATCATACACTAGGTCCTAGGTGTATCTTGGTCTGTTTGCTAGAAGAAACTAGATTTTTGTAAAGAATTGTAAAGAAAGACTTATAAATATAAAAAATAAAATTGAATACAATGAAAGGAAGCCAAAAATGAAGAATGAATATATATAATATAAATTTAAAAATGAAAATTTAAGAAGACTTAAAAAAAGAGTTGATAATATAAGAAACTAGTTGAAAAGGATAAAAAGGAAAAAGAAAAAAATTTAAACTGAAAGACTAAAGAATCATGAGAAAAACCCACTGGAGTTTTGCAGTTCTGTGTGACTGGTAAACTTGGTATTAGCCAATGTTCCTGCTGGTCTTCTGGTGGAGGGACCTCTTGCACTGATTCTCAAGTATCTTTGACCTGGTGGAATTGCATCCCCCTTGCCAAGGGGCCAGGCTCAGTGTAAGCATCTCCATAATGCTCTATGTGGCTTTTGTTTTCTGAAGGCTTTCTGTACCATTTTAGAGGATGAAAATGGCTGTGCCCCAATATCCAGCCCCAGAGCTGAAAATCTGTGCCCCCCCACTCTTCCATGAGCCCTCACAGAAAAGCAGTCAATCATTCTTGTCTCCCTGGTTTCTGTCCACACTCTGTGTTCACCCAGCCTGTGACTGAGTGTTTTTATCTCAGGCGACCCCATTTTGAGTCTCCAAACTTTACAGACTCCTGTGGCATACAACCGTGCCACTCCTCCCAGGGCACGGGAGGGGTCCTCCCTTGGTTCTGCCTCTTGCTGGGCCCCTGCATGAAGAGGGGTCACCCAGTTGTGCTGCAGTTCACGGTTTATGGCAACACCATGCTGAAAGCCCAATTCTGGGCTCATTGTTTGCAGCTGGCTTCCCTGCTCTGACACTTGGGACCTCTGCCACACTCAGGCACCCCTGTTCTTCCTGTGACCCCAGGAATCCTAAGACCACACTATCCCACCTAGTATTCTGCCCCACTTCACCACCTCAGCACCTTTCAGGCAGGGACCTCCCCCACTGGAGCAGATTTCTAAAAGTTCTGATTTTTCTTTTTGTCAGAGAGAGAGAGCACAAGCAAGGGGAGAGGCAGGCAGAGGGAGAAGCAAACTCCCTGCTGGGCAAGGAGCCCGATGCAGGACTCGATCCCAGGATCGTGGGATCATGTCCAGAGCTGAAGGCCGCCTAACCGACTGAGCCACCTAGGTGTCCCTAAAAGTTCTGATTTTGTGCTCTACTGCTATATCACTTTCCAGTACCCAGCTTACAGAGGCTCCCTCCCCCCGCCCCCCCCCATGGTTTTCTTTTGATATATCACCTCAGATTAACTTCTCTGTACCTCCTGCCTTGTGAAAACTTTGCTTTTCTATTTGTAGAACTGCAGCAATTGTTTTCTTAGATCTCTGGTTGTTTGCAGGTGTTCAGAATTATTTGATGGCTATCTAGCTGAATTCCAGGGACTAGACAAAACTAGAGTCCCCTACTCCTCTGCCATCTTCCTATAGGTGTGGCTATTTTAATAAAACTTTATTTACAAAAACTGGTTGTAGGTTGGATTTGGTTCACAGGCTATACTTCACTGACCTCTGTTATACATTTATAACAAAATAGTTTTAGAATATTTCTACCAATATTATTCCTAGTAGTATAATAATGAAAATATTCTAAGATTTCATTGCAATTCCTTTGTTTTTAGACATGTGCCACAAGAGGTAAATGTCTGTATTTTAAACTGACTTGAAAATACTTTTTTATGTAGTAATGCCACCAAATTGATGTACTAACTTATTAATTTAATTTTGATTGTGGTATTTGAGGAATACTTTAAAAATTTTTATTTTATCTTATCATTATATAAAAATGGTTCCAAATCAGATCTTAAAAAATGGTACATTCAGTGAAGTCCAACTTCAGTCTCTGGTTTTCTTCACATTGTTCCTTTCCTTCCTCTTTAGGTTGTCATTATGGTTTGTCCATCTTTTATGGAAAATATATATAACTAAATATGCATATATGTTCAAATAAATCCCTGTTTTAATGTTTTAGTAGCACACTAAATACATTGTTTGCCAACTTGATTTTTTTCTTGAGATGATGCCATAGCAGTATACAGATAGAAGACTTTTTAAAATTATGATAATTATATGGGCATACCTCAGAGATAATATAGGTTCAGGTCCAGACCACTACAATATAGTGAGTCAAATGAATTTTGGTTTCCCAGTGTATTGAGAGCTTAGGTTTATACCTTATTGTAGTCTATTAAGTATACAATAGTATTCTAAAAAATAATATACATACCTTAATTTAAAAATATTTTATGGCTAAAAATTGCTAACCATCATCTGAGCTTTCAGCGAGTTGTAATCTTTTTGCTGGTGGGGGATCATCCCTTGTTGTTGATGGCAGCTGACTGATCAAGATGGTTGTTGCTGAAAGTTAGAGTGGCTGTAGCCGTTTCTTAAAAGAAGACAATACAGTTTTCTACATCAATGGGCTCTTCCTTTCACACACAGTTTCTCTGTAGTATGTAATGCTGTTTGATAACATTCTACCCATAGTAGAACTTCTTTCAAAATTGGAGTTAATCCCCTCAAACCTTGCTGTTGCTTTATAGACTAAGTTTATGTAATATTCTAAATCCTTCATTGTATTTCAATGGTTCTCACAGCATCTTCACCAGGAGTAGAATTTATCTCAAGAAATTACTTTCTTTGTTCATCCATAAGGAGCAACTCTTATTGGTTCAAGTTTTGTCATGAGATTGCAGCAATTCAGTCACATCTTCAGACTGCACTAATTCTAGTCCTTTTGTTATTTTTCACCAAATCTTCAGTTACTTCCTCCACTGAAATTTTGAATCTCTCAAAGTCATCAATGAGGGTTGGTATCAGCTTCTTCCAAACTCGTATTCATTTTGGTATTTTGACCTCTTTCCATGATTCATGAATGTTCTTAATGTCATCTAGAATGGTGAATGCATTCCAGAATGTTTTCAATTTATTTAGCCCAGATCAATCAGGGGAATCACTGTATATGGCAGCTATAGCCTTATGAAATGTACTTCTTTTTTTTTTTTTTTTTTTTTTGCTTTGGAGAAATGTTTTAATTTTTTATTTTTTTTATTATGTTATGTTAGTCACCATACAGTACATCATTAGTTTTTGATGTAGTGTTCCATGATTCATTGTTTGTGTATAACACCCAGTGCTCCATGCAATATGCGCCCTTCTTAATACCCATCACTGGGCTAACAAATCCCCCCACCCCTCTCCCCTCTAAAACCCTCAGTTTGTTTCCCGGAGTCCATAGTCTCTCATGGTTCGTCTCCCCCTCCAATTTCCCAACCCCTTCATTTTTCCCTTCCTTCTCCTAATGTCCTCCATGCTATTCCTTATGTTCCACAAATAAGTGAAACCATATGATAATTGACTTTCTCTGCTTGACTTATTTCACTTAACATAATCTCCTCCAGTTCCATCCATGTTGATGCAAAAGTTGGGTATTCATCCTTTCTGATGGCTGAGTAATGTTCCATTGTATATATGGACCACATCTTCTTTATCCATTCATCTGTTGAAGAGCATCTTGGCTCTTTCCACAGTTTGGCTATTGCGGACATTGCTGCTATGAACATTGGGGTGCATGTGGCCCTTCTTTTCATTATATCTGTATCTTTGGGGTAAATGCCCAGTAGTGCAATTGCTGGGTTATAGGGTAGCTCTATTTTTAACGTTTTGGGGAACCTCCACACTGTTTTCCAGAAATCAGTTGCTTTCCTATACACTAACAATGTAACTGTAGAAAGAGAAATTAGGGAATCGATTCCATTTACAATAGCACCAAAACCCCTAAGATACCTTGGAATAAACCTAACCAAAGAGGCAAAGGATCTATACTCTAGAAACTACAGAACACTTATGAAAGAAGTTGAGGACACAAAAAGATGGAAAACATTCCATGCTCATGGATTGGAAGAATAAATATTGTTAAAATATCTATGCTGCCCAGAGCAATCTATACTTTCAACGCTATCCCAATCAAAATACCAATGGCATTTTTCAAAATGCTGGAACATACAATCCTAAAATTTGTCTGGAACCAGAAAAGACCCTGAATCATCAAGGAAATGTTGAAAAAGAAAAACAAAGCTCGGAGCATCACGTTGCCTGATTTCAAGCTATATTACAAAGCTGTGATCACCAAGACTGGTACAAAAACAGTCACCAAGATCAATGGAACAGAATAGAGAGCCCAGATATGGACCCTCAACACTATGGTCAACTAACCTTTGACAAAGCAGGAAAAAATATCCAATGGAAAAAAGTCTCTTCAACAAATGGTGTTGAAAAAATTGGACAGCCACATGCAGAAGAATGAAACTGCACCATTCTCTTACACCATACGCAAAATGGATGCAAGACCTCAATGTGAGACAGGAATCCATCAAAATCCTAGAGGAGAACATAGGCAGTAACCTCTTGGACATAGGCCACCAGCAACTTCTTTCAAGACACGTCTCCAGAGGCAAGGGAAACAAAAGCGAAAATGAACTTTTGGGACTTCATCAAGATAAAAAGCTCCTGCACAGCAAAGGAAACAGTCAATAAAACTAAGAGGCAACCCATGGAATGGGAAAAGATATTTGCAAATGACACTACAGATAAAGGGCTGATATCCATGATCTATAGAGAGCTTCTCAAACTCAACACCCAAAAAACAAATAATCCAGTCAAAAAATGGGCAGAAGACATGAACAGACACTTCTCCAAAGACATACAAATGGCCAACAGACACATGAAAAAATGTTCATCATCATTAGCCATCAGGGAAATTCAAATCAAAACCACATTGAGATACCCCCTTACACCAGTTAGAATGGCAAAAATTGACAAGGCAAGAAACAACAAATGTTGGAGAGGTTGTAGAGAAAAGAGGAACCCTCTTACATTGTTGATGGGAATGCAAGTTGATACAGCCACTTTGGAAATGTACTTCTTTAATAAGAAAACTTGAAAGATGAAATTGCTCCTTGTTCCATGGGCTACAGAATGGCTGTTGTGTTAGCGAGCATGAAAACTACACGAATCTCATTGTCCATCTCCATTAGAGCTCTTTGGTGACCAGGTGCATTGTCAATGAGAAGTAATATTTTGAAGGGAATCTTTTTTTTTTTTGGAGCAGTAAGCCTCAAAGCAGGCTTAAAATATTCAGTAAACCATGTTGTAAACAAATTTGCTTTCCTTTTTTTAAATTTAAATTCAATTAATTAACATACAATGTATTATTAGTTTCAGAGGTAGAGGTCAGTGATTCATTAGTCTTACATAATACCCAATGCTCTTTACATCACATGCTCTTTTTCCAGGCTTTGTTGTTCCATTTCTAGAGCACAGGCAGAGTAGATTTAGCATAATTCTTAAGGGCCTGGGATTTTCAGAGTGACAAATGAGCACTGGCTTCAACTTAACAGTTACCAGCTGCATTATCCCCTAACAAGACACTCAGCCTGGCCTTTGAAGCTTTGAAGCCAGGTATTGACTTCTCTCTAGCAATGAAAGTCATAGATGGCATCTGCTTCCAATAGAAAGCTGTTTCATTACGTTGAAAATCTGTTGTTTAGTATAGCCACCTCTATTAATGATCTTAGCTAGATCTTCTGGATAACTTGCTGCAGCTTCTACATCAGTACCTGCTGCTTCATCTTGAACTCTTATGTTATGAAGATGGCTTCTTAAACCTCATCAAACAACTCTGCTAGCTTCAAACTTTTCTTCTGCAGCTTTCTGACCACTTTGAGCCTTCACAGAATTGAAGAGAGTTAGGGCCTTGCTCTGGATTATACTTTGGCTTAAGGGTAGTTTGGTTGGTTTGATCTTCTATCCAGACACTAAAAGTTTCTTTACATCAGCAATAAGGCGATTTAGCTTTCTTGTTATTCATGGGTTCACTGGAGTAGCACTTTCATTTCCTTCAAGAACTTTTCCTGACTTGTTTTTTTGGCCCAGAAGCCTAGCTATCAGTCTGTCCTGGCTTTTGATGTGCCTTCCCCCTTAGTTTAATCATTTCTAGTCTTCCACTGAAAGTGAGAGAAATGAAGCTCTTCCTTTTACTTGAACCTCGTAGAGGTCATTGTAGGGTTATTAATTGGCCTAATTTCAATATTGTTGTGTCTCAGAGAATAGGGAGGCCCAAGGAGATGGAGAGAGACCAGAAATGCTCAGTCAGTGGAGCAGTCTGAACACACACATTTATCAGTTAAGTTACCATCTCATATGGGCATGATTCATGCTGCCTCCGAACAATCATAATAGTAACATCAAAGATCACTGATCAGAGTTCACCATAACAAATTCAGTAATAATGAAAAGTTTGAAATACCATGAGAATTACTAAACTATGAGAGTGATGCAAAGTGAACAAATGCTGTTCAATAAACAGTGCCAATAAACTTGCTTGGTGCAAGGTTACCACAAAACCTTCAATTTGTAAAAAAAAAAAAAAAAAATGCAGCATTTATGATGTGCAATAAAGTGAAATGTAATAATATAAGGTATGCCTGTACATACATTAGTGCAATAAACATGAAAACATGAGTAATTCTCTACAAAAATATAAATCTCTAAAAATAACATGCTAAACAAATGAATTCAAATAGTTCAGTAGCCACAAAGAAAAAATTCATACTAGTCAAAAATATAACTCCTGAAAGGAAGCAGTAGGTTTTATTTATGAGTTCTATGAAAACCTCAAAAACAGATAATTTCCAGTAACTTTTTCTAACATAAAAATATGTGCCCCTGTAACTAAATTCTTCATTTGGTAAATATATATATACACACACACACATATATATACATATATATATAAGTTATTCCCACATATTTTCACATTTAAAATGATTATTCATTGTTCTGATTTACATAAGATGATTTATATAGACATTAAGAACTGAATACTAAAATTTATATCCATATACTATTTGACACATTATTTAATATGCTTCCTTAAGTTAATTTTCTTCAAATCTACAGATATAGAACTTCAAAACATTAACACATTATCAGAAACAGTATTTTATTCCTGTTTCTTAACACTTATTGATCAGATTTGTCTGATCTGAAATGTTATTATAAAATAATAGATAATAGAAATAAAAAAAAGAATTATTTCAACATTTTACTTTCCTTAATTGAAATAGAGCAACGTGAACTTGAACATTCTGAAAGTAATGTTTGACAAGGCTTAAACTTGAAAAGCTATAATTAGAATTTAAATTTTGATTATCAGTTGATTTGAACTAAGTTAAATGTTACATGGGGGCACTAGAACATGGTAATCTTAAATATGCATAAGCTATTGCCTATCTTGGTAAGTATTTCTATATTTCATACAAACCTGTCAACCCCTAGAAACATTACAAAAATTAGGAAAGGTTATAACAACAGTATGTTATAAAAGTTAATTGTCAATGACTGATCCAAAGTATGATTTAAAGATGAAAGTCTATTTGAGATTTTTTTTAATTTTAAATATCTTGTTGTAAATTTGCATATTCATTCCAGTAGTACTTTCAGGTCATTTGTGAAAGTTAGTAAGAACCCAGTAACAGCAAGTTTTTTATTTTTGATCCTAGATGACACAGACAAGATATGTGTAAATATTTAAACCTGGACCATGGCCAAAGACTATCAGTGTTTGTCATCTTTTGTGCAGTGGAAGCCAATTTCACTTAATAGTGCTAAATGATGATACTAATCTAAGTCAGTTTGGCAAATGGTAAATTATAAAATTGTTACTGAGAATGACAAAAACTAAGTTGTTTATTCTTCTGAGTATTTTTTTGAAAACTTGCTTCCGGGTTAGTAACACTTTAATAATAAAACCATCCAGTAACAAGGTAGCCCTGGTTGGGTGGCAGTAAAGGTTGGGATTTATCAATATGACACTTTTCTGATCTATTGCTATCCATGTTGTCCATTTAGACTTGTTATATGTCATCTTAATCTTATACAATAAATTTCCAAAAACAGATCAACAAAACAAAAAAGGGCTGTACAACTTGCAATGTCGCCTTGTGCCTTGTGCCTCCCAGACACATGATTGTAAACTAAGCATGTGGTAACATAGTCGACTAGTACGTGAGAACTTTGATGGTTGTGCATCAGGGGTGGATCCATGTTTTATAGAGCTTGAAGCTTGCATAATATGAGGAGTACTTCTTAAGAAAAAGAATTTAAAATTTCAAATACAAAATTAGGTACTGGAAAGGCTATGTACAAATGAGAGGCAATGAAGCCTAAGCTTCATTGATTTTTGGCACATAGTAAATAGTCCATAATTATTTATGGAATGATTTTTTATTAATAGTAATTGAATTTGAACCCAGGATGAGTGGAAGGACATGTCAATCTTGGTAGTGGCCTCTTGAAATGTCTTAATGTATGATTTAACAGTACGTTAGCCTGAGTTTAGTCTCAGCCAGCTTTACTCAATATCCTGTATTCATGTATGTACTGGCCTAGTCAGGTACAAGGCATGAAAATGAAATTTAAAGCCAAGTGCCTTTTATTTTCTTGACTCATTTAGAATATGACCATTTCCCAGAGGTATGTGAACCCACTTAGTTGTATATATCCAACATTTAAATTAAATTCCAACACTAAAACTATCCAAAAGTTAAAAAATAAGTGAAGCTAGAGGATAGTCAATTGGCAAGAAATATAGATACTAGATATGTTGTGCATCAGACCCTAAAGAGTCTTGCATCACCCCCTAAAGATTCATGAACTATGTCAAACTGAGGAGCATGGAGTTAAAGGGATATATTCTCTACTACATTTTGCCGAAGACTACATTCAGATACATGAATAGCAAGGAGGCTCACAAGTGTATCAGCAAATAAATAGACTGTAAACAGAAAGATTAAGGAATGAAAACCTTCATGGTACAGACATAATAACTGTTGAGGCTTATTCTCTTCAAATTAATGACTCCAATTCTTTATAACAATTAAAAAATAAAGAGGAGAAATCATAGAATTAAGGAAAAATGAGAGAGTAAGACAGACAGAATGTGTGGGAGCAGGCAAGATGGTGGAAGAGTAGGGGACCTCGTTTCATCTGGTCCCTTGAAGTTAGCTGGATATCTATCAAACCATTCTGAACATCCATGAATTCAGCCTGAGATGTAAAAAAATATATCTGGAACTCTACAAGTAGAAAATTGACTGCTTTTTGCAAGGTAGAAGGTGCAGAGTCATGAATCTGCAGGGAGCTACCAGAAGATAAACAGAGCGGGGAAGGAGCCCCCATAAGCTGGCTACTGGAAAGTTACATAACCCTGGAGCACAAACCAGAACCCTTAGAAATCTGCTCCAGTGAGAGATATCCCTTTGTGAAAGGGGCTCAGGGGATGAAAAGGGCAGAATTCTAGGTGGGTCATTGTGGTCTCAGGATCCCAGGAGACACAGAATGAACAGTGGTGCCTGAACTGGTAGAGTGCCCAATTAGTGGACTGGGGAAACTGGTTATGGTCAGTGAGCCCAGGAGGGGACTTGCAGCTCAGGTCACCATAAACCCTGAGCTGGACGGGTTGGGTGACCAATTTCTGCCTGAGCACCCTGAAAAGGACTGGAACGCATGGGCCGTTTACCATCCCCTGGAAGGGGCAAAACGGCTGGGCAACAGCTCTCAGGGCAGCGGTGGCCCCTGGAAAGGACAGTAGGGTGACATCCAGCCATGGCTGGGAGCAGCAGAGCAGGGTATGCGCACAAGCCCGCAACTGCTCGCATTCCCAAGGCACACAAAGGGCAGTAACATGCGGGGGTCCCCCGGACTCCCTCCGGGAAGATTACAGTGGGCATGCATGGCAAGAGTCTGCAGAGTTTGGCACAAACAAAGGTGAAGACTGTCCCAGAAGGTTTATTGAAGAGGGGGGACTGCAATCTTTTGGCTCTGGGCCACTTAGGTAAGAAATTGAGGAAGACACAAAGAGATGAAAAAACATCCATGCTCATGGATTGGAAGAATAAACATTCTTAAAATGTCTATGCTGCCTAGAGCAATCTACACATTCAGTGCAATCCCTATCAAAATACAATCGACATTTTTCACAGAGCTGGAACAAACAATCCTAAAATTTGTATGGAACCAGAAAAGACCCTGAATAGCCAGGGGAATGTTAAAAAGAAAACCAAAGCTGGGGACATCACAATGCCTGACTTCAAGCTCTATTACAAAACTGTAATCATCAAGACAGTGTGGTACTGGCACAAAAACAGACACAGATCATTGAAACAGAATAGAGAGCCCAGAAATGGACCCTCAACTCTATGGTCAGGTAATCTTAAACAAATCAGGAAAAAATATCCAATGGAAAAAAGTCTCTTCAACAAATGGTGTTGGGAAAATTGGACAGCCACATGCAGAAGAATGAAATTGGACCATTCTCTTACACCATACACGAAGATAAACTCAAAATGGATGAAAGACCTCAGTGTGAGACAGGAATCCATGAAAATCCTTGAGAAGATAGGCCGCAACCTCTTTGACATCGGACACAGCAACTTCTTTCAAGACATGTCTCCAAAGGCAAGGGAAACAAAAGCGAAAATGAACTTTTGTGACTTCATCAAGATAAAAAGCTTCTGCACAGCAAAGGAAATAGTTAACAAAACTAAAAGGCAACCTATGGAATGGGAGAAGATATTTGCAAATGACATATCAGGTAATGGGCTGGTATCCAAGATCTATAAAGAACTTCTCAAACTCAACACCCAAAAAACAAATAATCCAGTCAAGAAATGGGCAGAAGACATGAACAGATGCTTCTCCACAGAAGACATACAAATGGCCAACAGACACATGAAAAAATGCTCCACATCACTTGTCATCAGGGAAATACAAATCAACACCACAATGAGATACCACCTTACACCAATTAGAATGGCTAAAATTAACAAGACAGGAAACAGCAAGTGTTGACGAGAATGTGGAGAAAAGGGAACCCTCTTACACTGTTGGTGGGAATGTAAGCTAGTACAGCCACTCTGGAAAACAGTATGGAGGTTCCTCAAGAAGTTAAAAATAGAGCTATCCTACAACCCAGCAATTGCACTACGGGGCATTTAGCCCAAAGATACAGATGTAGTAAAAAGAAGGGGCACCTGCACCTCAGTGTTCATAGTAGCAATGTCCACAATAGCCAAACTGCAGAAGCAGCTGAGATGTCCTTTAACAGATGAATGGATAAAGAAGGTGTGGTTCATATATGCAATGGAATATTACTCAGCCATCAGAAAGGATGAATACCTACCATTTACATCAACATGGGTGGAACTGGAGGGTATTATGCTAAGTGAAATAACTCAATCAGAGAAAGACAATTATCATATGGTTTCATTCATATGTGGAACATAAATAGGTCAGAGGATCATAGGGGAAGGGAGGGAAAACTAAGTGGGAAGAAATCAGAGAAGGAAACTAGCCATGACAGACTCTTGACTCTAGGAAACAAACTGAGGGTTGTGGAAGGGGTGGTCGGTGGGGGGGATGGGGTAACTGGGTGATGGGCATTAAGGAGGCCACATGATGTGATGAGCACTGGGTGTTACACGCAACTAATGAATCATTGAATATTACATCAAAAACTAATGATGGTACTATATGTTGGCTAATTGAATTTAAATAAATTAAAAAAAAATCTTTTGTTGATTGTTTCCTTCAAAATAAAAAATAATAAAAAGGAAAGACAGAATGTTCCAGAAGTAATTTGTGGGCCACAGATCTTACAGCCAACACTTACATCACTGCTAAACATAAAGTACTAGAGTTAGTAACTCACAATGAAAACCATATTTGTATGGGTATGGTTTCTCTCTGCTTTGTATGTCTGTATAAAAGTGCTATATAGTCTTAATGTTAGAGTAAGTCTTTGATATTCTTGACCATTTGCTTTGACATAAGAACTTTAAGATCAACTTATCAAGTTCCATTAAAACCTTTGAAGTGATTTTAATTGTAATTCCACTGGATTTTACAGATTATTTGTGGTCAGAATTGATCTCTATCACAGATAGTCTTTTCAGCCATAAGCAGGTGTGTCTGTATTTTAATCAGGTGTTCACTTATGTTTGTCAGTAATGGTTGGTAATTTCTTCTCAAATTTATTGCTATCTTTTGTTTATTTTCAGCGAATAATCACATATAAATTTTGCCAGAGAAGAGAAAATAGAAAAAAAGCCACCTAACTTATTTTATAAGGCTAGTATAACCTTGATAGCAGTCAGGGCTTGTTAGCTGTTAAGCCCAAGTAAAGTCATTGACTTTTCTTAAGAACGCAAATGTAGAAGTCTTAAATAAAATATTAGCGAATTGAATACAGTAGTGACACTCTTGGCTTAAAAGAAAAAAAAACACATAATTATTTCAATTGATGTACACTGACATTGCTTCCAGTTTTTTATTGTTATAATTTTAAATACTAATACATTGTTAAGATGCACAATAAACAAACCTTTCCTGAGAAGGTCCATATATTAAATATTATAGGCTTGTAGACCAAGAAGCAAATTGAGGTTATAAGTACTTGCATATAACAAAAAAAACACAAACTTCCATTAATCTTTATTAACTAAATTAGAAATACAATAATTGAGTAGTTTTGATAGTACAAGTTTACAAATGTAAATAATGGAATTTTCTGTTGGGGGAATAACATTTCACTTAAATTAGGGCCAAAAGTTGGTGTTCCTTATTAAAAAATATCTATTGTAAAATGTTCATCTTTGAATGCTGATCTATGATGAGATTTTATGTATTTCACGTTTGCAAATTTCTTTCCTATTAATATCAGTCCATGGGCATATGGTTTTAATTGAGTATATTCACCAATTAGATGACATTTTTAGAATTCTGTTAACTAAAAGACTTAAAGAATGCCATTTAGCATGTCATTTTATTACAAGTTAATTACTCCCAGTTAAAATTCCTCAGATGCATAAATAGACTTTGGAATATGGAAATTTCTGTTGCACTTGCATCAAGGTTGAAAAACACTGTTGTGGATTGAAATCAGAAAATATATTGCTGCAGGAATTTGTGTAGAATGGAGATCTCCCTTATTTCTTCAAAATTCAGGAAATGTATAACACAGCCTGACATTACTTGCAAGTCAAAAAAATGGCAGTTATCATTGAAATTACTTTATCATACTATAAGTTTCATATATAAGTACTATTTTGCCTTGCAATTTTAGATTGAAATAGTTTTAAGTCTGTAGCATAAGCTAACTCCAAAGCCATTTAGAGTTAAATAAGAGTGGTGAGCACAATTTTTCCAACCGTTTAAAAATGTAACACCATTTTTAACTTGAGGACTCTACAAAAGGCAGGCTATATTTGGCGCATAGGCCATACTTTATGGACCCCTGCTCTATAAAGTCCTATATTCCCAGTAAATGTGTCTGCATCTCCAAAACTTTGCAACCAGTAAATAATCCTTTTCATAATTTATTTTAATTCCAGTATAGTTAACATACAGTGATATATTAGTTTTGGGTGCACAATATAGTGATTCAACAATTCTGTACATTACAGGTGCTCATCATGACAAGCTTACTCTTAATCCCCTTCACCTATTTCATCCATCCCCCCCCACCCTCATACACCTCCACTCTAGTAACCATTGATTTATTTTCTATAGTTAAGAGTCTGTTTCTTGGTTTGTCTCTTTTTTCTTTGTTCATTTTTGTTTTGTTTCTTAAATTCCACATGAGTGAAATCATAGGATATTTCTCTTTCTCTGATTTATTTCACTTACTGTTATACTCAATAGCTCCATCCGTGTCTTTGCAAATAGCAAGATTTCATTATTTTTTTTATTAAGGATTTTATTTATTAGAGAGCGAGCAAGAGAGAGAGCACAAGCAGGGGGAGGAGCATAGGGAAAGGGAGAAGCAGACTCTCCACTGAGCAGGAAGCCTGATGCAGGACTCATGACCTGAGCCAAAGGGGATCATGACTTGAGCCGAGATCATGACCTGAGCCTAAGGTAGACACTTAACTGACTAAGTCACCCAGGCTCCCCAAGATTTCATTATTTTTATGACTGAATAATATTCTGTTGTGTTTATGTACCACATCTAGTATATCCATTCATCAGTCGATGGACACTTGGGCTCCTTCTGTATCTTAGCTATTGTAAATAATTCTGCCATAAACATAGAGGTGCGTGTATACCTTTGAATTCATGTTTTTGCATTCTTTGGGTAAATACCCAGTAGTGGGATTGCTGGATTGTAGGGTAGTTGTATTTTTAAGAGATTTTTTTTTTGAGGAACCTCCACATAGTTTTCCACAGTGGCTGAACTAGTTTGTATTCCCACCCATAGTGCAATAGGATTTCTTTTTCTCCATGTCCCAGCCATCCCAAAGGTTTATTTTTGCTTTTGTTTTCCTTGCCTCAGGAGACATACCTAGAAAAATATCGGCTGTCAGAGAAATTACTGCCTCTTCTAGGATTTTTATGGTTTCTGGTCTCACATTCAGGTCTTTAATACATTTTGAGTTTATTTTTATGTATGGTATAAGAAAGTGGTCCAGTTTCATTCTGTTGCAGGTTGCTGTCCAGTTTTCCCAATACCGTTTGTTGAAGAGACTGTCTTTTTCCAATTGCATATTCTTGCCTCCTTTGTTGAAGATTAATTGACCATATAAACATGGGTTTATTTCTGGGCTCTCTATTCTGTTCCATGGATCTGTGTATCTGTTTTTGTTACAGTACCATATTTTTTTGATGCCTATAGCTTTGTTCAAATCTGGGATTGTGATACCTCCAACTTTGTTCTTCTCTTTCAAGATTGTTTTGGCTATTCAGAATCTTTTGTGGTTCCATACCAATTTTAGGATTACTTGTTCTAGTTCTGTGAAAGATGCTGTTGGTATTTTGAAAAGGATTACTATAAATCTGTAGATTGCTTTGGGTAGTATGGACATTTTAACAATACTGATTCTTCTACTTCATGAGCATAAAATATCTTTCCATTGGTTTGTGTCATCTTCAATTTCTTTCATCAATGTTTTATACTAAGGGTACAGGTCTTTCACCTCCTTGGTTAAGTTTCTTCCTAGGTATTTTATTCTTTTTGCTGCAGTTGTAAATGGAGAATTTTTCTTAATTTCTCCTCCTGCTACTACATTATTAGTGTATAAAAAAGCATCAGATTTCTGTATATTGATTTTATATCCTGTGGCTTCGCTGAATTCATTTATCATTTCTAGTAGTTTTCTTTTGTAGAGTCTTTAGGGGTTTTTTTTAATATAGTATCATGTCATCTGCAAATAGTCCAGTTTTACTTCTTCCTTACCAATTTGGATACCTTTGTCTGATTGCTATGGCTAGGACTTCCAGTACTGTGTTGAATAAAAGTGGTGACAGTGGACATCCTTATCTTGCTCCTGATCTTAGGAGAAAAGCTCTTAGATTTTCACCATTGAATATGATGTTAGCTATGGGTTTTTTATATATAGCCTTCATTATGTTGTGGTGTGTTCCCTCTAAACCTACTTTGTTGATGGTTTTTATCATGAATGCATGTTATACTTTGTCAGATTCTTTTTCTGCATCTGTTGATCATGTGGTTTTTATCCTTTCTCTTGATGTGATGTATCATGTTGACTGATTTGCAATATTTGCAAATATTGAGCCACCCTTGCATCCCAAGAATAAATTCCACTTGATCAAGGTGAATGATTTTTTAATGTATTATTGGATTTGGTTTGGTGATACGTTGTTGAGTATTTTTTATCTGTGTTCACCAGATATATTAGCCTGCAGTTCTCTTTTTTTGTAGTGTCTTTATCTGGCTTTGGTATCAGGGTAATGGCAATCTCAAAAGTGAATTTGGAAGCTTTCCTTACTCTTCTGTTTTTGGAATAGTTTGAGAGAATATATATTAACTCTTGTTTAAATGTTTGCTAGAATTCACCTGTGAGGCTGTCTGGTCCTGGACTTTTGTTTCTTGGGAGTTTTTTTATTACAGATTCTATTTTCATTGCTGGCAGCAGGTCTGTTCAAATTTTCTGTTTGTTCCTCAGTGACCTTGGGAAGACTGTATGTTTCTAGGAACTTATCCATTTCTTCTATGTTGCCCAATTTGTTGGCATATGATTTTTCATCATGTTTTCTTATAATTCTTTCTGGTTGTTGTTTTCTCCTCTTTCACTTATAATTTTGTTTATTTGAGCCCTCTCTTTTTTTTTGATGACTTTGGATAAAAGCTTATCAATTTTGTTGATCTTTTCAAAGAACCAGCTCCTGGTTTCATTGACCTGTTATTCTGTTTTTTTAGTTTCTATTTCATTTATTTCTGCTCTATCTTTATTATTTTATTTCTTCTGCTGGTTTGGGGTTTTGTTTCTTCTTCTTTTTCTAGCTCCATTAGGTGTAAGTTTAGGTTATTTGAGATTTTTCTTGCTTCTTGAGTTAGGCCTGTATTGCTATAAACTTCCCTCTTAGAAGAGCTTTTGCTTTGTCTCAAAGATTTTGGACCATTGTATTTGTTTATTTGTCTCCATGTAATTTTTTATTTCCTCTTTGATATTTTGGTTGACCCATTTGTTGCTTAATAGCATGTTATTTAACCTCCATGTATTTGTGTTCTTTACAGATTTTTTCTTGTGTTTGATTTCTAGTTTTATAGCAATGTGGTCCGAAAAAATGCATAGTATGACTTCAGTCTTTTTGAATTTGCTGAAATCATTGCAGCCTAACCTTGTGATCTGTTCTGGACAGTAATCTATGTGCACTTGAATCAAGTGTATTCTGCTATTTTAGGATGGAATGTTCTGAATAGATCTGGTCCAGATCCATCGGTTAGATCCATCTGGTCCAGTGTGTCATTCAAAGCCACTATTTCCTTGTTGAATTTCTGTGTGGATGATCTACCCATTGATGTGAGGTGTTAAAGTACCCTACTATTATTGTATCACTATTGATTATTTCCTTTATGTTTGTTATTAGCTGCTTTATGTATTTGGAGGCTGCCATGTTGGGTGTGTAAATATTTAGTTATTATACCTTCTTTTTGAATTGTTCCCTTTATGATTACATAGTGTCCTTTTTCCGTTATTACAACCTTCTGTTAAAGCTCATTTTGTCCAGCATAAGTATTGCTACCCTGGCTTTCTTTTCACATCCATTTGCATGATAAGTGCTTTTCTATCCCTGCACTTTCAGTCTGCATGTGCCTCTAGGTCTGAAATAGGCAGACATATAAATGGGCCTTGCTTTTTTTATCCATTCCATCACGTCTTTTGATTTGAGTATTTTGTCCATTTACATTCAGAGTAATTGTCGATAGGTATGTACTTATTGTCATTTTATTACTTGTTTTATGGCTGTTTTTGTAGTTCTTCTCTGTTCCTTTGTTCTCTTGCTCTTTTCTCTCATGGTTTTCTGGCTTTCTTAGTGATATACTTGGATTCCTTTCTCTTTATTTTTTGCATATTTAGTATCAGTTTTTGATTTGTGGTTACCATTACATTTATATATAACATCTTCTGTATATCAGTCTGTGTTTAGTTGATGGTCACTTAAGTTTGAACCCATTTTAAAAGCACTATGTTTTTACTCTTTTCCCAGCCCTGTTTTATGTATATGGTGCCCTACTTTACATCCTTTTATTCTGTGAGGCCCTTGACTGATTTATATAGGTATATTTAATTTTAGTGCCTTTTTGCTTCCTACTTTTCTTTGTCTTGCCTATGGGCTTGCCTTTCCACTCAGAGTCCCCTTTAACATTTCTTATAGGGCTGATTTAGGGTGAGGAATTCCTTTAATTTTTATTTGGGAAATTCTCTCTGCTTGTATTATGAGTGATTGCTATGTTGGATAGAGTATTTTTGGCTGCAGGGTTTTTTTCTTTCAGCACTTTGAATATATCATGCCACTCCTTTCTAGCCTACAAGTTTCTGCTGAGGAATCCACTGACAGTCTTACAGGATTTCCCTTGTATGTAACTGTTTTCTCTTACTGCTTTTAAAATTCTCTCTTTTTTTTTGTTTGTTTGTTTTTTGTTTTTCCATTTCAATTACTATGTGTCTTGGTGTGGGCTTCTTTGGGTTAATTTTTGGGGGAATCTCTGTGCCTCCTGGGTATAGATTTCTGTTTCCTTCTCCAGATTTGGGGAGTTTCCAGCTATTATCTCTTCAAATAAACTTTCAGTCCCTTTTCCCTCTCTCCTCCTCTGGGATTTCTATAATGTAAATGTTATTATGCTTGATGGTGTTGCTGAGTTCCATTAATCTATTTTCATTTTTCATTATTTTTTGTCCCTCTTTTCCAGTCAGCTTGATTCCTTTCTGTTACTCTCTTGCAGGTCCGTGATCTGTTCTTCCGCTTCCTCTACTCTGCTATTTATTGCATCTAGTTTATTTTTTATTTCAGTTATTGAGTTCTTCGTCTCTCATTGGTTCTTTTTTTATGTTTTCTGTCTTTTTTTTGAAGGTATCACTGAGTTCCTCTACTCTTCTCAAGTCTAGTTGAGTATATCTTTATGACCGTTACTTTAAATTCTCTATCAGGTGTATTACTTATCTCCATTTCATTTAGCTCTCACTGTGATTTTGTCTTGTTCTTTCATTTGGGACATATTCCTCTCTCTCATTTTGTCTCTCTGTGTCTTTTTCTGTGTTTTAGTAAAGTCCACTATATCTCTTGCTCTTGAAAGTAGTGGCTTTAGGGGCGCCTGCGTGGCTCAGTCAGTTAAGCACCCAACTCTTGATTTCAGCTCAGGTTGTGATCTCAGGATTGTGGGATTGAGCCCCGCATGGGCTCTGTGCTCACCAGGGAGTCTGCTGGGGCTTCTCTCTCTCCCTCCCCTTCCCCCCCCCGCAACGCTCTCTGTTTCTCTTAAAGTAAATAAATAAATCTTAAAAAAAGAAAAGAAAAAGAAAAAAAGGAAGTAGTGGCCTTATGAAGAGGAGGTCATGTAGTGCCTTGCAGTGCAATGTCCCCAGTTCACAGAACCTGGAGCTTCAGGGGTGTGTCCTGTGTGTGTTGCACATGCAGTACTGTGTGGCTAAGCTGCATTTACCTTTAATTCTGTCATATATGATGACTCTCTTTGTCTTTTGTGTGCAGAGTTTGATCACTGTGTTGAAAATGGGCCATTCTGGGGCCATGTTGGGTTTGAGCTCAGTCAAACCAGGCATTTACCAGAGATGCAGTAGCACCAAATTGCAACGTGCTTTCCCTGTGTTAGCCCCTGAGTTTTTGTTGGTGGGTGGAGCCTGTAGTCAGACTTGATGTCTGCTCCCAGCCCACTTCTGGAGCCACAGTTGGATTGGAGTGTAGGGTTATCTTACCCTCTACTTTGGAGTGGTGCTCACCCCTGTCAGGGCTGTTTGCACACTGCCAGTCTTGTGGTACCACTTTGTATGGGATCCTGCCAAGGACATACTGGAGGAAGGAAGTCTGCTGTAGAATGTAGGGGTGGGGCATGTGGTGCCAGGATGGTCTTCACCAGTCTACTAAAGGAGAGGACCTGCAGCCACCTGGGAAAACTTGTCAAGACTGGCGGGGGTGGGGATGCAGAAGCACACCAGGGCAGGGTGCACTGTAAGTAAGCTAGGTGGAACATGTTGGTACTGTGCTGGTTCCTGCAGGTATCCTATATTTAGGCTGGGGGTGGGGGTTGGACAAGGGAGTGAAATGGTGCCGAGCAGCATTTTGTTCTTGGAGAAGTCTCCCAAAGATCCCTGCCTCTCCAGCACATGCTCTGAGATTAGTAAATAAATCTCATTCCCATATACCTCGGGCGGTTTTCAAACTGCTGCTTCTATGCTGTATTTCAATGGGGCTGTTTGTAGTCAAAAAGATTAAGGGCAGGAAGTCAGTTTGTTGTTGTTCTCCCTGCTCTCCCAGAACCAAGCCCACTGATTTTTAAAGTTCAGGTGTAACACCCCATTGACTGTAAGAACTCGTGAAGTTAGGCCCTTCTGGTTTTCAAAGCCAAATGTTATGAGGATTTGTCTTCCCAGTGTGTCCCCCGTGCCTCGGATGCCTGGTGTGCCTGATGTGGGGGTCTGCTTCTCTCTCCTCTCCACATCTGCAGTGTCCCTCCTTCCTGGGGACAGTCCTGTGGGTCCATTTGGCTCCTGACAGCATCTCCACTTTTCCTGCCCTCTTTGATGTGGCTTCTCTGCGTTTACCTGTAGAGAGTCTGGTCTGTCAGTCTTTGGGTCATTTTCTGGGTTATTTACACTGATGTGGGTGTTATCTAGTGGTATTTATGGGATGAGGTGAGCTAATGATCCTCCTACTCTGCCATCTTCCCTGGAAGTCTCTGCAGCCAGTAAATATTCTGAACTTTTAAAAACTTAAACAATTTGAAATTATATTTTTTCAATCACACTTATTTGAATATTAATAAAGTGAAATATCTTTCATGAGTATAGGCCATTTATATTTCTTCATTGTAAACTGGTTGTTTATATTCTTTTTCCATTTCTTAAAAGGTTTATTTCTTTATTCTAGAGAGGGAGAGGGAAAGAGAGATCTCAAGCAGATTCCCTACTGAGCAGGGAGCCCAATGTAGGGCTCACTCTCATGACCCTGAGATCATGACCTGAGCTGAGATCATGACCTGAGCCGAAATCAAGAGTCAGACACATAACTGACTGAGCCACCCAGGTGCCCCTTCTTTTTCCATTTTTATTGCAATAATATTCCAGCAATCTTTTGCACACCAAAAATAGTTCAAAATCCTTTTTAGTGGCTATACCTACTTTAGTAGTATTTTACACTGCTTTCTCCCACACATCCAATCTAAGACTCCTTCCATATTCAAAGATATACCATTGCCTAACACAACTTTTTTTCAATCTTCTGTATATATATATATATGCACCAGATACTAATTCTGTCGCTTTTTCTCTATTTTCCCTCCTAGCATAACTCTTATTTGTCCTTCAAGACTCAGAGCAAGGATCAGTTCCTTCTCTTTAGCTCCACAGCAAATATTTGTGCAAATATCTGTTATAAAACCTATCACACATTATGTAATTAACTGTTCACAATGATCTGTCTCCCCACTGGGCTCACAGCTTCTTGAGACATGGAATTGTAATTGATCTCTATATTCCAGAACAATGCCTAACACTTAGTAGGCACTGATTATTTGCTGACTGTATGAGTTCAAGATAATAGTAATATTAATAATGTTAACAAAGTAGTATGTGCCAGACACATAAATGTCAGAGACAAATTTGTGTAGTTGTATTTCTTGTAAAATGCTTATCATAATATTATATACAATTGAATTTTGAAGAAGTCATCTCAGATATTAAAATCTCACCAAAGAACATAGCAATAAATGTTTTTATTTCCTGACAAAACTGAGTATGTTGAACATTTGGTTTAAAAACTTGTCTTTTTCCCTGAAGAATTAAAATAACTTTATTTAAATAATGCTATTAGGTAATAGTTATAATCTACAATTCAAGAAAATTTGCTTATACTAGAAAAGAAAACTGAATTAAAACACAAAAAATATTCATCAGCCATGTCTGTTTTGTAATCTGAACAGTAAGCTCTTTTGCTCAAAATCTTCTTTGTAACTTGACCAAGATTCATTTGGATTAATCTTTTATTTTGTTTTTTTTCCAAAGGACATCCATTACTTTGCACTAGATAAGGGTGAATTGGCACTAGCTGAAGTGGCAAGAAAAAGAGCTAGTGACATTGATGCAGAATCAATAACCTCTGGAGTTGGTAAGAATTAATGCTGGGTTTTTTAAGTGCTTTTTGTTTCAGTCAATACTTACTCAGTATCTTGTATATTTATGTTTGTAAGGCCCGGTTGGTTAATTTGAATTACTTTCTTTGTAAAGAAAGTGACTTTTAAAAAAGAATTAAGCCGGGGTAAATAGTACAATATGGATATATAAGTGGGAACAGTGTTGATATAAAAATTAATAATCACTGATTAATCACCATTTAGCAAAAAGTCAAAAAGACACTGTTTTCATAAGATTTTTGAGGTAGTTTATTATCATAAGTGCTGTTATTAATATTAGCCAACACAGAAACTTATATAATTATTTATACACATAGACATGTCATATCTCAAAAGAATTCTGTCCTATATCAAAGTATTTCACATGGGCTTTTAGGTTTGATGGGTGACTGGTTTTCTTTTAGAAGCCACTAGTCGTTTTACAGTGTAGTCTTCCAAAGAAGACCAGTCAGAAACCTATTTAATCTAAAGGTCCATACAAAACTTTATAATATATAAAAATGATAGTTTTAAAAACTATTATAATATCAACATGAGCTTCCTTTTCCCTAAACTTAGTTTGTCTAATGTGACTAAGTCTGGAATTATTGATCTCTGGACATCCCAATTCCTATTCTTCCTGGTATTTACTATTCCTAGATTAGGCAAAGGGCCCTCAGAATTGCAAAAGAATTCATTTCTTTGTGGAACTCCTGAGAAAGGAAGTTTTAATAGATTTCTACTTTGTAAGTTTGCTTCAAATTATTATAACAAGCCTCTCCAGTGATTGATCATCTTTGTTTTTATAATGCTGTTTGCAGCCAGAAGGAGCAATTGCCAGCTTCTCTTTAAGGATGGAGGTTTTGCATTTTAAAGCTATTTAAAGTTACTAAGGGTGAAAAGGAATGTGAAGAAATTATCACAAAATTTCAGAAAAAGGAAGAAACTCCACTATTCACCAGTATGCTTTCTGTGCCCTGTGAATGCTTTGATTAGATTCCTGTAGCCAGCTGGTACTTCCTAGCCAGAGTCTTTTTGAGCCCTGCCTCATTTCTAGCAAATATCTTTCTTCACTGAAACCCTGTACCTCCCTGCTTTCAGCCTTTTTTTTTCAGGGCTTTACCCTCTGACCTTGATTACTCCCTTGACAAAGATACCATTCAGTAACAACAGTAACTATCAAGAGGGAACATTCAGATGAATGTTCTACTCCACTTTTATTCTAGAAAACTGGGGTGACTCCCACTCAAAATTAGAAAAGGAATTAGGAAAGAATCTCTAGTTTCTTAATTGTAGTTTCTGTCTAGTTCTTCCATATAGCCCACATCATGCTGGGGAAAGCTAATTTTCTCTCAAGTTCCTTCAATTTAGTTCAACTCTGCTCTCTCAAACATTTCTGAAAGCAGAAAATAATTAAGTTTTTGGCTTTCAAAAGTGTTGCTTGATGCAAGCAAGAAGGTAAATTATGTAATATAACAAGAGCATTCAAGTTGAAGTATTTCAAGGGCGCCTGGGTGGCTCCGTCGGTTAAGCATCTGCCTTCGGCTCAGGTCATGATCCCAGGGTCCTGGGATCGAGTCCCGCATCGGGCTCCCTGCTCCACGGAAAGTCTGCTTCTCCCTCTACCTCTGCCTGCCACTCCCCCTGCTGTGCTCTCTCTCTCTCTCCGTCAAAGAAAGAAATAAGATCTTTTTAAAAAAATAAATAAGTTGAAGTATTTCAGTCTACGTGGAAGAGTCTGTAAAAATTATCACATGTGGTAGCCATCAACATAACTAAAAGCAAGAGTTGCCAAAGGATAAGTTCAATGATAATAATCTGAACAATTTGAAAGTTTTTTATTTAAATTTTTTATTATAGTATAACATACATACAGAAAAGCACACAAATCATAAATGTAACTCAGTGGATTTTCACAAAGTAAACACATTCTTGTAACCATTATCCAGACCAAGTAACATACATTACCAGGACCACACAAGCCCTCTCATATCCACTTTAAGATACTACATTATTAGTATATAGAAATGCAACTGATTTATGTGTATTAATTTTGTGTCCTGCAATCTTACTGAGGTTATCATTTCTAGTAGTTTTTTGGGGGAGTCTTTAGGGTTTTCCATGTGTAGTATTGTATCTGCAAATGGTGACATTTTAACTTATTCTTTACCAACTTGGATGCCTCTTATTTCTTTTTCTTGTCTGATTGCTGTGGCTATGACTTCCAGTACTGTGTTCAATGAAAGTGGTGAGAGTGGACATCCTAGTTTTATTTGAGTTCTTAGAGGAAAAGCTTTCAGCATTTCACCATTATGTTAGCTGTGGGTTTTTCATATATGGCCTGTATTATATTGTGGCATGTTCCTGTAAACCCACTTTATTAAGAGCTTTTATCAGAAACAGATGTTGAATTTTATCAAATGCTTTTTTTTTTACATCTTTGAAATGATCATGTGATTTTTATCCTTCATTTTGTTAATGTGGTTTAGCACATTGATTGGTTTGCAAATACTGAATCATCCTTGCCTTTCTGGAATAAAGCCCACTTAATTGTAGTTAATGATCCTTTTAATGTATCATTCAATGTTGTTTGCTAATATTTTGTAGAGGGTTTATGCATCTTTGTTCATCAGGGTTATTGGCCTGTAGTTTTCTTTCTTTGTAACAAAGTGTCTTTGGTTTTAGTATCAAGGTATGCTAGTCTTATAGAATATATGTGGAAGTTTCCCTCCTCTTCTGTTTTTTGGAATAGTTTAAGGAAAATAGGTACTCACTCTTTATTTTTTTTTAAGACTTTATTTTTTTATTTGAGAGAGAGACTGAGAGGTCATATGACAGGGGGATGAACAGAGGGAGAGGGACAAACAGACTCCGCAGTGAGCACAGAGCCTGATGTGGGGCTCAATCCCACAACCCCGAGATCATGACCCAAGCTAAAACCAAGAGTCGGATGCTCAATTGACTGAGCTACCCAGGCACCCCAGTACTGACTTCTTTAAACATTTGGTAAAATTCACCAGTGAATCCATCTGGTCTTGAACTGTTGTTTATTGGGAGTCTTTTGATTATGGATTCAATTTTGTTACTACTAATTGGTCTGTTCAGATTTTCTATTTCTTCTTGATTCAGTTTTGGAAGATTACGTTTCTAGGAATTTATCCATTTCTTCTAGGTTGTCCAATTTGTTGGCATATAATTTTTTGTAGTAGTCTCTTCTAATCCTTGTATTTTTGTAGTATTTTGTTACCTCTCCTCTTTTATTTCTGAATTTATTTATTTGGATCCTCTCTTTTTTTTCTAATGAATCTGGCTAAAAGTTTATCAATTTTGTAGATCTTTTAAAAAAAAACAGCTCTTGGTTTCTCTGATCTTTTCTATTGTTTTTTTAGTCCTTATTTCATATATTTCTATTCTGATCTCTATTTTTCCCTTCCTTATACTCATCTTGGGTTTTGCTTGTTCTTTTTCTAGTTCCTTATAATTGTAAGGTTACATTGTTTGAGATTTTTCTTGTTTCTTGAGGTATCTCAGTATTGACATATATTTCCCTCTTAGAACTGTTTTCATTGCATCTCAATGATTTTGAACATTGTGTTTTCATTTTCCTTTTTTCCATTTGTTTGATTTCCTGTTTGATTTTTTGTTTTTGTTGACAAACTGTTTTGTAGCCTGTTGTTTAGCCTCCATATATTTGTGTTTTTCCAGGTTTTTTTCTTGATTGATTCCTAGTTTCATAGTGTTGTGGTCAGAAAAGATGCATCTGATACCAGTCTTCTATTTATTGAGAATTGTTTTGTGGCATCACTTGTGATCTACCCCAGAAAATGTTCCATGTGCATGTGAAAAGAATGTGTATTCTGTTGGTTTTAGGTGGAAGGTTCTGTACATATCTGTTAAGTCCATCTGGTCTCATTTGTTTTTTCGAAGATACTGTTTTTTTTTTTTACAAAAAAAATTTTTTTTAATTCCAGCTAGTTAACATACAGTGCAATATTAGTTTCAGGGGTTGAATTTAGTGATTCATCACTTACAATACTCAGTGCTCATCACAACAAGTGTCTGTTTAACGCCCCTGCCCCCATCTACCTTCCAGTGACCATCATTTTGTTCTCTATAGTTAAGGATCTGTTTCTTGGTTTGCCTCTCTTTTCCCCCCATTTGTTTTGTTTCTTAAATTGCACACATGAATGAAATTATATGGTGTCTTTCTCTGACTTATTTCACTTAGAATAATACTCTCTAGCTCCATCCACGTTGTTGCAAATGGCAAGATTTCATTCTTTTTGACGGCTGAATAATATTCCATGCCATACCATACCACCTCTTCTTTATCCATTCATCAGTTGATGGATATTTGGGCTCTTTCCATAATTTGGCTATTGTTGATAATTCTATTATAAACATTTGGGTGCATGTGTCCCTTTGAATTAGTATTTTTTGTATCCTTTGGGTTAACCCTAGTAGTACAGTTGCTGGATCATAGGGTAGTTCTATTTTTAACTTTTTGAGGAACCTCCATACTGTTTTCCAGAGTGGCTGTACTGGTTTGCATTCCCACCAAGACACTGTTTTCTTATTGATAGTCTGTCTGGATGATCTATCCTTTGATGTAAGTGGGGTAATAAATTCCCTTACATTATTGTAAGTATGGGTTTGTGGTTACCAGGAGGTTCGTATATAACACCCTATGTATATAGAAGTCTGTATTAAGTTCATGGTAACTTAAATTCAAACACATTCTAAAAGCACTTTTGGGATGCCTGGGTGGCTCAGTCAGTTAAGCGTGTGCCTTTGGCTCGGGTCATGATCGCAGGGTCCTGAGATCGAGTCCCATATCGGGCTCCTTGCTCAGTGGGGAGCCTGCTTCTCCCTCTGCCTGCCACTCCCCCTGCTTGTGTGCACACACTCTCTCTCTGTCTCTCTGACAAATAAATAAAATCTTTAAAAAAAAGCACTTTTATTACCCTTTCCATGTTTTATGTATATGTTATTAGGTATTACATTTTTTAATTCCTATACTTCTCCTAATTATGGCCTTTGCCACTTAAAGAAGTCCATTTAACATTTCCTGTACGGCTGGTTTAGTGGTCATAAACTTTTTAAACTTTTGTTTGTTTAGGAAACACTTTCCCTCTCCTTCAATTTTGAATGATAACCTTGCTGGGTAGAATATAACTTGGTTGCAGGTTTTTCCTGTCAGCATTCTGAATATATAATGCCACTCTTTTGACCTGCAAAGTTTCTGCTGAAAAATCAGCTGTTAGCCTTGTGAGGTCCCTTGTATGTAACTTTTCTCTTGCTCCCTTCAGATTCTGTATTTAATCTTTGATGGTTTAAATATTATAGGTTGCGGTATGGACCTCCTTAGGTTCATCTTGTTTGGAACTCTTTGTGCTTTTTGAACCTGGATGTTTGTTTCCTTCCCCAAGTTAGAGAAATTTTCATCTGTTTCTTCAAATAAGTTTTCTGGCCCTTTCTTTCTTCACCTTCTGGGATAATGTGAATCTTTGTTTACTTGATATTATCCAAGAGATCCCTTAACCTATCCTCATTTTTTAAAAATTCTTTTTTTCTTTATGCTGTTCAGATTGGGTGCTTTCCATTACCATGTCTTCCAGATCACTGATCCATTTTTCTGCATCCACGAAACTATTGATTTCCTCCAGTATATTTTTCATTTCAGTTATTGTATTCAATTCTGATTGGTTCTTTCTCATATTTTCTCTTTGTTGAAGTTCTCTCTCAGTTCTTCCACTATTCTCTTTATACAGTGAACATCTTTATGATCATTACTTTAAATTCTTTATCAGGCATATTGCTTATCTGTTTCTTTTACTTCTTTTTCTGAAGTTTTTGTCTCGTTCTTTCATTTGGGGCATATTTCTCTGTCTCCTCATTTTGGCTGACTTTCTGTGGCTGTTTCTATGAATTATGCAGAACAGCTGCTTCTCTGAAATGTGAAGGAATGGTCTTGTGTATGGTTGTACCCTGCGTAGGCTGTGTGTGCCTGGTAACTTCGGTTCACTGGGTGGCACTGTGGCTGGCATGAGTTAGGCGTCACAGGGCACTCCGTGCTGGGGCTGCCTTAGTGGGATGGCCATTTCTGAAGTGGGCATGGGCTGGGACGGTCCCAAGACTCCCCACACAGAAAGTGCTCTGGCAGAAAAGCTGAAGCAGGTACAAACTATGGTGTCCTGGGGTGCTATTTGCATGGGGGCACCTTGGCAGGGTGGCTGGATCCAAAGCAACTATGAGCCAGGAGGTCCTGATGAACTCTGAGCCAGGGTGTTCTAGGATGCATTGTGCCTGTGCCACCTTGGTGATATGCTGGAACTGCAGTATGCACTGCACTGGGGCCACCTTGGAATGGCCGGGGCTAGTGTGAGCTAGGGGCACAGGGCTCACAGAAGTGGTAGGCCATCTAGTAGGCCATCGACCCTAGTCCTATCCATACTATCAAGGTGGAAGGGGAATGTAAACCTTAGTGCTCACCAGCCTTTCTGACCCACCGCTCCTCCACCATTTGGTAGGGTCTTAGGGCTAGTTCCTTTATATTTTAGTCACTTTTTTAAACCATGGCTTTTTTTATCTAGGTCTGGAGTGGCCTAGGGACCCAAAACTCACAGACTGCAGACTGGCTGTAGTGTGCAGACCCTGCTCCACTCTGTGCCATCAAGGTTGAGGAGAGCATAAACTGTGGCAGTCTCCTGCCCCTTTGACCTGGAAAGAATTCTAGCAGCTCCCCTACTGTTTGGGAGGGTTCTAGGGCTTCTTCACTTGTATTCTAGTTACCCTTTTACTTTTTTTAAGATTTTATTTTTGTGAGAGAGTGTGAGTGTGCATGCACGAGCGGGGAGGGGAGGGGCAGGGAGAAGCAGACTCCCGGCTGAGCAGGGAGCCTGATGCGGGACTCGATCCCAAGACCCTGGGATCATGACTTGAGTCAAAGGCAGATGCTTAACCGACTGAGCCACCCAGGCGCCCCTCTAGTTACCCTTTTAAACTGCAGCTTTTGTTCTGTACCACAGGGCAGACAAATCTGCTTATGGTCCCTTAGTACTGTCTCTCCCCATTTGCAGCATCAGGAGTGGGTGGTCCTTTCATTGCCATGTCTCTATCTATATTGCCATTGTCTATGTGGTCACTCTTTTGTTGTGAGGAAACTGTTCTACCAGCCCTTAGTTCTTCTGGAGGAATTGCTGTATAAATAGGTATAGATTTGGCATATCTGTGGAGAAGGGTAAGTTTAGGGTCTCCCTACATCGCCATCTTGGACCCAGTATCTCACTGTTTTAAGGAATTCTGGCTTTAAATCTTTATGTATTTATTGAAATATAACTGACATATAATATTAGCTTAAGGTGTACAACATAGTTATTCAACAATTATATACTTACAAAATGATAAGCATGGTTAGTGTACTCTGTCACCATCCAAACTCATAACAATATTATTCACTATATTCCCTATATACTTTTCATGCTTGTGACTTACTTTGCAAATGGAAGTTTGTAGTTCTTAATCTCTTTCACTTATTTTGATTATTACTACCCACCTCCCTGTGGCAGCCACCAATTTCTTATATTTATGAGTCAGTTTGTTCAGTTGTTTTGTTTTTTAGATTCCACATATAAATGAAATTATGTGGTATTTGTCTTTCTCTGTCTGACTTACTTCACTTAGCATGATACTCTCTAGGTCCACTCATGTTGTCTCAAATGGCAAGATTTCATTTTTTTTTATTATGGTTCAGTATTATTCCAATGTGTGTGTGTGTGCGTGCATGTACGTGTGTACCCACATGCATACATACAAACAAATCACATTGTATTTATCCCTTCATCTATTGCCCACTTGCATTGCTTTCATATCTTGGCTATTGTAAATTATTATGCAAAAAAGGTACATAAATCTTTTTGAATTAGTGTTTTCACTTTCTTCAGAAAAACTCAGGTATATAATTATTGGGTTGTATGGTATTTCCATTTTTAATTTTTTGATGAACCTCCATACTGTTTCTCATAGTGGCAACACCAATTTATATCCCACCAACTGTACATGACTGGTCTCTTTTACCCACATCCTCACCAACACTTTTGTCTTTTTGATACTAGCCATTCTGATTGGTTTGAATTGATATCTCATTGTCGTTTTGATTTTTATTCCTCTGATGATTAGTGATGGTGGGCATCTTTTCATGTGTCTTTTGGCTGTCTGTATGTCTTCATTGGAAAAATGTCTGTTCAGGTCTTCTACCCATTTTTAATTGGATTATTTGGGGCTTTGGGGGGGGTCATATGAATTCTTTATATACTTTGGATGTTAATCCCTTATCAGATATATCATTTGCAAATACCTTCTCCCATTCACTAGGTTCTCTTTATGTTCTGTTGATGGTTTCCTACACTATGCAAAAGCTTTTTAGTTTGATGTAGTCCCCATTGTTTATTTTTGCTTTTGTTTCTCTTGCTTGGGGAGAAAAAATTATCCAGTAAAATACTGCTAAGGCTGATGTCAAAGACATTACTAGCTATGTTTTCTTGGGGAAGCTTTATGGTTTCAGGTCTCATATTTTGGTCTTTCATCCATTTTGAGTTAGTTTTTGTGTATGGTGTAATAAACTGGTAATAGTTTCCTAGCACCATTTATTGAAGAGATTGTCTTTTCCTCATGCCTCCATTGTCAAAGATTAATTGGCCATATAAGTGAGTGCTTATTTCTGGGCTGTCTATTCTCATGGATCTATTTTGTGTGTGTGTGTGTGTGCCAGTACTGTACTGTTTTGATTACTATAGCTTTATAGTAACTTGAAATCTGGGATTGTGAAAAATATTATTGGTATTTTGATAAGGATTTGATTGAATATGTAGATAGCTTTGGATATTATGGACATTTTAACAATATTGGTTCTTCCAATCCATGAGCGTGGTATTTTTCCATTTATTTATGTCATTGTCAATTTCTTTCATCAGTGTTTCATAATTTTCAGAGTACAGGTCTTTTACCTCCTTGGTTAAGTTTATTTGTAGATATTTTATTTTTTGCTGAAATTGTAAATGGGATTGTTTTCTTAATTTTTCTGATAGCTGTTTATTAGTATATAGAAATGCAACAGATTTCTCTGTATTGATTTTGTAGCCTGGGACTTCACTCAATTCATTAATAAATTTTTGGTGGAGTTTTTAGGGTTTTTACTTCTTCCTTACCAATTTGGATGGCTTTTATTTCCTTTTCTTGTCTGATTGCTGTGCCTACTAATTCCAGGACTATGTTGAATAAAATGAGTGAGAAAGGATAGGCTTGTCTTGTTCCTGATCCTAGAGGTAATTTCACTATTGAATATGAGTTGGCTGTGGCTTTTTCATATATGGGCTTTATTATGTGGAGGTATGGTCCTTCTATACCCACTTTGTTAAGAGTTTTGATCATGAGTGGATGTTGCATTGTTTCAAACACTTTTCCTGCATCTTTTGAGGTGATCATATGATTTTTTATCATCTTGTTAATGTGGTTTATCACATTGGTTGGTTTGTGAATACTGAACCACTCTTGCATCCCTGGAATAAATGCCACTTGATCATGGCAAATGATCCTTTTAATGTTTTTAAATTCAGCTTGCTAATATTTGTTGAAGATTTTTACATCTATATGCATCAGGGTATTGGTTTGAAATTCTCTTTTTTTTTCTTTCTTTTTTTTTTTTAGTGTCTTTGTTTAGTTTTGATATCAGGGTAATGCTGGCCTTGTAGGAATTTGGAACTTTTCCTTCTTAAGTGTTTGGTAGAGTTCACTGAGGCCGTCTGCTTCTGGACTTTTGTTTGTTCGGAGTTTTTTCATTACTGATTTAATTCCATTACTGGTAATCAGTCTGTTCAAATTTTGTCTGTTCCTGAGTGAGTTTTGGAAGATTATATGTTTCCAGGAATTTATCCATTTCTTCTAGGTTGTCCAGTTTGTTGGCATATAATTTTGCATAATATCCTCTTAATAATCCTTTATATTTCTGTGGTGTCAGTTACATTTCCTCCTTTATTTCTGATTTTGAGTCCTCTTTTTTTCTTGATGAATCTGGCTAAAGGTTTATCAATTTTGTTGATCTTTTCAAAGAACCAGTTCCTGGTTTCATTGATGTTTTCTATTGTTTTACAGTCTGTATTTCATTTACTTCTGCTCGCATCTTTATTATTTCCTTCTTTCTACTAGCTTTAGATTTTGTTCTTTTTCCTGGCTCTCTTAGGTATAATTAGGTTGTCTGAAATTTTTGTTTCTTGTGGTAGGCCCGTTTCACTCTGAAGTTCTCTCTTAGAACAGCTTTTGCTGCATCCCAAAGATTTTGAACTGTTGTGTTTTCATTTGTTTTTTGACTTCTTTGATTTTTTTTGTTGACTAATTGTTTTGTAGCATGTTTTTTAGCCTCCACATATTTGTGTTTTTCCAGTTTTTTTCTTGTGATTAATTTCTAGTTTCATAGTGTTATGGTCAGAAAATATCAAATGATACTAGTCTTCTATTTATTGAGACTTGTGGCCTAACTTGTGATCTATCCTGGAAAATGTTCCATGTGCACTTGAAAAGTATGTATATTCTGTTGTTTTTGGATGGAATGTTCTGTATGAATCTGTTAATAAGTCCACCTGGTCTAATGTGTCATTCAAAGTCAATGTTTCCTTGTTGATTTTCTGTCTGGATGATCTATCCTTTGATGTAAGTGTGGTATTAAAGTTCCTTACATTATTGTATTACTGTCAATATTTTTCATTATGTTTGTATTTCCTTTATGTATCTATCTATTCCAATGTTGGGTGCATAAGATATATACAACCGTTATATCCTCTGGCTGGATTGATCCCTTTATCATTATGAAATGCCCTTGTCTCATGCTGAAGTTTTTTAAAAGTCTAATTTTTCTGATGTAAGTATTGCTATGTTTTTTGTTTCTGTTTCCATTTGCATGGTATACATTTTCTGTCCCTTCACTTTGTGTCATTAGGTCTGAAGTGAGTCTCTTGTAGGCAGCACATAGATGAGTCTTGTTATATTTTTTTAATCCATTCAATCACCCTCTGTCTTTTGGAGTGTTTATGCCATTTAATTTAGAGTAATTACTGATGAGAACATACTTACTGCCATTTTGTTACTTGTTTTCTGGTTGTTCTTGTTCTCTGTTCCTTCTCTTCTCTTGTAATTTCATGGCTTTCTTTAGTGTTATGCTAGGCTTTATTTTTTGTGTATTATAGGTTTTTGATATATGGTTACCATTATGTATATAGCAGTCTATATTAAGTTGATGTTTGTGTAAGTCCAAACACATTCTAAAAGCACTAAATTTTCACTCGCCCCTGCATGTTTTATGTATATGATGTCATATTTTATAATTTTTCTGTGTATCTCGACTGGTTTTTGTAGATATATTTGCTCTTACTGCTTTTGTGTTTTAACCTCCATCCTGGTTTTATAGTGGATCTTTTATTACCTTTACTGTGTGTTTACTTTTCCCGTGAAATTTTTTCCTTTACAATTTTCTTATTTCTAGTTATGGCCTTTTCTTTCCACCCAAAGAATTCCCTTTAACATTTCTTCTAAGTCTCTCTGTGTTTGTTTCTCTGTATTAGAAAATCAGACACATTTCCTGGTCTTGAGAGTAGTGGCCTTGTGTAGGAGAGGTCCTGTGGTGCTCTAGAGTGCAATCCCCATTGGTCACCAGAACTAGGCACTCTAGGGCTGTGTGCTATGTGGGCCACATGCACCCTGCAGTTGTGAATGAGCCAGGTTTGTCTTCAGACCAGCCTGCTGACCCACTTTGCCTGCTGTGGGTGCACCAGACAGGGACTGGTCTCTGTGCTGATGAGACACTTGTAGGTGGGCAGGGTCAGTGGTCAAGCTAGCTGTCTGTAATTAGCCAGTGCACAGCTGCAGGTACACTGAATGGCAGAACTTGCTTTCTGCATGGCCGAGAGGCTTTTGTTGATGGGCAAGGTGAGCAGTGAGACTAGATATCTGCAATTGCAGGTGTACCAAGCAGCGGGGCTTTCTCCCTGCACAGCCACTTAAAAGGTTTGGCTGTTGGAACTGCTGGCACACTGGTGTGTGGGGTTATCTTACACTCTCACCGGGGCAGGTGCCACTTTGCAATGGTGCTGGTCCCTGCCATGGCTACTTGCAGCCACTTTGGACGGATGCCTGTTGAGGCAGGCAGATCCATGTAGAACACAAGGGTAGGCTTGCTAGTGCTGGCAAGGGAGGTGGAGAGTGTTACCACTGGCTCCCACAAGTGTCCAGATAGTTTGGGAGAGAGGAAGAGAAAGGACACCTGCCAGCACTTTTGCTCCTGGAGAAATATCCTGAAATCCCTTCCCTTTCAGTGCATATTCTGAGATGAGTAAAGAAATCTTTGTGTATGCTTCAGGCACTTTTCAAACTGCTGCTTCTGTGCTGTGTCTCTGGCCAAGTTATTAGGCTCACTCTAATGGTGGGGACTGAGTTTACGGTCATCCTTCAGTGTTCCCAGAGTTAGGCCCACTGATGTTTAAAGAACCCAGATTTAAGCTGCACTGATTTTCGAAGTCAGATGTTATGGAGACTCATCTTCCCAGTGCGTGAATACCTGATGTGGGGTCTGATCCTCTCCTTTCTCCCTGCTTTTGGTGTTCCTCCGATTTGTGTTTAGTCTCGCTGGGGGTTTGGTTCCCAACTGTGTCTCTGCCCCTCCTACCCTTTACAACGTGGCTTCCTCTCTACAATTAACTGCAGAAGGCCTGTTCTGCCAGTCTGCAGGTTTTCAGTTACGTGCTTAAATGTAGCTGTTAGCTCAGTGTTCATGGCATGAGATCCTCATCAAGATCCTCCTACTCCACCAACTTCCTTGAACCTCAGCTTTACCAGGTATTTTAAGTGAAATTGTACTAACCTAATATTGACATTTTTACAGTATTGAATAGTGCAGCCATGAATGTGGTATTGCTCTTCATTTAAAAAGGTCTTTGATGTTTGCCAATGATACCTGGTAATTTCTCATAGTTGTCTAATACTTCTTATATTTATTCCTCTGATCTTATTTTGTATTGTTTGATTTTCAAAAACTTCAATGAGATACAGTAGACATATAACACTGTGTAAGTTTAAGGTGCACAACATGTTTCTGATACACAGAAACTGCAATATGATTACCACCAAAGCGGTATTAGCTAACACTTCTATCATCACATGATTACCATTTCTTTTTTGTGATGAGACTTAACTCTTCACTTTTAGCATTTTTAAGTAAAATATAGTATGATTAACTATAATCACAATTCTGTGCATTAGATTCCCCAAAACCTATTTCTTATAAATGGAAATTTGTACCCTTTGATCAACATCTCCTTAATTCTCCCACGCCCACCCCCTGGCAACCACTATTCTACTAATTCTGTAAGTTAAGGTTTTTAAGACTCGTGGTACGTATTTGTCTTCCTCTGCAGACTTATTTCACCTAACATAATGCTCTCGAGGGCCATCCATGTGGTTGCGAATGGCAGGATTTCCTTCTTCTCATGGCTCAATTTATACATATATATTAACATATATATACACACACACACATACATACATATCGCCTCTTTATCCACTCATCCATTGACGAACACTTAGGTTGTTTGCCTGTCTTGGTTATTGTGAATAATGCTGTAATAAACATGGGAGTGCAGTTATTTTTCATTTCCTTTGTATATATACCAAAAAGTATGATGGCTGGATTATATGGTAGTTCTGTTTTCAATTTTTTGAGGAACCTCCATACTGTTTTCCACATTACCTGCACCAATTTACATTCTCACCACCAGGGTTCCCTTTTCTCTGCATCATCACCAACATGTATTCTCTTTCTGATGCTAGCCGTTCTAAAAGGTATGTGGTGCTATCTCATTGTAGTTTTGATTTGCATTTCCCTGATGATTAGTGATGTTGAGCACATTTTCATGACCTTGTTGGCCTTCTGTATGTCTGTCTTCTACTAATATTTTATTCAGATTGGGTTTCTTTGTTATTAAATTGTGAGTTCTCTGTATATCTTGGATATTAACTCCTTGTCAGATACATGGATCACAAATAATTGGCTTTTCATTTTTGGACTATTTCTTTTGCTGTGCAGCAGCTCTTTAGTTTGATGTAGTTCCACTTATTTGTTCCACTTATTTATTTTTGCCTTTGTTGCTTACACTTTTGATATCATTTAGAAAAATATCATTGCCAAGACCCATGTCAAAGAGCTTTTCCCTGTGTTTTCTTCTAGGAGTCTTTGTCATAAGACTACACCTATGTGTTAAAGTCTGGGAAGCGTCTTCAGTGGGGTAATCATACACCCAGTGAAACACCTGTAACTATAAAAGTAATAGCCATTTGAGGGGAGAGCTAACAGTTTATGCATTACAATGAGACTTGTAGAATAGTATTTAGCAGAAGAAAATAGCAAAATGGGGAACCATCTTCCTCTATATAATCCACATAGTCACAGAAATGGAAATATTTTTTTTTCCTTTTCACTTTATTTTATTTAGCCTTAGAGTTTTGTTTTTTGATATTCTTTTCTTTTTTTTTTTAATTTTTTTATTGTTATGTTAATCCCCATACATTACATCATTAGTTTTAGATATAGTGTTCCATGATTCATTGTTTGTGCATAACACCCAGTGCTCCATGCAGAACGTGCCCTCCTCAATACCCATCACCAGGCTAACCCATCCTCCCAACCCCCTCCCCTCTAGAACCCTCAGTTTGTTTTTCAGAGTCCATTGTCTCTCATGGTTCTTCTCCCCCTCCGATTTCCCCCCCCTCATTCTTCCCCTCCTGCTACATTCTTCTTCTTCCTTTTTTCTTTCTTAACATATATTGCATTATTTGTTTCAGAGGTACAGATCTGAGATTCAACAGTCTTGCACAATTCACAGCGCTTACCAGAACACATACCCTCCCCAGTGTCCATCGCCCAGTCACCCCATCCCTCCCACCCCACCCCCCACTCCAGCAACCCTCAGTTTGTTTCCTGAGATTAAGAATTCCTCATATCAGTGAGGTCATATGATACATGTCTTTCTCTGTTTGACTTATTTCGCTCAGCATAATACCCTCCAGTTCCATCCACGTTGTTGCAAATGGCAAGATCTTATTCTTTGGATGGCTGCATAATATTCCATTGTATATATATACCACATCTTCTTTATCCATTCATCTGTTGATGGACATCTTGGCTCTTTCCACAGTTTGGCTATTGTGGACATTGCTGCTGTAAACATTGGGGTGCACGTAGCCTTTCGGGTCCCTACTTTTGTATCTTTGGGGTAAATACCCAGTAGTGCAATTGCTGGATCATATGGTAGCTCTATTTTCAACTTTTTGAGGAACCTCCATACTGTTTTCCAGAGTGGCTGCACCAGCTTGCATTCCCACCAACAGTGTAGGAGGGTTCCCCTTTCTCCGCATCCCCGCCAACATCTGTCATTTCCTGACTTGTTAATTTTAGCCGTTCTGACTGGTGTGAGGTGGTATCTCATTGAGGTTTTGATTTGGATTTCCCTGATGCCGAGCGATATTGAACACTTTTTCGTGTGTCTGTTGGCCGTTTGGATGTCTTCTTTGGAAAAATGTCTGTTCATGTCTTCTGCCCATTTCTTGATTGGATTCTTTGTTCTTTGGGTGTTGAGTTTGATAAGTTCTTTATAGATTTTGGATACTAGCCCTTTATGTGATATGTCATTTGCAAATATCTTCTCCCATTCTGTCAGTTGTCTTTTGGTTTTGTTGACTGTTTCCTTTGCTTTGCAAAAGCTTTTTATCTTGATGAAGTCCCAATAGTTCATTTTTGCCCTTGCTTCCCTTGCCTTTGGCGATGTTTCTAGGAAGAAGTTGCTGCGGCTGAGGTCGAAGAGGTTGCTGCCTGTGTTCTCCTCAAGGATTTTGATGGACTCCTGTCTCACATTGAGGTCTTTCAACCATTTGGAGTCTATTTTTGTGTGTGGTGTAAGGAAATGGTCCAGTTTCATTCTTCTGCATGTGGCTGTCCAATTTTCCCAACACCATTTGTTGAAGAGACTGTCTTTTTTCCATTGGACATTCTTTCCTGCTTTGTCAAAGATTAGTTGACCATATAGTTGAGGGTCCATTTCTGGGCTCTCTATTCTGTTCCATTGATCTATGTGTCTGTTTTTGTGCCAGTACCGTACTGTCTTGATGATGACAGCTTTGTAGTAGAGCTGGAAGTCTGGAATTGTGATGCCGCCAGCTTTGCTTTTCTTTTTCAACATTCCTCTGGCTATGCGGGGTCTTTTCTGGTTCCATACAAATTTTAGGATTATTTGTTCCATTTCTTTGAAGAAAGTGGATGGTATTTTGATGGGGATTGCATTGAATGTGTAGATTGCTCTAGGTAGGATTGACATCTTCACAATATTTGTTCTTCCAATCCATGAGCATGGAACATTTTTCCATTTCTTTGTGTCTTCCTCAATTTCTTTCATGAGTATTTTATAGTTTTCTGAGTACAGATCCTTTGCCTCTTTGGTTAGATTTATTCCTAGGTATCTTATGGTTTTGGGTGCAACTGTAAATGGGATCGACTCCTTAATTTCTCTTTCTTCTGACTTGTTGTTGGTGTATAGGAATGCCACTGACTTCTGTGCATTGATTTTATATCCTGCCACTTTACTGAATTCCTGTATGAGTTCTAGCAGTTTTGGGGTGGAGTCTTTGGGATTTTCCACATAAAGTATCATATCATCTGCAAAGAGTGAGAGTTTGACTTCTTCTTTGCCAATTTAGATGCCTTTGATTTCTTTTTGTTGTCTGATTGCTGTGGCTAGGACTTCCAATACTGTGTTGAATAGCAGTGGTGATAGTGGACATCCCTGCCATGTTCCTGACCTTAGGGGGAAAGCTCTCAGTTTTTCCCCATTGAGAATGATATTCGCTGTAGGTTTTTCATAGATGGCTTTTATGATATTGAGGTATGTACCCTCTATCCCTATACTCTGAAGAGTTTTGATCAAGAAAGGATGCTGTACTTTGTCAAATGCTTTTTCTGCATCTATTGAGAGGATCATATGATTCTTGTTCTTTCTTTTGTTAATGTATTGTATCACGTTGATTGATTTGCGGATGTTGAACCAACCTTGCAGCCCAGGGATAAATCCGACTTGGTCGTGGTGAATAATCCTTTTAATGTACTGTTGGATCCTATTGGCTAGTATTTTGGTGAGAATTTTTGCATCCATGTTCATCAGGGATATTGGTCTGTAATTCTCCTTTTTGATGGGGTCTTTGTCTGGTTTTGGGATCAAGGTAATGCTGGCCTCATAAAATGAGTTTGGAAGTTTTCCTTCCATTTCTATTTTTTGGAACAGTTTCAGAAGAATAGGTATTAATTCTTCTTGAAATGTTTGGTAGAATTCCCCTGGGAAGCCATCTGGCCCTGGGCTTTTGTGTTTTGGGAGATTTTTGATGACTGCTTCTATTTCCTTAGTGGTTATAGGTCTGTTCAGGTTTTCTATTTCTTCCTGGTTCAGTTTTGGTAGTTGATACATCTCTAGGAATGCATCCATTACTTCCAGGTTATCTAATTTGCTGGCATAGAGTTGCTCATAATATGTTCTTATAATTGTTTGTATTTTTTGGTGTTGGTTGTGATTTCTCCTCTTTCATTCATGATTTTATTGATTTGGGTCATTTCTCTTTTCTTTTTGATAAGTCTGGCCAGGGGCTTATCAATCTTGTTAATTCTTTCAAAGAACCAGCTCCTAGTTTCGTTGATCTGTTCTACTGTTCTTTTGGTTTCTATTTCATTGATTTCTGCTCTGATCTTTATTATTTCTCTTCTCCTGCTGGATTTAGGCTTTATTTGCTGTTCTTTCTCCAGCTCCTTTAGGTGTAGGGTTAGGTTGTGTACTTGAGACCTTTCTTGTTTCCTGAGAAAGGCTTGTATTGCTATATACTTTCCTCTTAGGACTGCCTTTGCTGTATCCCAAAGATTTGAATAGTTGTGTTTTCATTTTCATTGGTTTCCATGAATTTTTTTAATTCTTCTTTAATTTCCTGGTTGACCCATTCATTCTTCAGTAGGATGCTCTTTAGCCTCCATGTATTTGAGTTCTTTCCGACTTTCCTCTTGTGATTGAGTTCTAGTTTCAAAGCATTGTGGTCTGAAAATAGGCAGGGGATGATCCCAATCTTCTGGTACTGGTTGAGACCTGATTTATGACCTAGGATGTGATCTATTCTGGAGAATGTTCCATGGGCACTAGAGAAGAATGTGTATTCCGTTGCTTTGGGATGGAATGTTCTGAATATGTCTGTGAAGTCCATTTGGTCCAGTGTGTCATTTAAAGTCTTTATTTCCTTGTTGATCTTTTGCTTAGACGATCTGTCCATTTCAGTGAGGGGGGTGTTAAAGTCCCCCACTATTATTGTATTGTTGTCAATGTGTTTCTTCGCTTTTGTTATTAATTGCCTTATATAATTGGCTGCTCCCATGTTAGGGGCATAGATATTTACAATTGTTAGATCTTCTTGTTGGATAGACCCTTTAAGTATGATATAGTGTCCTTCCTCATCTCTTATTACAGTCTTTGGTTTAAAATCTAATTTGTCTGATATAAGGATTGCCACCCCAGCTTTCTTTTGGTGTCCATTAGCATGGTAAATGGTTTTCCACCCCCTCACTTTCAATCTGGGGGTGTCTTTGGGTCTAAAATGAGTCTCTTGCAGACAGCATATCGATGGGTCTTGTTTTTTAATCCAATCTGATAGCCTGTGTCTTTTGATTGGGGCATTTAGCCCATTTACATTCAGGGTAACTATTGAAAGTTAGGAATTCAGTGCCATTGTATTGCCTGTAAAGTGACTGTTACTGTATATTGTTTGTGTTCCTTTCTGGTCTATGTTGCTTTTAGGCTCTCTCTTTGCTTAGAGGACCCCTTTCAATATTTGTTGTAGGGCTGGTTTCGTGTTTGCAAATTCCTTTAGTTTTTGTTTGTCCTGGAAGCTTTTTATCTCTCCTCCAATTTTCAATGACAGCCTAGCTGGATATAGTATTCTTGGCTGCATATTTTTCTCATTTAGTGCTCTGAATATGTCCTGCCAGTCCTTTCTGGCCTGCCAGGTCTCTGTGGATAAGTCTGTTGCCAATCTAATGTTTCTACCATTGTAGGTTACATATCTCTTCTCCCGAGCTGCTTTCAGGATTTTCTCTTTGTCTCTGAGACTCGTAAGTTTTACTATTAGATGTCGGGGTGTTGACCTATTTTTATTGATTTTGAGAGGGGTTCTCTGTGCTTCCTGGATTTTGATGCCTGTTTCCTTCCCCAAATTAGGGAAGTGCTCTGCTATAATTTGCTCCATTATACCTTCTGCCCCTCTCTCTCTTTCTTCTTCTTCTGGGATCCCAATTATTCTAATGTTGTTTCGTCTTATGGTATCGTTTATCTCTCGAATTCTGCCCTCGTGATCCAGTAGTTGTTTATCTCTCTTTTTCTCAGCTTCTTTATTTTCCATCACTTGGTCTTCTATCTCACTGATTCTTTCTTCTGCCTCATTTATCCTAGCAGTTAGCGCCCCCGTATTTGATTGCACCTCACTGATAGCCTTTTTGATTTCTACTTGGTTAGATTTTAGTTCTTTTACTTCTCCAGAAAGGGTTTCTCTAATAACTTCCATGTTTTTTTCAAGCCCAGCTAGTATCTTTAAAGTGATGATTCTGAACTCTAGATCTGACATTGTACTAATGTCCGTATTGAGTAGGTCCCTGGCAGTCGGTACTACCTCTTGTTCTTTTTGTTGAGGTGATTTTTTCCGTCTTGTCATTTTGTGCAGAGGAGAATAGATTAATGAGAGAACAAAATGCTAGCAGGGTAACAACGTCCCCAGAAAATATACTCTAAACAAATCAGAAAAGACCTGAAGCAGTGGGAAAAGAAAGGGAAAGAGAGAAAAAAGAAAAGGAAAGAAAAAAAGAAAAAAGAAAAAGATAAAAACAAAAGCAGAACAAAACAAAACAAAACAAAAACAGAATGTGATCAAATATGATCAGGCTGGATTATAGATCAGTGCCACACACTAGATTTTGAGTGTATTTTGGTCTGTTAAAAGAAAGTCCCTCCCAAAATTTTAAAGAAAGAAAAACTTATATATGTACAAAAATAAGAGTTGATATGATGAAGGGATGGAATATGACTGTAAAGATGGAAATTATAAAAAATTTTAAAAAAGGATTTGATAAGTTGTTTGAAAAAAGAAAGAAGAGGATTAAAAAAAAAAAGAAAGAAAAAAGGGAGAGAACGTGATCAGGCAGGGGAGTAGAAAAAAACCATACACTAGAGATTTAGAGTATATTTTGATCTGTTAGAAGAAACTATCTCAAGATTTTAAAGAGAGAACAACTTATATATATATGCCAAAAATACGGGTAACTACTATGAAGGGATAGAATATGACTTTAAAAATGAAAAATAAAAATGTTTTTTTTTTAAAAAGGGGATTGATAAGATGTTGGTTGAAAAAGGGAAAAAGAAAAATTCAAAAAAAAAGAAAAAGAAAAAAGAAAAAAAGTTAAAAAAATAATTAACTAACTTTGAAAGACTAAAGAATCATGGTAAAAAAGCCATGAATTGTATGTGCAGTATTCCCCTAGCGCTGGAGTTCTGCCGTTCTCATTGATCGGTAAACTTGGTCTTGGCTGGCTGTTCTCGCTGATCTTCTGGGGGAGGGGCCTGTTGCCGTGGTTCCCAAATGTCTTTGCCGGAGGCAAAATTGCCCCGCCCTTGCCGGTCCGGGCTAAGTAATCTGCTCCGGTTTGCTCTCCGGAGCTTTTGTTCCCTGCAAGCTTTCCGTACAGCTTTGGAGGTGGAGAGTGAAAATGGCGGCCTCCCAGTCTCCGCCCCGGCGGAGCCGAGAACTCGGGGTCCCGCTCCTCAGTGAGCCCCCAGAGAAAAGCAGTGAGTCACTCCCGTCTCCCCCGTCTCCGGCCACACTCCGCGCTCACCCGGCCTGTGACCGCGCCTTTCTATCTGGCACCCGACCCCGGGTGGAGTCTCCAAACCCAGCAGATCCCCGCGGTGCGCTCCCGCCGCTCCTCCCGGGGGAAGAAGGTGAGTCTCCCCGGATCTGCCGCTTGTTGGGTCCCTGCTGGAGGAGCAGTGGCCCGACTGTGCCGCGGATCACGGTTTATCGCAACCCCGAGCTGAGAGCCCGCGCCTGGGCTCCGTCTCTGCAGCCGGCTTCCCTGCTCTGATACCTGGGAGCTCTGCCGCACTCAGGCACCCCCGGTCTTTCTGTGACCCCGAGGGTCCTGAGACCACACTGTCCCGCGAGGGTCCCACCCCCCACTTCGCCACCAGAGTGACGTCCCTCAGCAGAGCAGACTTCTAAAAGTTCCGATTTTGTGCTCCGTGGCTCTATCACTTGTCAGAAGCGGCCGTCGGAGGCCCCTCCCCCGCCGTCTATCCTCCCGAGTATCCCCTCGGATTCACTTCTCCGCACGTCCTACCTTCCAGAAAGTGGTCGTTTTTCTGTTCAGAGAGTTGTTGCTATTCTTTTCTTCGATCTCCTGTTGAGTTTGTAGGTGTTCAGAATGGTTTGATCCCTATCCAGCTGAATTCCTGAGAGGAGACGAAATCCAGGTCTCCTACTCCTCCGCCATCTTGCTCCGCCCCTCCAGAAATGGAAATATTTTTAAAACTCTATTCAAAGACAATTTGCAGCTGCACTTAATGTGCCTGTCTACATATTTGCATATAAATAAATTCTTCCAAATGCATTATCTTTCCAAATACACTTATCATATATGATCTTTCTTTCATATCTCTGCTATAAAGGCTGCAGGCTTTATAATTTGCCATCCCCCTTTAAAATACATTTTCAACTTCTGATATAAAAGCTTATGTGTGATATAAAAGCTTAAGGGAGAACTTTAAAGAATGCAATATTAAATATATAGTATGAAAATGATAAAGGACACTCATTATCACCCAGAGAAAACTGATATTACTCTGCTTTTTACTAAGCATATACTTAACAAAATTCTTACTTTTTGTTACCCAGCAGTATGTTGTGATGGTGTTCCCATATCATTAAAAATCATTCAGAAGCCTGATTTTTAATGTTATCTTCTTAACTGTCTTTTTGACTTTACTATAAAATCATGGTACCATGGCAAAAATTATATAAAATATGCAGTACATGATACATAGATGAAGGTAAAACTTTGCTCTTATACTTAAAATACCTCATTATTTATATAAAATGCTTCTAAAATTAATCTACAAAAGAAGTTTTAAATTCTACAATTTAAAATCGGGCTTAACTGTTTACCTATACTGCTTGAGAGGCCACATTCTATTACTTGTTTGACTTAGGAGATTCATTCATGCCAACCTACTTCTGGCTCCACTTTACCTATCTTCTCTTTATTGTGTCATGATGTCAGGTTTGATCTATTCCTTCCTGTCTCTAGGCATCTTTGCCTAAAGATATAATCCTAAACCCTTCATGATTATAAGCACATCAAAGACTAACTGCTTTGCTTAGCTGCAGAGGCCTATACAAGACTATTACTTGTATAACAAAAGAGATTTATAATTTTCAGTGAAGTTCCTTAGAATGCATGTGTATCCAACCTTTGTTGCTTTCTTTGTGGCAACAGAACATGGTCAGTCACAAAATGTGCCATGTTAAATAATACCAGTTCTTAATTACCTTAAGTATAGATTTTCTCTAAATTAGATATTTATTTTCAGGTCAGACCTTTCATTTAAACAGTTAAATAGTATTCAGAACTCTAAAATATTTTAACTATATAATGAAACAAGATGTCATCTTTTCAGAACTCACCTAGTCATAAATTGACACTTAGCAAAAGATGTTAATAGTCTTTTCCTGCGGAAAAAGGTGCAAGTATTACACTATTTGGGTTTCAACCCTACTTTTTCTCCTTTTCAGAAAGGAGTCAATGTTTCAGGCATTCTTCTCTGTTTTACTTATTTTCAGAATAGTAAATTATGCTGATCTAGGACAGAACTATTGCCAATTAAATTTTCTGCAAGTAAATAATGAAGAATTTTACTTGAGGATTGGTATGTAATATTAACTAATGAAACCATAAAGTTAAGAATAAATAGAATATGTGCTAATTTGGCCAGTGTGGAGTACAACAAAAGTATCCTCTATCAATAATCCCAAAATGTGGATGGACAAATAGATTCATGCAGTTATATGCTATAAACTTTAAGAATACCAGGGTGGTAGTCAGGAAAGTTAAGTTCTAGTTTTGGCTAAACTAGTCAAGACTAACCATCTGACATTTTTTAAAAGTTACTTTTTTGTGTCTTCATTTGCTCATGTATAAAATAGAACTAGAAGAGTCTAAATCTTTTTCAATACTAAAACTTTATGCATATGATTAGATGACCAGGTAGAACCCAATCAAGATACTAAAGAATTCTAGACAACATACAACTCTAAAACAAAATCATTTCTTCAGATCTACCTAATTGTACAAACCCATATTGAAAAAAATTAGTTTGAATATTCTCTTAGCAGGGGAATTTGCTTTATTCAAAAGATTCTTTTGGATTAAATCCTCATATATATGCTTGTTTTGCTACAATAAATTTCAGTATAAAGTAACATCAAGGTGCCAAAGCACAGAAGCTAATATAGGAACTGAATAATTTCTAAATAAACGATGATTTCACATATTAGCTGACAAAAATCATAAAATTGTTTACTTTTGAGCTGAATTTGGACCTCTTACACTTATTTTGCATGTATAAAATTCTCTGTGTGTCAGAATTTATATCAATTCTTAAGGTCATCTTTCTGTACCCTTGTTCACAAAACAATGTTATATAGTTGATCTATAAAGTTTATGGGTTAAAAACATACATCTGTTTTATCAAAATTAAGTAGTAATTTTACCTCCTTTTAATCATTTTAAAGTTTACAAAATGGCTTCATTTTACCATAAATCTATATTCCTAAGGGAATCAGGGAACAGAGTTTTTTTTATTATGTTATGTTAATCACCATACATTACATCATTAATTTTTGATGTAGTGTTCCATGATTCATTGTTTGCATATAACACCCAATCAGAGTTTTTACAGTCACTTAGTTCCCAAAGGCTTAACGAAAATAAAATGCCCTACATTCCCAGATCTAATCATCCTTATAGTTTGCTGTGAGATAGAATTTAGTTTAAAGCTGATCTATTTCAGCTCCTACCATGCACATACATACACAACTTTCAAAAAATGTAGATGTCAGGAATTCAGAAAGTATTCTAGTGATACATTAGTGTGGGCTTCTATGGCCTTGCAAGAGCTGGTAAGAGATACAATGAAAGTTCAGTGACATCATGGTGGTAGCTCGAAAATGGCCATGGTAGGAGTACTCACATCACAGAAATAAGCAAATTGGGTTTTTCTTTTTTTTTTGCTTTTGTTTTGGTTATTAATCATTTAAGAGAACATCACTGAGGTGATTCCAGGTTATAGTTCACGAGAGCAGAATTTCCACCTATCAAAGATCTATAACTGTACCTGATTTTATAACTACCAGAACTGAATAAAATTCTTAACATTCATATATCCTTCTCCAACTCCTATAATTTGATTGGAAGGATAAAAGAGGGAGTAAGCTCCATATCATGTATAATTTATTGCATGTCTTTGAACCTGTTTAACCGTGTTGTCCAATAGAAACAATGCAAGCCATATATAAAATTTTCAAGTACATCTCAAATCAGATGTTAAATTTATCACTGGAAACACTTCAACTGCATTTAGAATTCATAAAATTTATAGTTGAAGTAGTTTCCGGTACCCAGGTTGGTCCACACATTTTTTTTTAACAATTATTAAACTGAGTATCAGTTTTTAACTTTAAATTATTTAAAATTAAGTAAAATTTAAAAGTTACTTCCTCAGTCATACTAGCCACCTTTCAAGAGTTCACCAGCCACACATACTAGTGGTTAACGGACCGATCAGTGTAGCTCTGTGGCATCTGTACTGCGGAAGTTTCCCAGAGGCTTGGGCCTTATTCTGTGCCAGGTTAAAGCTTGCAATCAAATGAATTATTTCACTTTTCAGTGCCTCAGTTTTCTGAGACAATAGTAACCTTAGTAGAATAATGGATTAATAGTTACAACTATTTAATAATAAAAGTTCTAATGATTGCTATAATCATGAAATCACTCATAGGATACAGCAGCGACCATTTTTGTCATGTCATGTTATTTAAACAACTAATTCATCAAACAGCTGCATTTTGAAGAAGAGTTAACATCATTAGGTGTTAGTAGCAATAAATACTAAGCATTTATAGAGTGTTTTCCATCTTTGAAGGGCTTTACAAATTGTAATTACACAAATAACATATCATTTTTGTTAGAAGTGAATTCCTGAGGCCAAAGAACTTTCTGCTCAACAAAAACCTTCAATACACTTGTCATACACTCTATACTACAAAAGTTCAAGTGTTAAGGTCTTATTCCTAAGCGATGAACAGGATAAAATATTCATATTAAGTAACTTTTCTGATTCTGAGTACCATAATAAACCAATCCCAATGGAGAAAAATGGTGCTTCTATAATGTTCATGACTTGTATGTTACCTGCAAAACTAACAAGTCAAGTACAGCTCTCTTGATTATATAAAATGGATTTTTAAATCTCATTTTTATGGTACTTAACCTCTAAACTGCCATCAGAACCATAATAATACCATCCATTTTTACTGGCTTTATAGTTTTCAAAGTGCTTACCTGCATCATTTTATTATCTCAACAACCTAAAAGATAAACAGGACAGGTGTTGTTAGGCCCATTTTGGGGATGATATTCAAAAAGGCTAAGAGATTTGCTCATAGTTACACAGTGATCGGTGCAAGAGCTGGAGCCATACAGGTATTATGATTTTAGCCATAATTTAGTAAATGCTTACTAGATGTTAGAGAATATGTTGAACATGGTGCATTACCTCATTTAATGGTCATGACAATCTTGCAACATGTTTTACAGATGAAGAAAGTATGATGCAGAGAGATTGTTACACATAGGTCTTTTTTACCTCAAAGCACATGTTCTTAACTTCTCTACTATGCTGAATCTAAAAATGGAGTATTATCAGGGTAAGAGAATAAAGGAACCAATCTTCATTAAAAATAAAAATACTACTATTGCCAGCACATGTTATTTGCCAAATGCGGTGTTATGCTCTGCAATCACTGTTGTATTTCATATTTACAACAACCATAAGAGATATTACTTTTCTTGTTTACAAATGAGGATACAGAGACTCAAAGTTTAGGACTGACTCCAAATCTCATATTCTGAACCAGTTTGCATTCTGCTTTTTTATTTCAAGTCCACTTGCTATTTCCCTTACTGCCTAACATTGCTTGTTACTTATTTTTTAAGTTATTTTGCCTTTTCGGTTTTTGTGAGAAGTTTTGGGACATTAAAGAAGGATAGCAAAAAAGGTTTTCTCTGTTATCTTTGGTTACCATATTATACTAACAGTGCCAAAAGTGAGTACTTACCACCTTTTTCATAGCATAGTGCAGGAAAATAGCTTTGAGCACGAGCTCATGCAATCTCTATTATACCTTTGAAACTGAACCTCTTTACCTTAGACTTTGAGCTATTAAATAGTTCCTTCACTTATTAAATGGTAAACTGCCATTTCTCCAGAACTAAAAGAAACTGACTTGTCCATGTAGTGGATATTTTGATTGAAACCTATATAACAAAATATGAGATAGAGGACTAAGCACTCTGAGAACTCTGCCTAATGTAGCCAAATGATTTACATTAATGGAAATTATTGAGTGTGTGTTAAGACTGATTACTTTTCATCAGTCAGAAAAATTCTTTTTTCCTGCACTACCTAAATATCCAACACTTAATTTTGCCTTAGCAATTAGAAATAAAATTGTTTACGTTAACATACCATTTGTTATGAAAAATGTCATGAAGACCTAAACACCATAAATACTTCCAGGGTAAATTTTCTGTTAAAATTCAATTACTTTATTCTTTTTAATTTTCCTAACTAAATTCCATGTGTACTAGAGAGTTACCATGTTCCTGATAAATTGCCTCTAAGAAGGAAGTAAAACAAACTTGAGCACATACATGTATATGCAAGGGCAAAGGAAAAGACAAAATGTGAAAGAGAAGCATGTTGTTTCTAGTAAAACTCTTTCCTTATCTAGAATTAGGTGCACTCATAAATGTATGCACTAGAATAATGTTCAGAGATGACTATTAAATTGTTTTTATAAAATTTATAGTTTTCCCAAGCTAATAATCTAGACATTTGGAACATAATCATTTAAGCAGAAGAAACAACTGGCAAATATTTTCATGTCAGGTGGTATGCATGCTAAGTTTATAACCTTTCTTCTGTTTACTCAATGTAAGGTAACTTGATGTGACAGGGTATGACATATCACAAAGATGACTCAGGTCAGGAATTTCAAGAAATCTTAAAAACAAAAAATTTAAAAAGTGTTTAAATAAATAGTATTTTAAAGATCTATAGAATATGATGAATAATAGGAAAAAAGACTATAAAGAATTAACTTCAAATGCTTAAGAAAGTCTTTTACTCAGAAAAAAGGAAATATTTGGCAATGAAGGTAGGGGAGGACTCTCTAGGGTCCTTTACTGTTAGAGTACCTACCAGCAGATATATCTATTTATTTAGTGTTCCCATATTTATTTGTTGACCAGACAAATCAAATGCTAAATTTGTTTCTATCACCTACTATTCCTTTTCTTCTAAAGCCTTTGCAGTTATTTCAATGTCATTATACACTCCTATCCCAAAGCATGGGGTTTCAACAAAGAATATGGTTGGATCATAATATTTACTTCCAAGGGGCTTAATTTTGTTTCTATCATAGGAAAATGAGTGTGTCCTTTTTGAAGTAAACATTAAAATATAACATATATTTGGAGTGGTGTACATACTGTAAATGTTCAACTCAGTGAACACACTCATATAACTATAATCCAGATAATGAAACTGAACTTTCTCAGCACCCCCAAAAGGCTTCCTTGTCCCCCCCTTCACATATCTCCAAAGGATAAACACTCCTGACTTTTAATACTACAAATCAGTTTTACCTGATCTTGTAAGGGAATCCCACATCCTTATCTAGAAATAGGTGCAGTCATAAATATATGTACTGCAGTAATGTACAGAGATGAATATTAGGGACTTTTCTGGGGATGGTTGGGGTCTGACTTATTTAACAGTGTTTGTGAAATGCACCCATATATTTATGTATATTATTCTACTGTATACTACAAATATGTACCACAATTTATTTACTTATTGTCATCAAATGTGAAACAACATTTGGGTTGTTTCAGTTTGGGGTTCTTACAAATACTCTTCTTCATGTCATTTGCAAATATACCTATTTCTGTATACATTCAACTTGAGTAGGTACCTCCAAAGATTTCTCCAGAATAGCTAAAGCAGTGTACATTTTTATTATCAGTACATGAGAATTCCAGGTCATCCCACCCTTGCCAACACTTGTTATCCCCTGCCACAATTTTACTCATTCTGGAAGGTATATTACATTGTAGATTTAATATTTATTTTCCCTGATGACTCATGAAGTTAAATATCATTTTGTATGTTTATTGGAAATGTAGATATATATGTGTTGTGAAGTGCCTTTCAAGACTTCTGATCATTGTTCTATTATCATCCTTTTTATGATTTTCAAATATTCTGATACAAATCCATTATTGGATATATTATACTACAGTTATTTTGTCATACTCTTGGATTGCCTTTTTAAATATTCTTTTGAGAACAGAAGTTTTTAGTATTAATGTACTCCAATTTATGTACTACGAAGTACCCATTTTTTCCATTATGCTTATTACATTTTGTGCCCTGTTCTAAAGTCTTAAGAAAAACTCTTAAGGTCTTGAAGAGATTTCTTATGTCTTCTTTAAGATCTTTATTTTACTTTTCATATTTAGGTCTGTAATCCATCTAAAATTGATTTTTATATACACTGCGGGGCAGGGTTTTAGAAATTGATGTTTTAACCAAACATATCCAATTAACCAAACAGATATCCAAATAACCCAGCACTATTTATTTAAAAGGTAATCCTTTCTCCACTGCAGTGCCACCTTTATCATAAGTCAGGTTACTACATTATATCTTTCACCATTATCACTGTTTCCATTACTACAGATTTGTAAATGTCTGGATTTCCAGTAATATAAGTCTTTTGGCTTTGTTGTTCAGAATTGCCTTGACTATTTGTTGGTCCCTTGCAATTTCCATTTCCATTTTATAATCAATTTTCAATTTACATGGAAAAAAAAAAACATGGTTAGGACTCTAACTGGGTTTGCATTGAATTTTAAAAAATCAATATAGAGAACTGGTATGCTGAGAACATTCAACCGTCCACATGTTATACATCCTCTTCAATCTAACATATTTCATAATTTTCCATGTAGAGGTCTTACACGTCTTTCCTTAAATTTATTTCTAAGTATTTAGGATTTATGCTCTTATAAATAGTATATTTTTGAGGTTCATTTTCTGTAGACATATAAAAAAATCATACTGAGGTATTCTTGACATACAATGTTACTTTATAGTTTCAGCTGTACAACATAGTCATTCAAAAAGTCTATACATTATGCTGTGCTCACCACAAAAGTAGTTACCATCTGTCACCTTACAATGTGATTGCAATACCATACAATGAATGACTTATCCATTCCATAATTGGAAGCATCTATCTTCCACTCCACTTCACCCATTTTGCCCAGGCCCCATCCCTATCACCTCTGGCAACCACTAGTTGTTCTGTATTTATGGGTCTGTTTCTGCTTTTTGTTTATTGAGTGAAATAATATGTATAAATAATATATATAATATGTATAACATGTAATACGTAATTTGTCTTTCTCAGTCTTATTTCATTTAGCATAATACCCTCTAATTTTATCCATGTTGTTACAAAAGGCAAGATCTCATTCTTTTCTATGGCCAATATTCCATTGTGTGTGTGTGTGTGTGTGTGTATACACGTCTTTATCAATTCATCTATTAATGGGTATTTTGGTTGTTTCCGTATCTTGGCTATTGACAATAATGCTGCAATAAACACAGAGGTGCATTTATCTTTTTAAATTAGTGTTCTACTTTAAAGAAATATACAGTAATGGCATTACTGGATCATATGGTATTTCCGTTTTTAATTTTTGAGGACTCTCCGTACTGTCTTTCACAGTGGCTGCACCAATTTACATTCCCACAAGCAGTGCATGAGGGTTCCTTTTTCTCCACATCTTTACCAACATTTGTTATTTTGTGTCTTTTTGATAGCAAGTCTAACAAGTGTAAGGTGATACCTCACTGGTTTTGATTTGCATTTCCCTGATGATGAGTATCTTTTCATGTGTATGCTGGCCATGTATGTCCTTTGGAAAAATGTCTATTAAGATCCTTTGTCCATTTTTTAATAAAATTGTTTCTTTTTTGGTGTTGGGTTGTATAAATTTTTTTTTTTTTTTTTAAGATTTTATTTATTTATTTGACAGAGAGAGACACAGCGAGAGAGGGAACACAAGCAGGGGGAGTGGGAGAGGGTGAAGCAGGCTTCCCGCGGAGCAGGGAGCCCGATGCGGGGCTCGATCCCAGGACCCTGGGATCACGACCTGAGCCGAAGGCAGACGCTTAACGACTGAGCCACCCAGGTGCCCCTGGGTTGTATAAATTATTAATATATTCTGGATATTAACTGCTTTTCAGATATATCTTTGCAAATACCTTCTCTCAATTACCAGGTTGCCTTTTCATTCTGTTGGCATACAGTAGCTTTTTATTTTGGTGTAGTCCCAATAGTTTTTGTTTTTGTTTCCCTTGCCTAAGGAGACATAGCTAGAAAAATGTTGCTACGGCTGATGTCAGAGAAATTCACTGCCTGTACGCTCTTCTAGGATTTTTATGGTTTCGGGTCTCACATTTACATCCTTACACCATATACAAACAAAATTAAAATGGATTAAGAATCAAGTTTCATTCTTTTGCATGTAGTTAACCCAGTTTTCCCAGTACCACTTGTTGAAGAGACTGTCTTTTCCCCATTATGTATTCTTGCCTTCTTTGTTAAAGATTAACCGTATAAGTGTGGGTTTATTTCTGAGTTCTGTATTCTGTTCCATGGATCTATGTGTCTGTTTTTGTGCCAGTACCATATGGTTTTGATTCCTACAGCTTTATAGTATATCTTGAAATCTGGATTGTGATACCTCCAGCTTTGTTCTTTCTCAACATTGCTTTGGCTATTGGGGATCTTTTGTGGTTCCATATAAATCTAATTTGTTCTAGTTCTGTGGAATATGCCATTGGAATTTTGATAGGGATTGCACTGAATCAGTATATTGCTTTTGGTACTATGAACATTTTTTTTTTTTAAAGATTTTATTTATTTGACAGAGACACAGCAAGAGAGGGAACACAAGCACGGGGAGTGGCAGAGGGAGAAGCAGGCTTCCTGCAGAGCAGGGAGCCTGATGCGGGGCTCGATCCCAGGACCCTGGGATCATGACCTGAGCCGAAGGCAGACACTTAACGACTGAGCCACCCAGGCGCCCCAGTATTATGAACATTTTTAACAATACTTGTTCTTCCAGTTCATAAGCATGGAATATCTTTCATCAGTGTTTTATAGTTTTCAGAGTACAGGTCTTTCACCTTCTTGGTTAAGTTTATTCCTAGGTATTTTACTGTTTTTGGTGCAAATATAAATGGATTGTTTTCTTAATTTCTCTACTATTTTGTTATTGGTGTATGGACATGCAACTGACTTCTGTGTATTAATTTTGTGTTCTGCAACTTTATTGAATTCATCTATTACTTTTAATAGTTTTTTATTGAAGTCTGTAGGGCTTTCTGTTGTATGGTATCATGTCATCTGGAAATACAGTGAAAGCTTTACTTCTTCCTTACCAATATGGATGCCTTTTAATTCTTTTTCCTGTCTGACTACTACAGCTAGGACTTCCAGTACTATGTTGAATAAAAGTGGCAAGAGTAGACATTCCAGTTTGTGATCTGAGTGGAAAAGCTATTTTTTACCATTGAGTATGCTTAGCTGGAGTTTTTCATATATGGCCCTTATTATGTTATGTTCCCTCTAAACCCACATTGTTTTCTTTTAAAGATTTTATTTATTAGAGAATGATTGAGCACAAGCAGGGGGAGCAGCAGAGAGGGGGAGAAGCAGTCCCCTGATGAGCAGGGAGCCCGATGCAGGGCTTGATCCCAGGACCCTAGGATCATGACCTGAGCTGAAAATAGATGCTTAACCAACTGAGCCACTCAGACGCCCCTAAACCCACATTGTTGAAAGTTTTTATCATGAAGTGAAGTTGAATCTTGTCAAGTGCATTTTCTGCATCTATTGAGATGATCAGATGATTTTTATCATTTGTTAATGTGGTGTATCACATTGGTTGATTTGTGAATATTGAACCATCCTTGCATCTCTAGAATAAATCCCACTTGATCATGGCAAATTATCCTTTTAATGTATTGTTGAGTATGCTTTGCTAATATTTTGTTGAGAATTTTTTCATCTATATTCATCAAGGATATTGGCCTGTAGTTTTCTTTTTTGTAGTGTCTTTGGTTTTGGAATCAAGGTAATGATGATCTCATAGAATATATTTGGCAGTTTTCCTTCCACTTCTTTTTTTTGGTGGGGAGGGGAATAGACTGGGGAGAATAGGCATTAACTCTTCTTCAAACATTTCGTAGAATTCCCTGTGAATCCACCTGGTTCTGGACTTTGGGCATTTTTTGATTACCAGTTTAAGTTTGTTATTAGTAACATATGATATTCTATTTCTTCCTAATTCAGTTTTGGAAAATTATATGTTTCTAAGAATTTGTTCTAGAATTTCTTCTAGGTTGTCTAATTTGTTGCCATATAATTTTTTTTGGTGTAGTGTAGACTTGTTTTTCTTTTAAATCAGGCCATATAATTTATTTCTATATACAAAAAAAGTAGTGGTGAAGCAGATCCATAAACCATTGACATAAAGGGAGGCTCATGAGAAAGAGGTTAGAAGAATAGGATGAACCCCTAAGAGGCTGTGTTCCTTGAAACAGACAAAACATACTAACCAAATCTTATTAAAATCTATTAAATTCTAATCTATTCTATCTAAATCTAATCTATCTAAAATCTAATCTATTAAAACTCCACACCTAGATCATCTCTGAATTTGTTTCTGTTGTCTATCTCTTCCCTGTTTTTCAGTGGTATGATCTTATCTCCTGTTTTTACTGGTAATATTTTATTAAATTCTATACCTTAAATCCAAAAAATTATAGAGGCTCCAGTCATATTCCTCTAGATAGGATTCTCCTTTTCCTCTGCTAAGCAAAAAGTGGGGGATGATCACCTTAATACAATCAGAGACTGGGCTAAATTGAGACTTGCTTGTAGTTTTGGTAAAATTTAGTCTACGTCTGACCTTTCCCTATTCCTACTCTGTATATACATGTGCACAAACATACATAATACATGTAACATTATTATGTAATACATATATTTAAAATTAAATAGAAATTATCTATTTGTTCTCAGAGAGAATACTGGTGTGCTGCAAACTCTTTCATCCTACCTGAAAGCAAAATTTAGATTCTCTTTTATCCTTCAAGTAATTTTAAAAATAACTTTAGGGTCAATGACTTTTTTGTTGTGATAAAACATAAAATTAACCATTTTAACTATTTTAAAGTGTACAAGTCACTGATTTTTAATATATGGGTCAGGGATATTTTGTGGAAGATTATAATTATCCTTAGATACATTGTATGTGATTTGTAAATACTGGAACTGTTGTATTTTAATAGGCAATTAAAAATCTAGAAAAATAACATGAGTATAATGTACAGCAATAATTCATTTTTTCAAATGATTTCACTGGCCACTTAAACTATCAAGGTTGTAAAATAGAAAACAGAAAAGAAGTCCAAATAGCCAAAACAGAGATCATAAAGTCCATGCACTAAACTAGACCTCATGTACTTTATTCATTCAGAACTTATATCTTACGAGATTGAGAAGCTTACAGGCTTGTTTTTCCTAATCATAGTAGAAGAGGCTCATGGCAGTTATTAGACATAACAAGTGGAAGCCTAAGTGAGAACAGTGAGGAAAAAATAGAAAAATATTTTTAAAATCAAAGAAATCTAACACTTATGTTAACTATATTGGAGTTAAAAAAAAAAAAATTACAGCAAGCTGTGGCATATTCAGTAAACCCCAAGGACATAATTATACTCAAACACATCTACTGTCCAAATTGATCGAAGTTAAATACAATCCAAATCGAAACCTTAAATACACCAACAAATTGGACAACCTAGAAGAAATGGATTGACAGAATCATGAAGAAATAGAAAATCTGAGCAGAACTATTGCTGGTAAGAAGATTCACTCACTAATCAGAACCCTTCCAACAAACACAAGTCTGGGACCAGATGGCTTCACTGGTGAGTTCTACTAGCATTTATTAAATAATTAATACCAATCCTTCTCAAACTCTTCCAAAAAATAAAAGAACTTTGAAACTCATTTTACAAGGCCAGCATTACCCTGATACCAAAACCAGACAAGGACACTATAAAAGAAAACAAAATTACAGGCCAATATCTGATGAACATAGATGCAAAAATCCTCAACAAAATACTACAAATTGAATTCAATAATATATTAAAAGGATCATCATACACCTTCATCAAGTGGGATTTATTCCAGAGATTCAAGCATGATTCAACATCTGCACATCAGTCAATAGGACACATATTAATAAATGAAAGATAAAAATCATATCATCTGAATAGGTGCAGAAAGAGCATATGACAAAATTCGACTTCCATTTATGATAAAACTCTCATAAGTGAGTATAGCAGGAACATATCTCAACATAATAATGGCCACAAATCCACAGCTAACTTCTTTCTCAATGGTAAAAAGCTGAAACCTCTTTCTCTAAGATCAAAATCAAGAATGCCCACTCTCACCACTTTAATTCAACATATTATCAGAGGTCCTCACCCAAGTAATTAGGCAAGAAAAATAAGTTATCCAAATCAGAAAGGAAGAAGCAAAATGGTCTCTATTTGCAGATGACATGCGATTAAATATAGAAAACCCTAAAGATGCTACAAAAAAAAAAAAAACAATTAGAACTAATAAATTCAGTAAAGTTGCAGAATACAAAATCTATATATAAAAATATCTTGCACTTCTATGCAGTAATATTGAACTATCAGAAAGAAATTAAGAAAATCCCCTTTACAAGTGCCATCAAAAAGAATAAAATGCTTAGGAATAAACTTAATCACAGAGCTGAAAGACCTATATGACACTGATGAAAGAAACTGAAGATAACACAAATAAATGGAAATATAAATTATGCTCACGGATTGGAAGAATTAATGTTGTTAAAACCTCCATACTACCTAAAGCAAACTACAGATTCATTGTAATCACTTTCAAAATTCCAATGGCATTTTTCATAGAACTGGAACAAATAATCCTAAAATTTGTATGGAACCACAAAAGCCCCTGAATAGCCAAAGCACTCACTCAAGAAAAAAAATACAAAGCTGGAGGCATCACATTTCTGATTTTAAAGTATATTACAAAACTATAGTAATCAAAACATTATGGTACTGGCATTAAAGCAGACACAAAGATCAATGGAACAGCATAGAGAGCCTAGAAATAAATTCATGCATATACATCAACTAATATTTGACAAGGGAGTTGAGAATACTCATTGGAGAAAAGGATCATCTCTTCAATAGGTGGTGCTGGGAAAACTGGACAGCCACATGCAAAAAAATGAAACTGGGGGCTCCTGGGTGGCTCAATCGTTTAGCGTTTGACTCTTGATTTTGGCTCAGTTATGATCTCAGGGTCCTGGGATTGGGCCCGGCATTGGACTCTGTGCTCAGCGGGGAGTCTGCTTGACATTCTCTCCCTCTGCCTCTCACCCACTCCCTCTCAAATAAATAAATCTAAAAAAAAAAACCACACACAACTGGGCCATCATCTTACACCATACACAAAAATTAACTCAAATTGGATTAAAGCCTTGAACATAATGATCTGAAACCATAAAACTCTTAGAAGAAAACAGCTGATAAGCTTCTTGACATGAGTGATTGCAAAGATTTTTTTTTTGGATTTGACACCAAAAGCAAAAGCAACAAAAGCGAAAATAAATAAGGGGGACTACATCAAACTAAAAAGAAACCATCAACAAAATGAAAAGGCTATCTACAGAATGGGAGAAAATTTGCAAATAATATATCTGATAAGGACTTAATGTCCAAAATACATAAAGAACTCATACAACTTAATAAAGTAAACAAACAATCTGATTTAAAAATAGGCATATCTGAAGACATTTTTCCAAAGAAGACATACAGAGGGCCAACAGGTACATGAAAAGGTACTCAACATCTTTAATCATCAGGGAAATGCAAATCAAAACTACAATGAAATATCTATAATGAGATATCTACAATGAAGTATCTCACACTTGTGAGAATGGCTCTTCCCAAAAAGACAAAAAATTAAGTGTTGGCAAGAATACAGAGAAAAGGGAACCCTTGTACACAGTTAATGAGAATGTGAATTGGTGCAACCACTATGGAAAACAGCATGGAATTTCCTGAAAAAAATTAAAATAGAACTACTGTATGATCCAGCAATTCTACTTATGGGTAGTTATCCAAAGGAAACAAAGCTACTTACTTGAAAAGATACCTGTACCCCCATGTTTACTGCAGCATTATAGTAGCCAAGATAAGGAAACAACCTAAGTGTCTATCGATGGATGAATGGATAAAGAAAATGTGGAAGCCTATACAATGGAGTGTTATTCATCTATAAACATAAAGGAAATCTTGCCATTTGCAACAACATAACATAATGCCTGCAAGTCCATCTAAGTGAAATAAATCACACAATAAAATACAAATACCACATGATCTCACACATATGTGGACTCTAAGAAAAATGATTCTCAGAGAACAGACTGATGGTTACCAGAGGCGTGAGCTGGACCAAACTGGTGAAGGTGGTCAAAAGGTACAAACTTCCAGTTATAAAACAGATAAATCCTGGAGATGTAATATAAAGCATGGTGACTATATTTAACTGTACTGTATTATATATCTGAAAGTTACAGAGTGACTAAATCTTATCAGTTCTCATAAGAAAAAAATTGTGTGGTGATGTTAACTAATCTTATTTGGTAATCATTTCACAGTATTTATATATATCAAATCATTATGTTGTATACCTAAACTAATACAATATGTCAATTGTGTCTCATTAAGAGAGAATAAAAAATAACATACTTAAGCCATTACATAGTAGTAATTTAATTAAATGTCAATGTCTAAATGTATCAATTAAACAGATCTGTAGAGTGGTTAAAAAAAAAAAACCAAAACACCTTACATGTATTTTGATTACCAGAAACTCATTTCTTTTTTTTCAATAATAGAGGTAGTTTGAGTGTAAAAATGGAAAAAGATGTATCATCCAAACATTAACCAAAAGAAATCAGGAGTGGCTCTATTAATGTTAGATAAAGTACACTTCAGAGCAAATTAGTAGAGACATTACATAATCTAAAAGAGCAACCCACCAAAATGACATAGTAATAAGCCTAAAAGTGTATGCAGTACAAAACAGAGCTGCCAGATAAGTGAAGCTAAAAGTAACTGAATTGGAAGAAGAATTAGACAAGCCCACAATTACTACTCTCCTAACACTTGATAGAACAACTAGACAGAAAATCAGCAAGAACACAGAAGAACTCAACAACATCACCAACTACCCAACATTAGAATATTTTTCTCAATCGCTCATAAGACATATACTAAGATCATATCCTGAGCTAACAAACCTCAATAAATTTAAAAGAACTGAAATCATAGAGAATGTGTTCTCTGCATTTAAGGGAATCAGAGAAGTCAGTAACAGATAAAAATAATCTAAATATAACAGGAAAATCCCCTGAACACTTGGAAAAGAAACAATACACTTCTAAATAATCCATGGCTCACAAAAGAGGAAGTCTCAGGGGAAATTAAAAATTACATTGAACTGAATAAAAATGAAAATAAGACAATGAAATTTGTGGGACACAACTAAAAATATGTCAAGAGGCACATTTATAGAATTGAACACTTATATTCAAAAAGATTAAAAGTCTCAAGTTAATAATCTATGCTCTCACAAGAAACTAGAAAAAGAAGAGCAAAATAAACCCAAAGTAAGCTGAAGGAAAGAAATAATAAAACGAAAAGCAGAAATCAATAAATTGAAAACAGAAAACAGCAGAGAAACTAAGGCTGGTTCTTGGAAAATATCAGTAAGTGAAAAGCTTCTATCAAGACTGACCAAAAACAAAACAAAAAGAGAAGATTCACCATGCTACTATCAGCAGTGAAAAAAGAAATTTTGCCACATACCCTGCAGACATAAAATGGCTCATAAAGGAATACTACAAATAACTAAATTTGAACTCTCTAGAACTAAATTTGACAACTTAGATGAAAATGGACCAATTCTTCAAAATGTATAAACTACCCAAATTCACCCAATGTGAAATGGATAATTCAATAATCTTATAATATTAAAGAAATAAAATTCATAATTTGGAAACTCCAAGCCCGGGTGGCATACACTGGAGTCTACCAAACTTTTTTTTTGGGGGGGGGGAAGGGAATGAGCAAGAGAGTGCAAGCGAGGGGTGGGGGGGGCAAAAGGAGAGGGAGAGATGGAATCTTAAGCAGGATCCACAGTAAGTGTGGAGCCCAACACGGGGCTCAATCTCATCACCCTCAGATCATGACCTGCACCAAAATCAAGAGTTGGAAGCTTAACCAGCTGAGCCACCTAGGCACTCCTGGAGTCTACCAAACTTTTCAAGAAGTAACACTGGGGCGCCTGGGTGGCCCAGTCGTTAGGTGTCTGCCTTCGGCTCAGGTCATGATCCCAGGGTCTTGGGATCGAGCCCCGGATCGGGCTACCTGCTCAGCAGGAAGCCTGCTTTCTCCCTCTCCAGCTCCCCCTGCTTGTATTCCCTCTCTCTCTGTGTCTCTCTCCGTCAAATAAATAAAATCTTAAAAAAAAAAAAAAGTAACACCAATTCTACACAGTCTTTTTCAGAAAATAGAGGAGAAGAGAAAACTTTCCCACGCATCTTATGAAGCCAGTATTACTCTGATACCAAAGTCAGGCAAAGAGAGTACAAAAACAAAACAAACAAAACAAAAACAAAAAACTACGTATCAGTCCTCATGAATATAAATGAATAAAATCCTTAGCAAAATATCAGCAAAACAAATTCAGTAATATGTGGGGGAAAAAAAAAAACATTATACAGTGTGGTCAAGTCAGAGTACCCCAGGCATGAAAGACTGATATGATATCTGAAACTCAATGAAGTCCACTATATGAAGAGACTAAAGAAGACTCATATGGTCATAATAAGGCAGAGAAAGCATCTGACAAACACCATTCATGATAAAAACTCTCAGGAAAATCAGAAGAGAGGGACTTCTCTAACTTGATAAAAGAGCCCCTATTGTAATCATCACAATTAATGATCAAAGACTGAATGTTTTCTCCCTAGATTGGGAATGAAGCAAAGATATCTACTCTAACCACTGTTATTCAACAAAGTACTTGAAGTTCTAGCTAGTGCAGTAAGGTAAGAAAAGGAAATAAAAGGCATACAGTCGGAAAACAAAGAAAACTGGAAACTGTCTCTGTTTGCTAAGGACATGATGGTCTACATAGAAAACTCAAGGAATCTTGAAAAACCTCCTAGAACTAATAAATGAGCTCAGCAGGTTGCAGGATAAGGGATCAAATTTTAAAATTCAGCTGTATTTCCATAGACAGCAATGAACACATAGACACCAAAATTAAAAATACAACACCATATACAGCTGCTCAAAACAATAAAATACTTAGCTAACAAACACTTTCAAGACTCTTCTGCTGAAAAGTACAACACAATGATGAAAAAAATCAAAGATCTAAGTCAATGTAGAGACATACCATGTTCATGGATTGGAAGACTCAACACCAGAAAGAGGTCATTTCTCCCCAAATTGATATACAGGTTTAACCCAATTCTTATCACAATCACAGCAAGATTAATGGTAGATATAGGCAAGATCATTATAAGAAGAGTGAAAATAATTTTGAAAAAGAAAAGCGTATAGAGGGAAGCGGTAGTATACTCATTTTCAAGATGACTTATCAAGTAATCAAGACTATGGTATTGATAGAGGGATAGACACACAGATCAAAGAAACAGAACAGAGGACCCAGAAATAGACCCATACAAATATGCTCAAATGACTTTTGACAAGGGTGCAAAAGCAATTCATTTCAGGAAGGATACCTTTTGAACAACTGGTGATAGTCATAAGGGGGAAAAAAAGTCCCTCAATCTAAACCTCACACCTTATTAAAAAAAAAAAAAAAAAAACTCAAAATGGGTCATACGCAAATTATAAAATATAAAACAATAAAACTTTAGAAGACAGAAGAAAAATTGAAGACCTAGGGCTTGGTAAAGAGTCTTAAGATAATAACACCAAAAATAATCCATTAAAGAAAAAGTGAGAAATTGGACTTACTCAAAATTAAAAGCTTTTGCTCCATGAAAGACCCTCTCAAGAGTATGATATACTATAGACTGGAAGAATATATTTGCAAACCACATTATCTAACAAAGGGCTCATATCTAGAATATATAAAGAAATCTCAAAACTCAATAGTAAAAAATAAACAATCCAATTACAAATTAGGTAAAACACATGAAGAGTCATTTCACTTAAAAGGATATAGTGGGGCACCTGGGTGGCTCAGTCTGTTAAGCATCTGACTCCTGGTTTTGGCCCAGGTCAGGATCTCAGAGTTGTGGGATCGACCCCTGGGTCTGACTCTGTGCTGAGCACAGAGTCTGCTTGTCCCTCTCCCTCTGCTGCTCCCCCTGCTCTTTCTCTCCAAAATAATAAAATCTTTTTAAAAAATTAAGAGGATATAAGCTAGGAAATAAGCATGTGAAAAGATATTCAACATCACTAGCTGTTCTGGAAATGTAAACTAAAACCATCATGAGATATAATCAAACACCCATTAGAACAACTAAAATAAAAAATAATAAAAAATGCTGGCAATGATGCAGATAAATTAGATTCTCATACATTGTTCATGAGAATGTAAAATGGTATGTCATTCTGGAAAACAGTTGGACAGTTTCTAACAAAACTAAACATACACTTACCAGTGATCCAGCAACTGCCCACACAAAACCTATACACAGTTGTTCACAGCAATTTTATTTGCAGTAGCCAAAAACTGGAAACAACTAATATGGTGAATGGTTAAACTGTGGCACATACAAATCATGAAATCCCACTAAGCAAAAAAAGTAGTTAACTATTGATACATGGAACAACTAGGTTGGACCTCAGAAGTGTTAGGTTTAATGAAAAAAGCCAATCTCAAAAGGTCTCGTGCTGTATGAATCTATTTGCATAACATTCTTTTTTTTTAATATTTTATTTTTATTTATTTGAGAGAGAAAGAGAGAGAGAGAATGAGTGAGAGAGAAAACAAGCCAGAGGGGAGAGGCAGAGGGATTTAGAATTTAGTCTTTTTGTTATTCAATTTCTCATGTTAATTATCCTCTTGGCTATTTTTTTGAATCAGTGATATTAAAATCAATTTTGATAGGGACTAATTTTGCATCTGAGAATTAACAAAAAATGAAATGGGGCCAAATGATTATCTTTCCTCTAATACAAAAATGAACCAGAAAAGTCATGGGCAACCTTCCAAAGAAGTACTGTGACAATGCACAGTAAAACAGTATTCTTGGGCATTTGTAACAGATACATCTGTTTTCAGCCATATGCATTGTAGCTCACAAAGGCACAATATAAGCACCCACTCCATTAGTATATCTAGTTATTTCCCTATGAAATATGAAAAAAATCTCTCATTCTATATTACCCATGTTACTTTTTTTTTTTTTTTTTTTAAGGCAGAGGTATTGCTTGGCAGCAGGAGAGAGGTCAGGAAAAAGTGATTTTTTTTTTAACCTTGCTCTTAATAATACAATAATAATACATTAAGTATTATTAAACTTCATTACGTGAGCATATCTCCTAAAAATTAATATATACCCAAAAAAATCAATATTGTATTACTATCTACCAAATTGGGAGAGCAAGGTGATATTGATACCCTTCATGATAATATTAGAAATAATCAGAAAGCTGGGGCGCCTGGGTGGCTCAGTTGTTAAAGGTGTCTGCCTTCGGCTCAGGTCATGATCCCAGAGTCCTGGGATCGAGCCCCGCGTCAGGCTCCCTGCTCTGCGGGGAGCCTGCTTCTCCCTCTCCCACTCCCCCTGCTTGTGTTCCCTCTCTCGCTGTGTCTCTCTCTGTCAAATAAATAAACAAAATCTTTAAAAAAAAATTTAAAAAAAAGAGAAATAATCAGAAAGCAATCACAGCATAAATATCTTAGAATAGGAATTTTTTGTAATTAAAAAAAATTCAGCTTAACTTCTCAAGGAAAATTATAGTTTTAAAACCTGTAACTTATTGCTGTCAAAGCATACCATATATACACTAAACATGTTTCTTATTTGTAGATTTTGGTAAAATTCTGGTCATTACCTGACAGGCCCCATAGTACAGCTCTCTGGGCAAGTACATGCAGTTCAGATTTGGCTGCTAATAAAACTCTAGAGGGTAGAATAAAGAAATCTCCACTATGCATTCCTTTGACTATTTATATGGCATTTTGAAACAAATGTTTTTTTTCCAAAGGAGAAAATTTTAATATTACTAAGCAACACAAAATGTTATAGAAGAGATATAAAGAGACTTGAAAACTGAATTATTTGAGAGGATGTAAAAGTGTTCTGAGTTGTGGCATCATTAAAATCTTTTATCTTCTAGTTTTAGACTTACTCTTTACACTTAAAAATAGTTGTTTTTTCTGAAATTCTGAAAATCCTTTCTTCAGTGAGAAGGCAGGGAAGCCAGAGTTATGAGTGAACTCACTTAAGAATTTTTTTTAAGCTCCTAGAAAATGGCAGGCTATACTCATCTCATTTTGCTGTCTCCCAAAACTATGAGGAAGAAGAGAAGTAAAGGGTCGGTAATTGAAAAACTGATGAAATAATCCAGCATGGGGAAGGCTGAGAACCAAGCCAAATTATACAAATCCAAAGGATAGGACCTTCTTTGAATTTTTCAACAGCAGCACTAGAAACAAGACAACAGTGGATCAATACCTTCAAACTTCACAAGATAAATTATTTACTCACTAAAACTCTCAAATTATAAGGGAGATTCCTCAAAACGCTAAAAGAAATGGCAGTAACAGGTAACTATGAAGTCAGGGTAGAAAGAGGGGATAAAAAGGACAAGGGGGAAAGCTCCTAAAGAAGGGTAGTTTGATCCCCATTCTACAAGATGAATGACCTTCTCCACCCTGGCAGAAAAGTAGAGGTTTATTTTCTAGGGGTTTCTCTGGAGAGTGTAAAAAAGAGTACTGACCAGGGTGAGTACCATGCTACAAACGGGGATTAAGTTACGGTATGCATCTAAGAAATGCTAAGATCCCTGGTGGTCTTTTCTTATTTGGTTCCTGAAATACTGGCAATCGTACATAATTTCCAGACAAGAGATTTCAAAATTGTTCAGACTAGTAGTAAAGACCTGTAACATCTACAAAGGCACTAACATCCTGGGCTCCCCAGCACATCCTCCCCACCGCCCAAATTACCCTATGTCTTGATAAAAACCCTCAATAAAGTAGGTATAGATGGAACATACCTCAACATCATAAAGGACATATATGAAAGGCCCACACCTAATATCATACCCAATGGGGAAAAACTGAGAGGTTTTCCTCTATGGTCAGGAAGACAAGACCGGGATGTCACTCTCACATTATTATTTTTTTAAGATTTTATTTATCTGTCAGAGAAAGAGAGAAAGGAGAGAAAGGAGACAAAGCAGAAGTAGGGGGAGCAGCAGGCTCCTTGCTGAGCAAGGAGCCCGATGCAGGACTCGATCCCAGGATCTTGGGATCATGACCTGAGCCGAAGGCAGATGCTTAACCAACTGAGCCACCCAGGCGTCCCTCACCATTATTATTTAACATAGTACTGGAAGTGTTAGCCTCAGCAGACAACAAAAAGAAATGAAAGGCATCTAAATTGGCAAGGAAGAAGTCAAACTTTCACTCTTCACAGATGACATGATACTCTATGTAGAAAACCCAAAAGACTCCACCAAAAAATTCCTAGAATTAATACGTGAATTCAGCAAAGATGCAAGATATAAAATCAATATACAGAAATCTGTTGCATTTCTTTTTTTTTTTTTTTTAAGATTTTATTATTTATTTATTTGACAGAGAGAAACAGTGAGAGAGGGAACACAGCAGGGGGAGTGGGAGAGGGAGAAGCAGACTTCCCGCTGCGCAGAGAGCCCGATGCGGGGCTCGATCCCAGGACCCTGCGATCATGACCTGAGCCGAAGGCAGACGCTTAACGACTGAGCCACCCAGGCGCCCCAGAAATCTTTTGCATTTCTATACACCAATAATAAAGCAGCAGAAGGAGAAATAAAGGAATCAATCCCATTTAAAATTGCACCAAAAGCCATAAAATACCTAAGGATAAATCTAACAAAGATGTAAAAGATCTGTACTCTGAAAACTACAGAACACTGATGAAAGAAATTGAAGAGGACACAAAGAAATGGAAAAACATTCCATGCTCATGGATTGGAAGAAAAAATATTGTTAAAATGTCTACACATTTAATGCAATCCCTATCAAAATACCACCAACTTTTCACAGAGCTGGAACAAACAATCCTAATTAAAATGTCTATACTACCCAAAGCAATCTACACATTTAATGCAATCCCTATCAAAATACCACCAGCTTTTCACAGAGCTGGAACAAACAATCCTAAAATTTGTATGGAACCACAAAAGACCTGAATAGCCAAAGCAATCCTTAAAAAGAAAAGCAAAGCTGGAGGTATCACGATTCCAGACTTCAAGGTATATTATAAAGCTGTAATCATCAAGACAGTATGGTACTAGCACAAAAACAGACACATAGATCAATGGAACAGAATAGAAAACCCAGAAATGGATCCACAACTATATGGTCAACTGGTCTTTGATAAATCAGGAAAGACTATGCAAAGGTAAAAAGTCCCTTCAACAAATTGTTTTTGGGAAAACTGGACAACAACATGCAAAAGAGTGAGGACCACTTTCTTATAGCATACACAAAAATAAACTCAAAATGGATGAAAGCCCTAAATGTGAGACAGCAAACCATCAAAATCCTAGAGGAGAACACGGACAGCAACCTTCTTGACCTTGGCCAGAGCAACTTCTTACTAGACACATCTCTGGAGGCAAGGGAAACAAATGCAAAAATGAACAATTGGGACTTCATCAAGATAAAAAGCTTCTACGTAGCAAAGGCGACAACAAAACTAAAGGCAACCAACAGCATGGGAGAAGATATTTGCAAATGACATACTGGATAAAGGGTTAGTATCCAAAATCTATAAAGAACTTAAAAAACTCAACACCCCCCCCCAAAAAAAACCCACAAATAATCCAGTTAAGAAATGGCCAGAAGACATGAATAGACATTTTTCCAAAGAAGACATCCAGATGGCTAACAGAGAAAAGATGCTCAACATCACTCATCATCAGGGAAATACAAATCAAAACTACACTGAGAAACCACTTCACACCTCTCAGAATGGCTAAAATTAACAACTCAGGAAACAAGTGCTGGCAAGGATGCAGAGAAGGGGGACCCTCTTGCACTGTTGCTGGGAATGAAAACTAGTGCAGCCACTCTGGAGAACAGTATGGAGGCTCCTCAAAAAGTTAAAAATAGAACTAGGCTACAATTGAACAATTGCACTACTAGGTATTTACCCAAAGGATACAAAAATACAGATTCAAAGGAGTACATGTGCCCTGATGTTTACAGCAGCATTATCAACAATAGCCAAACTATGGAAAGATCCCAAATGTCCATCCATGATGAATCTTCTTTATTGAAAGAAGATGTGGTGTGTGTGTGTATACATACATATATTATGTATGTGTATGTATATATATGTAACAATATTACTCAGCCATTAAAAGGAATAAAATCTTGCCATTTGCAATAATGTGGATGAAGCTAGAGGGTATGATGCTAAGTGAAGTGAGTCAGAGAAAGACAAATGTGGAATTTAAGAAACAAAATAGATGAACATATGGGAAGGGGGAAAAAAGAGAGAGAGGGAGGGAAACAAACCATAAAGGACTCTCAGTGACAGAGAACAAACTGAGGGTTGATGGAGGGAGGAGGGTGGGGGATGGGCTAGAAGGACGACGGGTATCAAGGAGGGCACTTGTCATGTTGAGCACTGGGCGTTACATATAAGTGATGAATCAATAAATTCTGAAACAGTATTACATTATATGTTAACTAACTAGAATTTAAATAAAAATTTGAAAAAAACAAACAAATTACCCTATGTGAAGCTATTATGTCTTCAGTTTTGCAGAATTCACTCAAAACCTTGCCCACTGACTTCCCTAGAATGGGGCTCTTACAAATGCTAAAGGAAAGTAGAAACTAGACTATTATTATTCTCTCTTCCAAGGTGCCTTCATATAACTGTAACAATACTATATTTTTTTTAATAGCCAGGTTTGTGAGTGCTACTAGGATTTTCAAAATTAGACATCTGCTGTCTAGTGATACTCACATAGGAGGGTAGTAAAATGTTCTCTGATAATATTGGGTTAATGGGGAATCTGAGTCTTCGCTGATTATCGTTTGTCTCTCAGAAATTATCTGAACAATCACAAACGCATTGCACAATTTAGTCAAAATGACCCCAACATTCAAGTATGAATAGAATTCATAAGCATTATCAATGGAAGATGGGTTGTTTCCCTTAAATAGGAATTACTAGTTTAAAGACTTAAGGTTTCCTACATTTAGACTTACTTATATTTATTTAAAACTGATACAGTCATTTTTCATTTTTCTTTAATGAGAAACTAAAATAATTAAAGAATATATCCATTTTATATTGTCTGTATAGAAATCTGCTTTGTTGGGGCCACTTCCCCATTTTTTCTTAGGCTTTATAGGTTAGATCAATTTTTTTTTTTTTAAAGATTTTATTTATCTACTTGAGAGAGAGATAGCAAGAGCAGGAACACAAGCAGAGGGAGTGGGAGAGGGAGAAGCAGGCTCCCCGTGGAGCAGGGAGCCTGATGTGGGGCTCGATCCCGGGACTCTGGGATCATGACCTGAGCCGAAGGCAGACGCTTAATGACTGAGCCACCCAGGCGCCCCTAGATCAATGTTCTTAACCTTGATAGACTTCTTCCTCTTTTTAAAGCAAACGGTTGAGGGGCGCCTGGGTGGCTCAGTTGGTTACTCAGGTCATGATCCTGGAGTTTTTGGATCGAGTCCCACACTGGGCTCCCTACTCAGCAGGGAGTCTGCTTCTCCCTCTCCCGCTGCCCCTCCCCCTGCTCCTGTGCTCTCTCGCTCTCAAATAAATAAAATCTTCCAAAAAAATAAAAATATAAAAACAAACTGCCAAAATCAAACTCATAGGTGATGAACATGTATATATAACACACATACATAATTTTAATAAAACAATGCATTTACAATTTAAAAATATCTTTGTGATACTTCTAGACTAAAAGGCATAATGAAATACTAAACTGCTTATATCTGTGCTTAGAATCACTGTAAATGTAACAGCTGCAAATGCAGGCTGTATTGTATTGCTGACTCAAATACTGCAAGCTTCACGTCTAGGCAGGGCCTTAAACATAGTCAACAAATCAAGAAACCAAAGGACTCACCCTGTCACTAGAACTGTAAGTGAAGGACTTAGTGCTTAGCGTGGCAAACAATGTAGTTATTATCCAAGCCAGATTCTTCTGTGCCTACTTTCCTGATCAATGAAGATCATGAGATCTTCAGTTTTTTTCTAATGTCTTGTTAAAAAAAGGAAGGGGGTGGGGCGTGAGGGAACTCCTACTGTGCCAGCACACTACAATGTGAGGTCTGTGTCTTACAGAAGTTGTACTTACAGGGGAGAAGTGTAGAAAAGCCCTCCAGAAACTCTTCACCTAAAAGTAATTTGTCCACTGTGGTGCTTCAGCCAGATACTAAAGTTTGAAGTTTGATCTTTTATACTAGGAGTAATCATGTGTGTGCGCCTGAGTATGTGCGTGTGTGTGCATGTGCAGGCGTGCATGCACGCACACGTGTGTGTGTAATTTTTCTAGTTCTAGTTATAAATTCTCCAAATAATTCTAATTAACAAAGACAATTAGGAGGAAACAAATGGACACCTAAACATAGCAATACCTAACCTCATCAAGAACGTTTTAGAGATGAGCCCCTAAAGATAGGGAATATAGGCCAGAAGATGGGGAAGTCATGTGGCAGTATATCTGGTTCTATGTATCTAAAAGAAAAACTCAAACATATACTCTGCACTGGAGGGTTACTATGCCAGTAAATAATAATTTGCTGCCTTCATTTACAGAATATCACTGCATAGTAATTCTGACTTCCATGCCTGGTTTTTTCACCTTTTTTAAAAAATTATCTGAGTACACATTGACATACAATGTTACATTAAATTCACATGTACAACATGGTGATTCCACAAGTTTATACATTGTGCTATATTCACCCCAAGTGTAGCTACCATCTATCACCATACAAGGCTATTACAATACCCTGACTATATTCCTTATGCTGTTCCTTTTATTCCCATGACTTACTCATTCCGTAACTGGAAGCCTGTATCTCCTACTCCTTTTCACCCATTTTGCCTATCCTGCTACCCTCTCCCCTCTGGCAACCATCAATTTGTTCTCTGTATTTATAGGTCTGATTCTGCTTTGTTTATTCATTTGTTTTTTAGATTCCACGTGTGAGTTAAATCATACGGTATTTGTCTTTCTCTGACTTTTTTCACTTAGCATAACACCCTCTAGGTCTATCCATGTTGTCACAAGTGGCATGATCTCATCCTTCTGATGGCTGTGTAATGGTTCATTGTATATACGTGTGTGTGCGTGTAGGCATGTGTGTGTGTATACATCACATCTTCCTCATCCATTTGTTTACTGATAGACACTTAAGTTGATTCCATATCTTGGCTATGGGAGATAACGCTACATCAAAATAAAAAGCTTTTCACAATGAAGGAAACCATCAAGAAAACAACAAGGCAGCCTACTGAGTAGAAGATATTTGCAAATGATATATACAAAAAGGGGTGAATATCTAAAATATATAGAGAACTTATATAACTCAACACCAAAAAAAAAAAAAAAACCCACAATCTGATTAAAAAATGGACAGAGAATCTGAACACTTTTCCAAAGAAGACACATAGATAGCCAACAGACACATGAAAAGATGCTCAACATCACATCATCAAGGACATGCAAATCAAAAGCACAATGAGATATCACCTGACACCTGTCAGAATAGCTAAAATAAAAAGACAAGAAACAACAAGTGTTGGTGAGGATGTGGAGTAAAAGGAACCCTCAGGCACTGTTGGGTGAAAATGTAAATTGGTGCAGCCACTGTGGAAGACAGTATGGAGTTTCCTCAAAAACTTAAAAGCAAAAATACCATATGATCCAATAACTCCACTACTGGAATTACCCAAAGAAAACAGGAATACTAATTCAAAAAGATACTAGCCTGTTTTGTGTTTTTTTTTCTGCACCACTGGGTAATTTCACAAAGCCTCACAAGTCACTAGTTTAGGAAGAACTTCACACTAAGAAACCTAAAAAGACTTAGAGAAAACCTTCTTATGTACCAAGCAATAGACAACAGTCATAAGAGATATAATCAAAGCTGGAAACACCATTTTATTCGAGAACACATCCATTTTAGCTAAAAGTTTTCTTGAGCCTTTCACAGTCATAGTTGTAACCAACTACCTCACATTCAGCTTAGGGTTGTACATGTTCAGTCAGATTCACCTACTCTTCTGCTGTTCCCTGCCTCCCTCAAGTTACTTTATCACCCCATGCTCCAACCACAGAGGGTATACAAAAAGTAACAAACTCCTGACAACCTCATATCCAGCGTTGAAATTTGCTATCATGCGAACCAATTTTCTAAAACTAGAAAGTGCTAAAACTTTTATTGGCTTAAGCTCTGCTTCTACCACCCAAATCTATGCCTTAGAATTAAATTTATGTATCAGATTACCACACAAAAGATAAAATACATACAGATAATACATAAATAAATAAGAAAAAATTCCCTGGCCATGTTCAGGACAGCCAGGAAAGGGGATGTAGTCAGCATAGCCATAGTTTTTTGTTGCTGTTGTTTTTACTGTATTTTAATTTGCATAAAATATGCATTAAACCACTGAAGATAATATACATATATATTTAAGTCATCTGTATTAACATTTTCTAGATGTGTAAAAGTTACTATATAAAAAATGTTGGAAACAACGCAGAACAAGTACTTTAAAGCCAAAGTTGTTTTTTTTTTTTTTAAGATTTTATTTATTCATTTGAGACACAGAGATACAGAGAGACAGAGAGCATGAGCAGGGGGAAAGGCAGAGGGAGAGGGAGAAGCAGGCTCCGCGCTGAGCCAGGAGCCCAATGTGGGGCTCCATCCCAGGACCGTGGAATCACGACCAGAGCCGAAGGCAGACGCTCAACCATCTGAGCCACCCAGGCGCCCCTTAAAGCCAAAGTTTTAACAATTTTGTTCAATTATAATTTTCATCATTCCTATAATACATTATATCAGTTACAAAGAAATTTTACTCTTTTAGATGGAAAAGAAGTCTCTGCTTAAGGACTTCAACTTTAATCTGGAATTTTCAAACACTAATATGGTTGTATGGCCTTTTAAAAGCCTTTGGGTAAAAGAATGATAAAATGTGGTTTCAGTTATTGGCATGCCTGTGCAACAGAGCATTTGGGATATGTAACTGACAGGCCAGGAGTGTGTATAGAAGAAACCTATGCTTATGTCTGCTTCAGTGACTTTATTAGCCACACCCTACTTGTAAATTGTAAACTGTCATTCAGAGTAGCATAGTGATGTTTTAAACAAGTTGGGTTATAATACCCCTACTTCTTTTGTCTTAATGCCTAAAGGTAAATTCAGAAACTGCTCCTATGTTTTGGCTCATAAAAGCATCCATCTGGAAAAAAAATGAAATAATAAACCCAAATAGCAAAAAGCAATGCAAAGAAGATTTATCACACTATTTATATATATATATAACATATAGAGAGAGCATATATATATATATATGTGTGTGTGTGTATATATATATGTGTGTGTGTGTGTATATATATACATATATATATATATAAAATACATTTAAACATTACAATGAGCTAATTCACCCTTCATTATAGTTCAGCTAGTTCAGATTGAGGACAAAGAAAATAATTTTATTAATTGTTGGCAGTTTCGAACCAGTATTTTAAAACACTATTAATATATACTGAATTGAAATTGCTGGGGCACCCGGGTGGCTCAGTCATTAGGCGTCTGCCTTCGGCTCGGGTCGTGGTCCCAGGGTCCTGGGATTGAGCCCCGCATCAGTCTCCCTGCTCCACGGGAAGCCTGCTTCTCCCTCTCCCACTCCCCCTGCTTGTGTTCCTGCTCTCGCTCTCTCTCTTTGTCAAATAAATAATAAATAAAATCTTTAAAAAAAAAAAAAAATTGCTATCAATACCAAAAGCTTCACTGGAGACCTATGGTGAAAAAAGTCTGTTTTAAAGCATACTGTATTTTATTAGAAATGCCCAACTTTACATTAAAATATTAAAATAGATGCAGAAAAAATATACATTGACATTATACTTTTCTGTGTAATTTTGAACTGAAATAAGGGATAAAAACTAGTATTACATTTTATTGGCTTCTTACTAATAATACTCTAAATACTTACTACTGAATCTTAGATAATTTAATCTTAACTAGTCTTAATAAAATATGAAATTGAAAAAAAGTCAAATTTTATAGAGTACCAGTATAGTCAGTGAAAATCCCTTATAATCCCTCTTTCCCTGATCAAAAAACTTACTTGCCACAAAATAACTTTTGTGGTCTAAATTTCAATAATGTAATAATTCAAATGTCTAGCTTTTAGGTAAGTATTAAGGTTTTAATCCTTTACCATAAATTACCAAACTGAATTCTGATCAGTGCTCAAACTATGAGGTAAAGATCTTTCAGTGTGATTGCTCAGTAACTTAGTATTCAATAGTGACACTTCTAATTTTTCATATCTGAATGAATATGAAGGATATTTCAACGGTGGAGGCAACCTTAAGGGATATTAGGTAGTTTAGTCTTTGTCTGTGGATTCAACTGTAGGATTACTGGGCTTTTCTTTTTGAGGTGGACCAAACCACACAACTATGTCTCAGGAAGCCTATTTATCTGACAAGTAAGAAAAGATAAACACCTGTAAGTTGATGTTTAAAGCCCAAACTAGTTTTGAAGTAACAAGAAAGGGAAAGCTAACAGTTCAAATTTCAGTCACTTTTCATCTAAACCCATCAATGTGTGCACTGGTCCATTAATTATGTGGCCCAGCACAAAATGATATGTTAGTCTTCCCTTTTACTCCAGGATGACAGCTGAGAGGTAAGATTTTAGTTAGGGAGAAAGAAAACTATTTCAAATACTTTATTTGTTGTTCCTACCAAAGTCATGAATGAAAATGAAAAATTCTGAGGATCAAACCAATTGTTTTATTGATCACTCTGATAGAACCAAAATAAATTTGAAGAGATGATCTAAAACCTAGGATTTTAATGGACCCAGCTTTTCCAGGTTAATGAGATATTCTGTCTCGTTTTGTTCTATAAAGAGCCACATGGTAAATATTTTAGACTTTGCGGGCCATAGTTTCTGTCACAACTACTCAACTCTGCCATTGGGCAAAAGCAGCTATAGATAATACGTAAATGAATGATCAAGGCTGAGTTCCAATAAAACTTTACTTGTGGGCAATGAAATATAAATTTCATATAAACTTCACTTGTCACAAAACATTGTTTTTCTCCCTTCCTACTATCTTCTTCTTCTTTTTAACATATAATGTATTATTTGTTTCAGAGGTACAGGTCTGTGATTCAACAGTCTTACACAATTCACAGGGAAAAATGAAGGGGGGCAAATCAGAGGGGGAGACGAACCATGAGAGACTGTGGACTCTGAGAAACAAACTGAGGGTTCTAGAGGGGAGGGGGTGGGGGGATGGGTTAGCCTAGTGATGGGTATTAAAGAGGGCACATACTGAATGGAGCACTGGGTGTTATACGCAAATAATGAATCATGGAACACTACATCAAAAACTAATGATGTAATGTACAGTGATTAACAACAAAATTTAAAAAAACACATTATTTTTCTTTTGACAAAAATCATTCCTAGCTTATAGATTGGAGAAAAACAGGCATCAGGCTGGTTTTAGCCTTGTCATGTTTAGCAACCCTTGTTTTGATAGGTTATTTTGATTCTTGTTTCATGGACTTATTTCTATGCTTCAAAGAGAAAATGTGTCACTGGGATTTTTTAAAAATCTTGTTTTTTAAAAATCTTGTTAGCATCTTCGTCTTCAATATTAAGTAAGTTCCAAGTAGGCATGTGATGTGATGAGCAATGGGTGTTATACTCAACTGATAAATTATTGAACACTACATCTGAAACTAATGATGTACTATATGTTGGCTAAGTGAGTTTAAATAAAAATAAATAAGTTCCTGTTGTTTATAAGCTACCCAAGTTGGTGGTATTCTGGTACAGCAGCCTACATAGAATAAGACAATAATAGGAAACTGTATTTTTGACTGCTTGATGAACAAAACACACCCCAGTGATACAAACTTATAAAAAGTTATTTTGGCCCCTCCTGCCCTCTTAAAAGTAGAAAAACCAATATCTCATAAAAACGAGTAACAGTAAAAGTTACCATCAAATGTCATACACAGTTACTTATAAAAAATAGAAGAGCAGGATAATTCCCTAGAATGAAAGCACTCTAGAAAAACATGCCCACAAGTACATGAAAACAGACCCTAATATTCTAAAGTAAGCTTAAATAAATTAATACACATTATGAAGTTATGAAAGAACAATGTAAATCAGTACTGGAGAAATTCATAACTAAGGTGAGATTTCTTAGAGATGCAAAAAACTAAGAAAATAATTAGAAATAAAAGGGAAAAAAATCATTTCAGAAGTGGAGCTTAAACTATAAGTATCACAAAACCAAATAAACACAATGCCTTAAAATAACTAGAAAATTTAAAGGAGAAAACACTTGAAAAATAAAAAATAACTGAAGGAAACTATCAGGACAACTTCCAGAATGGGAGAAAATATTTGCAAATCTTTTATCAGATAAGCAGTTAATATCCAAAATATATAAAGAATTCATACAACTTAATAGCAAAAAAAGGAGCGCCTGGGTGGCTCAGTCGTTAAGCGTCTGCCTTCGGCTCAGGTCATGATCCCAGGGTCCTGGGATCGAGCCCCGCATTGGGCTCCCTGCTCAGTGGGAAGCCTGCTTCTCCCTCTCCCACTCCCCTTGCTTGTGTTCCCTCTCCCGCTGTGTCTCTCTCTGTCAAATAAATAAAATCTAAAAAAAAAAAAAAAAAAAAAAAAAAACTTAATAGCAAAAAAAACCCTAAACAAGCCAATTAAAAATGGGGAGAGAATCTAATAAGGTGCTCAACATCACTAATCAGCAGGGCAATGCAAATCAAAACAACAATGAGACATCACCTTATACCTGTTAGAATGGCTATTATCAAAAAGACAACAAATAACAACTGTTGGTGAGGATGGAGAAAAGGAAACCCTTGTGCCCTGTTAGAATGTACATTGGTGCAGCCAGTATAGAAAACACTAGGAAGGTTCCTCAAAAAATTAAAAATAGAACTACCGTAAGATCTAGCAATCCCACTTCTAGGTATAAATCCAAAGGAAGTGAAATCAGGATCTTTTTTTTTGTTTTTTAAGATTTATTTATTTATTTGACAGAGAGAGACACAGCGAGAGAGGGAACACAAGCAGGGGGAGTGGGAGAGGGAGAAGCAGGCTTTCCGCAGAGCAGGGAGCCCAATGCGGGGCTCGATCCCAGGACCCTGGGATCATGACCTGAGCCAAAGGCAGAAGCTTAACAACTGAGCCACCCAGGTGCCCCAAAATCAGGATCTTGCAGAGAGATCTGCACTCCCATTTTCACTACAGCATCATTCACATAGCCAAGCAACCTGTGTCCATTGATGGATCAATGGATAAAGAAAATGTGATATATATACACACAAACACATACACATAATGGAGTATTATTCACCCATAAAAAAGAATGAAATTTTGCCATTTGCAACAACATGGTTGAACTTAGAAGGTATTATGCTAAGTGAAATAAGTCACACAGAGAAAGACACATACCGGTATGTATGACTTCACGTTTATGTGGAATCTAAAAAACCAAACAAATGAACAAACAAACCAAAAGCAGAAACAGACCCATAAATACAGAGAACAAATTGATGGTTGTCAGATGGGAGGGGAATGAGGAATGGGGTGAAGAGGAATGGGAGGTATAGGCTTTCAGTTATGATATGAATAAAAGTCTTGGGCATGAAAGGTATAGCATAGGGAATATAGTCAGTGGTATTGCAGTAGTGTTGTATGGTTACATATGGGAGCTACACTTGTGGTGAGCATAGCATAATCTATAGACCTGTCAAATCAATATTCTGTATACCTGAAACTAATATAATGTTGTGTGTCAACTATAATTTTTAAAAAATCTTGCCATTTGCAACAACATGGACGGAGCTAGAGAGTATAATACTAAGTGAAATAAGTCAGAGAAAGACATACGATATGATTTAACTCATGTGGAATTCAGATGAGCAAAGGAAAAACAAGAGACAAACCAAGAAATAGACTCTTAACTATAGAGAGCAAACTGATGGTTACCAGAGGGGAGGAGGACAGAAGGATGGGTGAAATAGGTGATGGGCAGTACACTTATCATGATAAGTTCTGAGTAATGTATAGAATTGCTGAATCACTATATTGTACACCTGAAACTAATATAACACTGTATATTAACTATACTGGAATTAAAATTAAAAACTTAATAAATTTTTTTAAAAGCTAAATGATGAATAACCAGTCACAAAAGGACAAATCCTATATGATTCTACTCATACAAAGTATTGCAAGTAGTCTAAGTAGAAAGGTGGTTGCTGAGTGGGGCAGATTGTTGTTTAATGGGTACAGATCTTCAGTTTTGCTAGGTGAAAAGGTTCTAGAGCTCTATTGCAAAACAGTGTGAATACACTTAACACTGCTCAACTGTATACTTGTAAACTGTTGAGATAGTAAATCTTGTTACGTATTTTTTACCACAATAAAAAAAACTAATAGTTATAAGAGAGGACATAACACAGTACAACTATCAAAAAATGACTGCCTTATAGATACTGGCTAGAAGTAAGAGATTACTTCAAATCTGATATTAGAGAAGAAGGGTAAAAAGAAAAATGGGCTCGGAGCTAATTCCAGTATTGCTCATAGTAGGGAACCAACAGACAGTGCTCCCCTAAAAAAGATAGTTGTCAAGGGTATTGTATAAAAGTATACATACAAATGTAATTATTAAAGTAAAAACAAGCCTTCCCAAACATTAAAAGTTTATATACACATTAAATAAGGCAGATAACATAGTCCCTGTGCGTGTGTCCAATGAAACATAAATTTGAGGCCAAACATAAAGATCATATCAATAAATGTAAATTAATTAAACTCGTTTATAAAAAGACAAAGCTAAGATTAGCTAACAAAGCAAAATCCAATACTATGCTGCATGCAAGATGGATACACACTCACTCTCAGGGAGGGAGGAGTGGAGGGATGCAAGGAAATGGAAAATTTGATTCAGAAAAATTAAAAATAAAAGGGTAAATAAAGATATGGACAAATGCAAATTAAAACAAATGGGAGGTACACTTCAATAACTCATAAGGTAGAATTCAGACCAAAAAGAGAAACAAGAACACTTCATAATGCTAAAAGATGCAATTCATAATGAAGATGTAATAGTTCTGAAAATTCCAAACAACATGGCAACAGCCATCATTAAGCAGAAATTACAAGAAATGCAAGGAGAATATACTTTCAATTTAAGAAAGATCAAGTGGACAAAAAATTAGGATGTAGAAGACCTAAACAATATAATCAGTGAGTTAGATCTTTTAGATCCATAATAAACTCTGAACTCTGATAATGGAGGGTTATATTTTGGTAAATGCTTATGGAAGCATTCAGGAAAATTAGCCCTATCTTAGGCTACATACAAGGGAAACTGCAATAAGCCTGTTAATCTGAGGAAAAGAGAAATAATATAGGAAAGTGTACTCTGACCTGAGAGAATGAAATGAGAAATGAATTAATAAAATAAAAATTAAAAGGCCTGTTGGGGTACATGGCTGGCACAATCAGTAGAGCGTGCAAGTCTTGATCTCGGGGTTGTGAGTTCAAGCCTCACATTGGGTGTAGAGATTTTTTTTTTTAAATAAAAGTCCTGTTACCTGGAAATTTGAAAACATAGTATTGAATATTCTGAGATGAAGTTAAATTGCAGAATTTCTTCAAAATAAAAATAATGAAAATCTAATATATCAAAATCTTTGACATATCACAGGAAAATTTATAGTATTTAAGTTATATTAAAAATGAAATTCAAAGGCTCATACAGAACTTAAAAGCTAAGAAACAAAAAGAAAGCAATCTCTACCCCTCAAAAAAAAAAAAAAGGAAAGACTGAATAAAAGTGAAAGCAGAAATTAATGCTAGAATTTCTAGCATTTAATTTCTAGAAACTGAAGCTAGAAAACAGATTAATCCAAAATTTGGTCATTTGAAAAAAATCATCAACACAGACAAATCACTAGCTACCGCTTTTCAAGGGGAAAAGGAAGGACATACAAATACACAGAATTAGACATGATAAATGGGGAATGATGATCAAAACAGAAAAAATTTAAAGTAACATAAGAGACTATTTTACAGAACTCTGAATAAATTTGAAGACTTCATTAGAATGGATAATTTTTAAGAAGACTATAATTTACCAGACTAGCATTAAGTCTTAAATGACAAGTTACCATAGAAGAAAATAGAAGAACTAAAATGCTCTCCCCCCACACTAAAATACCTCACCCCAGCAGGAAAATTCTACCAAATATGTAAAAATCAGAGTATCTCAAAGGCTGTTAAACTTTCCCAGGCCATTAAAAAGGAGGCAAATTTCCAAGTTGCTGTTATATGAGTAAAGTAAACCATTGATTTTTTACCTATCAAAGGCATTACTTCAGACCATTCTCACTTATGAATATCATTTTAACAACTCTTAAATTAAACATAGTACATTTTAAAAATCATGACCAAGTGTGGTTTATTCCTTTATGCAAGAATGGTTTATGTTAGGAAATCCATTAATTCATTATATTCATAGAACTAAGAAGTAAAACCTTATGATCACTTTCACAGATACAGAAAGGACATTTGACACAATCAGTTCTCCCCAAGTTAACTTATAAATTTAATACTATGCTTACAAAAATACCATCAGACTTTTTCCCCCTGATATCAACAAGTTACTTCTAAAATTGTTTGGAAAGATGAATAAGAAAAGCCAGGAAAATCCTGCAAAAGTAGAATGAGAGGAAATGGTCCCACAGACATTTAAGCATACCATAAAGACTATAATTAAAAGTATTATATTGGTATCCCAATGGAACAGAGTAGACAACTCCTATGAAATTTAGTATATGATAAGAGCAGTTCAAATCAGTGAGGTAAAGATGAACGTCAACTTTTTAGAAAGTGGAATCTAGTAAGTGGAATGATTATATTGGATTTGTTAAAATAAGATTGGATTCACTCCTCACACCAAAATAAATTCAAGAAGGATGAAGGATTTAAATCATATAAGCACTAGAAAGAAAAAATGGGTGAAGTCCAGTATAAGCTGGGAATTAGGGAAACTTTCAAAAGAGGTATGGTAGGCAAAAGGGATCCTCCAAAAAGTCCATATCTGAATCCCTAGAACCTGTGAATATGCTATGCTACATAGCAAAAGGGACTTTGCAAATGTTATACCAGAATTCTTTAGATTGGCAATTTTATGAATATGTTTCATAATTTTTAGAAATGTATATATTTTTTCATAGTACAGTCTTTTAATAAAGAATAAAATGTTAATTAACAAAAAAAATGTAATTACAGTTGCATTATCCAGTGGGCACAATCTATCAAATGAGCCAGAGTCAAAAAAAATGTGGCAGTTAAAAGAGGTCAGAAAGTTTTGAAGTGTGAAAAAAATTTGAACTTCTCTTGCTGGAGGAATTCTCATTGAGAGCTTGAGAGGGAATGCAGGCAACCTCTAAGAGCAAAGAATGGCCCTAGCTGATAACCAGAAAGGAATAAGAGACCTTAGTGCTACAACCTCAAGGAACTGAAGTCAGCCAACAACCTGAATGAGCTTGCAACAAAATCTTCCCCACAGAACCTTTAGACACCAGCCCAGCCCAGCCAACAACTTGATTTCAATCTTGTAAGGCCCTGAGCAAGGAGTCCAGCCAAAGTACACTGTACATGGACTTCCAACCCACAGAACAGTGAGATAACAGATGGGCATTGACTTAAGGTGCTAAATTTGTGGTAACTGGTTATGGCAACAAAAAATCAACACACCAAGTTTCAAAATCCAGAAGTTAAAAGGGAAAAGTGATAAATGTAATAACCTAAAATTAAAATATTTTACAGGGAAAAAACACATTAAGCAAATTTTTAAGATATGACTAATGGAAAAATATTTGCAACTTACGTGAATAAAAATTTAGTATCTCTAGGGGTGCCTGGGTGGCTCAGTTAAGCATCCAACTTTTGATTTCAGCTCAGGTCATGATCTCAGCGTAGTGAAATCGAGCCTCACGTTGAGCCCCGCACTGGGTGTGGAGTCTGCTTAAGATTCTCTCCTTCTCCTTCTGCCCTTCCCCCTACTGCTTGTGCTTGCTCTCTCTCTCTAAAAAAACAAAACAAAACAAAAAAAACTTTGCTATCTCTAAAATATTAAGAGCTTCTAAAATAAAGAAAAAACTCACATTCTTAAAGTAAAATGGATTAAAGATAGGAACAGAAAGTTCCCATCAAATTAAAACTACCCTGAGATATTTTCCACCTGTTAGATTCTAAAAGTCTGACAGTATATTCTGTTGGCAAGATTGGAGGGATGAATACATACACTGCCAGTGGGAATGCAAAATAATATAAGTCCTATATAAAAGTATTTGACAATATCTAATCTATGAAGTTACCCTTTGATCCAGAAATCTCACTTCTAGAAATTTAATCCAAAGACACCCTCGTCAAAAAAGAAGTACACACACCCACACACACACACACACACACACACACACACACACACACACACACGAAAAGATGAATGCACAAAGCTATTCATTATAGTACTGTTTATGTATTTTTGTTTAAATTTTTATAATAGTTATTATAGAGAGAAGAAGGAACTAGGGAGAAGAGTACAGGTGTGGAACTTAGATTTCTTTGAATATGCCTTTCTTTACAGACTGGACTCTGGAACCATTAATTTTACATAATTATAAAACAAAATAAGCTGTTAAAAAAGGTAATCCTGGGGTGCCTGGGTGGCTTAGTTGGTTAAACAGCTGCCTTCGGCTCAAGTCATGATCCTGGAGTCCCGAGATCGAGTTCCCCATCGGGCTCCCTGCTTGGCGGGGAGTCTGCTTCTCCCTCTGACCCTCCTCCCTCTCATGCTCTCTCTCTTTCTCATTCTCTCTCTCTCTCAAATAAATAAAATCTTAAAAAAAAAAAAAAAAAGTAACCCTGAAATGAAGCAAAGCTAACTATGTATCCAATTGTTGCCATAATAATGAAGGAATTATTCCAAGTTACTTTTAAAAATACAATATTTGTAACTCTACATCTCAAATAGGTATACCCCAAGGATAAAAATAGTCCTTCAAAAAAAAAAATCTTTAACTGTTTTATAATCATATCAGCGGCAGTATTACTGAGAATCCAAGAGTCACACATGTGGTACAGAATAATGCAAACAATAATGATAATATTATTAAGAACTAGGATTTTCAACATCGGAGAATGGTGATATAAGTACAGTAACACTGATGAAAAAGAAAAATTACTGGAGACCTGAACTTAAACTGACAATATTAGTATTAAATAATGATGTAGTTTCTATTTAAAAAAAAACAAAAAAAAGAGAGAGAGAGAGAGAAACCAAACCAAGCATCAAACAAGATAGCACAACAAATGGAAAGATATTCCATGCCCATGGATTGGAAAAACCAATATTGTTAAAATGTCCATACTACCCAAAGCAATCTAGGGACACTTGGGTGGCTCAGTCAGTTAAGTGTCTGACTTCTGATTTCAGCTCAGGTCATGATCCCAGCTCATGAGATCAAGCCCCTCTTCAGACTCTGTGCTGGGCATGGAGCCTACTTAAGATTCTCTCTCTCTTCCTCTGCCCCTCCCAGCCCCCCTACTCCACTTGCTCTCTGTCTCAAAAATAAATAAATAAATTAAAAAAAAAAAAAAACTACCCAAAGCAAACTGTTGATTGTATGGAATCTACAAAAAAAAAAAAAAAATTTGTATGGAACCACAAAAGACCTCGAATAGCCAAAGCAATCTTGAGAAGAAAATAAAGCTGGAGATAACACAATCCCAAATTTCAATATATACTACAAAGCTGTAGGAATCAAAACAGTATGATACTGGCATAATAACAGACACACAGATCCAGGAACAGAATAGAGAGTCCAGAAATAAACTCAGGCTTTTATAGTCAATTAATCTACAACAAAGGAGGCAAGAATATACAATGGGGAAAAGACAGCCTCTTCAACAAATGGTGTTGGGAAAACTGGACAGCTACATAAAAAATGAAAACGGACCACTTTCTTAAGCCACACATAAACTCAAAATGAATGAAAGACCTAAATCTGAGACATAAAACCATAAAACTCCTAGAAGAATATATAGGCAGTAATATCTTTGACATTGGCCGCAGAAACATTTTTCTAGATATGTCTCCTCTGGCAAGGGAAGCAAAAGCAAAATTAAACTACTGGACCAAAATAAAAAGCTTCTGCACAGTAAAGGAAACCATCCACAAAGCAAAAAGACAACCTACTGAATGGGAGAAGATATTTGCAAATGACATATCTGATAAGGGGTTAATAACAAAAATATATAAAGAAGTTATACATCTTGGGGTGCCTGGGTGGCTCAGTTGGTTAAGCGACTGCCTTCAGCTCAGGTCATGATCCCAGAGTCCTGGGATCGAGTCCCACATCAGGCTCTCGGCTCATCGGAGAGCCTGCTTCTCCCTCTGACCCTCTCCCCTCTCATGCTGTTTCTCACTCTCTCTCTCAAATAAATAAATAAATAAAATCTTTAAAGAAAAAAAAAGTTATACATCTTAACCGCCCCCCAATAATACAATTGAAATATGGGCAGAGGACCTGAATAGAAATTTTTCCAAAGAAGTCATACAGATGGCCAGTGGACACATGAAGAGATGCTCAACATAACTAATCATCAAACTAAAACCACAAAGACATACATACCACCTCACACCTGTCAGAATGTCTAAAATCAAAAAGACAAGAAGTAACGTGTTGGGGAGGATATGAAGAAAAAGGAACTCTTGTGCACAGTTGGTGGGAATGCAAATTGGTGCAGCCACTGTGGAAAACAGTATAGATACTCCTCAAAAAATTAAAAATAGGGGCACCTGGGTGGCTCTGTTGTTAAGTGTCTGCCTTCAGCTCAGGTCATGGTCCCAGGGTCCTGGGAACGAGCCCTGCGTCGGGCTCCCTGCTCAGCGGGGAGCCTGCTTCTCCCTCTCCCCCACCCCCGCTCATGTTCTCTCTTGCTATCTCTTGCTCTCAAATAAATAAAATCTTTAAAAATTAAAAATAGAAATAACATACAATCCAGCATTTCTACTACTATGTATCTATTTAAAATAATACTAAATAAAATAAGTCAGAGAAAGACAAATACCATATGAGTTCATTCATACGTGGAATTTAAGAAACAAATGAACCGAAGAAAAAAAGAGAAACAAGAAAACACACTCTTAAATACACAAAATGAAGTGGTGGTTGCCAGACAAGAGGCGGATGAGGGAATGGGTAAAATAAAGTGGATTAAGAGTACATTTACCTTGATAAACACTGAGTAAAAGCATAGAATTGTACCTGAAACTAATATATTAATTATACTTCAATAAAAAATAATAAAAAAGGGGAATCACTTATCTTTTAAGAGATACAATATAAAATATTTCAAGCAAAATGATCTGTCTAGGATTTGCTGCAATTATTATTCCAGTGGTTAGAGTGTGGAAGTGGTAGAGGATTGAGAAGAAATAAGATTGACCATTCCTGGTAATTGTTGAAGCTGGATAATGGAGAACTAGCTAAGGGTTCACTATACTGTTCTCTTTAGTTTCAGACATGTTGAAATTCCATGATAAGATGTCTGGGGGGTGGGGGGGGGGGTATGTTTAAATAACAAGCTGGCATAAATAAAAATACCCTTGTAAATATCTTTGTACTCATTATGCTAGTGTTTAGGATAAATTTCAAGGTACAGTATTTCTAGGCCAAAAAGAGAAATATTTTTATTTTTATTCATACTGCCAAATTTCCCTTTAAGTGTTGATTTACAACAGTATACAATCAACAGTATACAAGATGCCCATTTCTAAAACCCTTACCAACAATCTGAGAAGTTAGATGACCTGTCCAAGATCAGATGGCACAGCCAAGAATAAAACTCAGATAATGGTCAGTAATTATCATATTGCCTGAGTCAATTTATTAATTTGAACAGAGTGTAAATTTGCAATTGAGTTCAAAAAAGGAGATGTGTGCTAAGAGAACTTACTGCTGTCATACATTTGTCTTCTGAAATAAATGGCACTATTTCCTTGGTTATCTTATACACTGTTCTTTAAATCTCTTTTGTTGGCTTTGCGCCTTCAAAGGAGATATCCGTTCCAGTCTAAAATGTCCCAGAGATTTTCAGGGTAAAACACATTTCAAGATATGCGATACACGGAAGAATGAAAATCTTTTATAACATTGTTTGTTAAACTGACAGCTCTACTTAACAGAAGCCATTAAAATATTTACAAAGTAGCAGCTGCTCTTGTAAAAAAATACAGCTTTTTGGAGGCATAAAAATAAACAAGTTGATAAGTACAAGGTAAGCCATTTGACGGCTTCATTGTATACACTACACAACATACAGAAAATTCTGATATTTACAGAGCAATTATACTGTAAAGCCTTTTAAGTTAAAAGGACACAGACCAAGTAAGAACTGTTTGCAAGAATTCTTCATACTGATCTTTTAAACAATTCAGAAAGCCCCCAGACATAATCTTTTAAGTAGTATTAGGTTTTTGGGATTTTTTTTCTTTTAAATAAAGCTTTGTTCTTAGAAGATAATTATATATATGTATACATCTAGAAACTGAATTGGGTATATGGACTACCAGTTTAAAATCTTTTGCTTTAGGAAAACAAAATTCTAGATAATTCCTGCTTTCTAGCAAACACATGAAGTTACCCAATTCAGTAAGCTTTAGCCCAAACTCTTCCTCTCCCAAAAATATGACTATAAAAGTAATAGATCACTAAGGCTATAACCTCTCCCTACCCTATCCTCTGGCTTTACCCTAAACAAAATTCTGCCTCTTTGTAGTTTGCTAGTCTAAGACTTTATGCTTTGTTTACTAGGTGGCACCAAACTACTAGTCATGCCTACAACCTTCCCAGAAATTTAGTAAGCTCAATATTATATTTTTAAATAAAGCCACACTAGTATAGCTATAATCTAAGACCATCTGACTTAAAATAGTTAATTTAAGACTAAAGAGACTGTTGAATTAATCCTTTTTTACTAACTGTTCTTCCCTTCTGCTGACATTTCCCCCAACTGCAACAATAATCATTTGCTGCTACTGTGCATCTTACTTTCATTTTATATTCAAGAAAGCACAATTTAAGCATTTTTATAAGCACAAAAAAACCAAAATAAGCCTTTTAGTATCTTCCAAGAACTTTTCCTCTCTGCCTCTATGTTGCTAGTCGTTATTTCTTCTGACCATTTCCCTATCCTGCTGTCAAACTGTAAGCCCATCAAGGACAAGGATTATTTCATTTTGATGTTTATATCCCCCAATCAGTAGAGCAACCTGCATAGAGCAGACTCTCAATGAAAGTTTGCCTATATGAATAACCAAAGCTTACTTTCACATTTGAAAATGGAACCACCTGAGAACTCTGTTTATTGGCAGAGATTTATACATTCTCATTTCGGGTTTATGAATAGCAAAGACTAAAAATGGCACATGTAATGGTATTCTGGAAAGTAAGTTTGCTTATGAAAACACTTCCTACAAACATTTTTTTCCTTAAGATAATACTAACAGATCTCCAAGAAGAATTTATTACTGAAAATTATTGGAATCTAAACCATATGTATTTTGTAATGGACATGAAAAAAAACTGGTAACAATAGGAATCGGAAAAAGGACTCAATGTGAAAATAAATGCAATCATCTTTGTCTCCGTAAAAGCATTTAGTTTTTACCTGTTACAGTTTTACACACATATTGTGGAAACTAGTGACTTTGCTGTGGAAGGGGTGACTTCAGAAAGATAGGAAGCTTCAGGCCCCTGTTCTCCCATGAAGACACCAACTTAACAGCAATATAAGAAACAAAATACCTTTGTGAGAACTTTAGAAACAGTTAGGGGGCTATAGGACCCACACCAATGGGGTGGTTCCCAATAAGAGTAAAAAAGCTCACTGCATTTTGCTTAGCCTACACAATACCCCTCTCCTCGGGCAGCATGGTACATACAATAGGAAGACCATCACCCAGGAACCAGCCCCTCCCTTGAAACAGAAGAAATAGAGTAGAACTTAAGTACAGTGTTCTGGCTTCTCTGGGAGCTGCACAAGGAACTGATTTCTGTCCTTCCTGGCTCAGGGTGTTGATGAGAATGACAGCAGTATAGTTTGCATATCAGGTTGGAGGCCACTGAATACAGGTGAGGGCCTCAGTGCAATGAAACAGCAGAGGCTCTGCAGTCATGCAGGCAGGCACTAGTCAGAGCAAGAGAATAAGGGCAGAGTAATTTAATAGAAATAGAAACAAAAATCTCCGGGGGGGGGGGAGGGGAAAGGGAAATCAAGACAATCAAAAGCACCCATATATACTAAAATGAAAGCACACACACACCCTCAAAGAAGACACATTAGAAAAGGACCGAGAGGCCCCAGAACCTCTAGCTAGTCTGTTTGGTAAAGATCTTTCCCTCAACAAAACCAGTCCATAAAGACTAGAAGAGATGGCTATTTTTTCAAATGACAAAATCTCGAGAAAAGACAACAAGGCATACAAAGAAACAGGGAAACATGGCTTGATCAAAGGATTAAAAATAAGCCCCAGAAATTGAAGATAAAGAAATGCATATGTATAAAGTTCCTAAGAACTTAAAGTAATTACCATAAAAATGATTAGTAACCTTAGAGAGAACACAGGTAACTACACAAATGAGGAAAACAATGCATGAACAAAAAGTATATCTGCAAAGAGATAGAAAATATTAAAAGAAAAAAAACTCCACAAATTCTGCAGCTGAAAAATATAATAACCAAACTGAAAAATTCACCAAAGGAGTTCAAAAACAGACTTGATCAGGCAGAAGAAAGAACTGGCAAAATTGAACACAGGTCATTTGAATTCATTGAGTCAGAGAAACAAAAAGAAAAAAAGAATGAAGAAAGGTGAAGAGAGCCTAAGAGACTTATGGGACACCATCAAAGAGGCCAATATATGCATTATAGGAGTCCCAGAAGGAAAAGAGAAAGGACAGAGAGCTCATTTGAGAAAAATAATAGCTGAAAACTTCCCAAATCTAAGGAAAGAAATCAAAACACAAACTCAAGAACTCAAATGATTCTAACTAGCAAAACCACAGAGACCTACATTATAACCAAACTGTTAAAAGTCAAAGAGAATCTTGAAAACAGCAAGAGAAAAAGGACTCATCATGTACAGAGGAGCCTCAGTGAGATTATCAGATTTCTCAGCAGAAACCTTGCAGATTACAAGAGAATGGGATAATATACTAAAAGTGCTAGATTATTGTCAACCAAGATTATTGTGTCCTGTAAAAATGTGCTTTGAAACTGAAGAAGAAATTAAGATCTTCCCAAATAAAAGCTGAAGAAATTCAGTACCACTTATCTGCCATACCAAAAAAAAAAATGCTAGAGTCCTGCAAATTGAAACAGAAAAATGCTAGACAGCAACATTAAGTCATATGAAAGTATAAGGTTACCCAGTAAAGAAAGCTAAATACATGAACAAATCCTGTATTACTGTTAACTGCATAAATCTACTTTTAATTCTTATATAGAGTATAAAAGACAAAAACTCCCCAAAACCCTGTAAATCTATGTTAACAGGTACACAATATATAAAGATATAATTTGTAACAATAACAAATGACAGGGGCAGAACTGTAAAGGAGTAAGGTGTGTAATAGAAGTTATCAGTTTAAAATAGATTTTTTAACTTTTATTTTATGTAATTAAATTATAGCCAAAAGAAAAACTATAGAATACACAAAAAAGGAAATGAGAAGGAAATCAGCATATCAGCATATCACTACCAAAAAACAAACAAACAAAAAACACCCACAAAGAAATTTTTAAAAAATGCAGTAAGAGAAATAAAGGACAAAAAAGCTGTAAGACATTAGAAAACAAGTAACAAAATGGCAATGGTAAGTCCTTCTGTATCAATAATTAGTTTAAATGTAAATGGATTAAAATCCCCAATCAAAAAACAGATTGGCTGAGTGGATTAAAAAAACAAGATCCAACAACAGGCTGAAAGTGAAAGGATGGAAAAAGATATTCTGTACAAATGATAAGAGAGCAGAGTTGTCTAATATCAGACAAATAGATTTTGACAGTCAAAAACTGTCACAAAAGACAGAGAAATGTATTATATAATGATAAAAGGAACAACTCACAAAGAGGATATAACAATTACAAATATTTATTTAGCAAAAACTGACAGAATTGGTAGGAGAAATAGAGAGTAACAAAATAATAGTGGGAGACTTCAATACTCACCTTTCAATAATAGAAGAACAACCAGACAGAAGATCAGTAAGAGAGGACTTGAACAATACTATACACCAAGTGGACCTAACAGACATATGCAGAACACTCACACAACAATGTAAAATATATTCTTCTCAAGTGCACATGGAACATTCTGCTGGACAGACCTTAAGTCAGGCAAAAAAACCCAAGTCTTAACAATATTAAAAAGCCTGAAATCATAAAAGGTATCTTTTCTTAACACGGTGGAATAAAACTAGAAATCTACAGCAGAAGGAAAACTAAAAAATCTGTAAATATGTGTGTATTAGGGTTCTCCAGAGAAACAGCACAAATAGAATATATATATAGATACACGAGGGGATTTATTATGAGAATTGGCTCACATGATTGTGGAGACTGAGAAGTCCCACAATATGCCATCTGCAAGCTTGAGAACCAAGAAAGCTGGTGGTGTAATTCAGTCCCAACTGTGAAGGCCTGAGAACCAGACAAGCCAGTATACCAGACTGGTATAACTCCCAGTCTGGGGCCAATGGCTTGAGAAGGGGAAGGGGTTGGGCACCACTGGTACAAGTTCCAGAGTCCAAAGGCCTATGAACCAGGAGTTCCAATGTCAGAAGGCAGGAGAAGATGGATATACCGGTTAAGAAAAAAAGGGACAATTTGTCCTTTCTCTGTCTTTTTGTTCTATTTGGGCCTTCAAGACTGGATGGTAACTGTCCACATTGGTAAGAGTAGACTTCTTTACTCAGTCTACTGATTCAAATGCTAATTGCTTCATGAACCCACTCACAGACATACCCAAAAATAATGTTTTACTGCCTACAGGCATCCCCTAGCTCAGTCAAGTTGCACATAAAATTAACCATCACGACATGGAGATTAAACAACACACTTTTAAATAACCAATGGGTCAAAGAAGAAATCACAAGGGAAATCAGAAAATATCTTGAGAAAAATGAAAATGAAAACACAACATACCAAAACTTATGGGATGAAGCAAAAGCAGTGCTAAGAGAATTTATATCATTAAATGTTTACATTAAAAAGAAGAAAGATCTCAGATCAACAACCTAACTTTACACCGCAGGAACTAGAAAAAGAACTAAGCCCCAAGTTAACAGAAGGAAGCAAATAACAAAGATCAAAGCTGAAATAAATGAAATGGACACCAGAAAAACAATAGCAAAGACCAAGGAAACTAAGAGTTGTTTTTTTAACTTCAACAAAAATTGACAAATCATTAGCTAGATTAAGGGAAAAAAAGGAATGACTCAAAAAATGAAAATCAAAAATGAAAGGGGCTGTTACAACCAATACCACAGAAATAAAAAGGATTCTAAGTATACTATGAACAATTGCATGCCAACAAATTGTAAAACCTAGAAGAAATGGATAAATTCTAGAAATGGATAAATCAAAAAGAAAAGTCCAGGACTTGATGGCTTTACTGGAAATTCTACTACACATTAAAAGAAGAATTAACACCAATCCTCCTCAAACTTGTACAAAAATTTGAAAAGGAAACAACATCCCAAACTCATTCTATGAAGTCATCATTACTCTATTACTGACAATACTGATTCCATCTTTGGCCCTCCATCTTGTTCATGTTCACTTGGTGACCTCTCTTGGGGTGACATATTCCAGACCCCTTGGAGATTAATATACATACCTTAGAAAGCCTGCCAAGGTCAGGATAGCGGGGAGGCATGTTCTAGCCTCCCATGAATCTGTTAGCAATAACACAGTCTTTCTCTTGCCTGACACACAGGTGGTGCCACAGGATCTAATTAAAGGTTAGCTATCAATTAGGTGCATGCACACCCTTTGAGGTGCATGTGAACCCTCTGATCTCACTGCACTGTCCTTCTTTGTGTCCCCTTGCTCTAATAAAATCTGTGGACTAAGGTCTGGATTTTGTGGAGAATAACTGTGCAGCTGCCATGGATCATCCTCTACCTGATCTCCCCCATCAGTAAGTTACCCTTAATAAAACTCTGTGTAAACTGTATAGAGTCACCTCCTTTGTTTTCCTGTCTCAAAGTGCCTTCTCAATTTAGGAATACTTTGATGTCCCTCCCCCACTCTCTTAGCACCCTAGTACCAAAGCCAGACAAAGACACTAAGGAATAGACCAATATCTCTGATGAATGTTGATACAAAATTCTTAACAAAATACTACTAAACCAAATTCAGCAGCATATTAAAAAGACTATACTCCAAGTAATTTATTTCTGAAATGCAAGGACAGTTCAACCTACAAAAATAAATTGACTTAATACCACATTAACAGAATAAGGGACAGAAACTATATATTTCTCAATTGATACAGAAAAAACATTTGGCAAAACTCAATACCCATTCATAATAGAAACTCAATAAACTAAATCTAGAAGGAAACTACCTTGACATAAAAAAGACCCATACTAAAATTATTAAAATCCCACAGCTAACATCATAGTCAATAGTGAAAAACTGAAAGCTTTTCCTCTACAATCATGAATAAGACAAGGATGCCCTCTTCTCTATTTCTTTTCAACACAGTACTGGGAGTCCCAGCCAGAGCAATTGGGAAATAAAATAAATAAAAGGCATCCAAATCAGAAACAGACTCTTAACTACAGAGAAGAAACTGATGATTGCCAGAGGGGAGGTGGGTGGGAGGATGGGTAAAATAGGTGATGGGGATTAAGGAGTGTGTTTGCTGTGATGAGCACCGGGTGTTGTATGGAAGTGTTGAATCTCTGTATAGTATACCTGAAACTAATATTACACTATATGTTAACTAACTGGAATTTCAATAAAAACTTAAAAAAAAATTTTAGTGAATAATTTGTAAAGAAAATTTTAAAAACAATTCTGTTTACAAGAGCATCAAGAAAAATAAAAATTTTAGGAATAAACCTAAGGAGGTGAAAGACTTATACACTGAAAAGTAGAAAACACTGCTGAAAGAAAATAAACACAGTACTAAGTGAAAAAGCATCCCTTTTGTTTATGGGTTGTAGGATTTATTTTTTAAATGTCCATACATCCCAAAGGAATCTACAGATTCAATGTAATCTTATCAAAATCCCAATGACATATTTTACAGAAACAGAAAAACCCATCCTAAAATTCATATGGAATCTCAAGAGACCCTGAAGAATTAAAGTAATTTTGAGAAAGAATAAAGCTTAAGGACTCACACTTCATTTCAAAACTTACTACACAAAGCTACAGTAATCAAAACAATATAGTACTGGCATAAAAACAGACATATAGACTGATGGAATAAAACAGCCTAGAAATAAACCCTTACACATATGGTCAAATGATTTTCAACAAGGGTGCTGGGTCCATTCAGTGGGGGGAAGGAAAATCTTTTCAACAAATGGTGCTTGGAAAACTGGATATCCATATTTTAAAAAATGAAGTTGGACCTTTAACTTGTACCATATATGAAAATTAACTCAAAATGTATCAAAGACCTAAATGTAAAACCTAAACTACAAAACTTTTAGGGAAAAAACAGGGAGAAAGTTTCATGACATTGGATTTGGCAATGGTTACCAAAAGTATAGGCAACAAAAGTAAAAATATATCGGACTGCATCAAAATTTAAAACTTTTATTCATCAAAGGACACTATCAACAGAATAAAAAGGCAACCCATGAAATGGGAGAAAATACTTGAAAATCATATATCTGATAAGGGATTAATACCCAGAATATATAAAGTACTCCTAAAACTCAACAACAAAAATCAAACAACCTGATTCAAAAATGGGCAAATGGACTTGAATAGATATTTCACCAATGAAGATAAATAAATGGTCAATAAGGACATGAAAATATGTTCAACATCACTGATAATTATGGAAATGCAAAATCAAAACTATAACGAGTTATCACCTCATACCCATTAGAATGGCTATAATAAAAAAAAAAATACACCAAAATTACAAGTGTTGGCAAAGTTGTGGAAAAATTGGAGCACTGTTGGTACGATTGTAAAATGGTGCAACCACAATGAAAACAACATGGTGGTTCATTAATTAAAAACAGTTGGGGCACCTGGCTGGCTCAGTCGGAGGAGCATGCGACTCTTGATCCGGGGGTTGTGAGTTTGAGCCCCACACTGGGTGTAGAGATTACTTAAATAAAACTTTACATTTAATTAAAGAAATTGCTTAATTAAGAAATTAAAAATAGAACTTACATATGATCCAGCAACCCCACTTATAGCTATATATCTAAAGGAATTATAATCAGGGTATCAAAAAGATATCTGCACACCCATATTCATAACAGAATTATTCACGATAGCCAAAAGCTGGAAGCAATCCAAATTTCCATGGATGGACAAATGGATAAACAAAATGTGGTGTATACATACGGTGGAATATCATTCAGCCTTAAAAAGGAAGGAAATCCTAAAACATGGATAAACCATGAGGACATTATGCAGAGGGAAATATGCCAGTCACATAAATGCAAATACTATATAATACCACTTAAATGAAGTATCCAAAGTAGTCAGATTTATAGAAACAAAAAGCAAAATGGTGGTTACCAGGGCCTAGAGGAAGGGAAAGAGAAATAAATAGGGAGTTGTTTAATGGGTGTACAGTGTCAATTTTACAAGCAGAAAAAAATTTTGGAGATGTATTGCACAATAAGATGAATATACTTAATACTACTGAACTGCACACTTAGAAAATAGTTAACATGTAAAAAAAAAAATACACACACATAGTGTGGTCCTAAGAGTTTTTGGCCTTTAATAAAGTTTATGTTTTTTCAGATATATTTTTCACAACTTCAACATGTTTCACAATTTTTCTAAACAATGCCCTAAGCTGCCAATTTTAAAGTTTGCTCTGTACATCTGTATGATGTGGGAACAGCAAACTCTCTATACACTTTAAAATTCCAATTAAGATGAGTAAATATTGGAAAAGATACATTCCTATAAAAGATACTTTCCTTTTTTGCTTTCAAATTGTGTTCTATATGTGGGATGTAAAATAATTCACTTCTATTTTCCAATATAATAAAGTATTCCAGTAGTTAGTTAACAACAAAAAATATTTGATTAATAAAATGCTGGTTAAAAACACTATGAATGGGGAAGTTATAAATGAATTTTTAAAATGTGAATTTGAAAACATTAATTCATTCAATTACCAAATGTGAACTTGAAAACATTAATTACTCAGTTATCAAATTCCCCTGGTTGAGCTAAGTGTCAGAAGGAGAGAAGTCATATAGGGAGTACGACTACAAGATTTACACTATATAGTTAACAAATTTTTAAGAAGTTTCATTGGGATATGTGGAAGTTTTCCTGTAATCATAAAGGAGCTACCAGAAATCTTATTTGATTTTGACTCATACCTTGATCATTTTTTAACAGAACTCCTGGGGCCTTTGGACAGAGGAGATATGCTAAATGAAGCTTTTGTTGGCCTATCTTTAGTTCCTCAAGGAGAAGACACATTTCCAGATAACCTCCCTCCCTTTTGTTCAATCCATAAACATATTATTCAACAAAGAACACTGAATGTCTCTTCTAATAGGTAAGATACGTTGAATTGAGAAAAGTGCTCCACAGAGTGTTTAGTATTAAACAATTTAAATATTCCCTGTTGAAATGCAAACTAATACTTAAGCAAGAATATTTCAAAATGTCAAAGAAAAAAATGTGTATTTTCTCATGGCAATGACTTTGCAGTAGTTTGGTCATGCGAGAGAGCAGGTATGATGGAGGAAGAATTCAATGTAAACAGAATACTGTTAGAATGAATGTTATTCCAGGCCAAGATGAACATGAAATTACTATAACATATCAAATTCTATTTTTATTCTGTTGTTAAATTTTAGAATTGTTAGATTATTAAATTAAAATATTAATTTTTAGTATATTTAGTATGTTTAGTATATTTAGTTTGTAACTCATATGATCATACTTATGCAACTTTGCCATTAGTTTCTGAAATCTGATAAATAATTTCATATATATCCAGCTGATTATATGGGTTATTGAGAAAATAAACAGGATAAATGTGAAATAAAAATACGAGACAAAGTAATATTATTTATAATGGTAATTATGTTAGTCACCATTATAATTTGCTCTGAAGCAGAGGTCAACAAACTTTTTGTGTAAAGCACCAGATATTAGGCTTTGTGGATCATACAGACTCTATCACAACACTCAACTCTGCCATTGTAGTATGAAAGCAGCCACAGACAATACATAAATAAATGAGAGTGGCTGTGTTACAATAAAACTTTATTTACAAAAACAGGCGGTGGGCAGAATCTGGCCCCCATTCTGCAGTTTACACACCTGTTCCTGAGGATCCCAACTATATGCAGTAATTGTGAAGAGGCTGTATTTTTTATATATATCATATGAAATATAGGTCATATATTTCATATCAATTATACATATATACTCATAATATCCTTGAGGAAAATGCCTCAAACTACATAGTTTAATTAATACTAAATAAAGGAACAGAATTTCCAGGTATGGCAGAGTTTAGAGGTGAGTAAATCTTCTCCCCAGGAAACAATTATAAAACTGGACAAAAATTACCATTTCAGAGCTCTGGAAATCAAATAGGAGCAAACAAGAATTTGATAAGAATTATTCATGAAAAAATGCTGAACTTCTAGTAATAAAGGGGAAATCTGATATTCAGGGGCTGCTCCCATCCTTTCTTGACCCCCAAGCTAGTTCAGCCTTGTAGTTCTACTAGGGTAGGACAGGCTGTGAAAAACAACAGCTGACTTGATTTGGAGCTTAGAGTGGAAAAACCTTGCCCAGCAGCATTATCAATAAAACAGCAAACTAACTGTCAGTAAAAGTAACAAATTTGATAGGAAATGAACAGGGAAAGCCATAGCTCTACTAGCCTGCTTAGGTCAAGTGACAGAACGGGAGACTAGCCAAAAATTTTTTAACAGGAAGATCTGGAATAAGAGAATCAGAGAGGGTCTAACTAAGCTCTCTACACATTCCTGATGGAGTTGTATGACCTCTTATTTTTTGGCTCCCTTTTATCTTGTGGGACCCTAAATTTTCCCCTTTTGTTCTTTCTTCCTTCACACCCAGCTGTCAGAAGGTGCCTCTCCCTTTTTGCCTTTTTTCACCCACCCATCTCCCCACCACAGAAGCTGTGCATTTAAAAAACTACCCCTTCACACTGCATGGTGTAGTTCATGCTCTAATCTACAAGAACACCAGGATGTGGAGATCATGCCCTGGGATTTGGCATTTTTTCCATTTTATTTACAATTGTCTGGAAGTTCTCTGTCAAGTCATGCTGAAGGTGGGGCTTTCATGTAGTTTCTTTTCTTCTTTTATTATGTTCTGTATCATTTATAGAGGAAGTACTGGGAAGTGCAAAGGAAGGCAGCCAATATTGTCTTCAACTAACTGGAAGTCCTACTTCTTTATTTACTTTTTTAAAAATCATTTTACTGGGGTATAATTTACATGCACCATAAAATTTGCCCCCTGTAAGTATACAATTCAATGATGTTTGCTAAATTTATAAAGTTATGCAACTACCACCAGAGTGGTTTTAGAACATTTCCATTGCCACAAAGTTCCCTTGTGCCAACTTACAGTGCATTCCCACTCCCACCTCCAGCCTGAGCCACCCACTGGTCTGCTTTCTGCCTCTAGAGGAACTTCATATAAATGAAATCCTATAGTCTGGAAACTTCATATAAATGAATTCATACAATATGTTGTCTTTTGTGTCAGGCTTCTTTCACTTAGCATTATGGTTTCTGAGGTTCATACATGTTGTAGCATGTAGTTTATTCCTTTTTCGTTTCTGAATAGTATTCCATTGTATGAATATACCACATTTTGTTTATCTACTCACCAGCTGCTGGATATTTTTAATTACTTCCAGATTTGGGCTATTATGAATAATGTTGTTATAAATATTCACATATAAGTCTTCAAGGGGACATGTTTTCAATTCCCATGGGTAGATATCTAGGAGTGGAATTTCTGGATCATATTTTAAGTTTATATTTATCTTGTTAGTTTTTAGAAACTACCAAATTGTTTTTCCAAAGTGACTATAACATTTTACATACCCATCAGCAATGTACAAGGGTTCCAGTTTCTCTGTATCTCACCTGTGGTTGGTATTGTCAGTCTTTTTGATTATAATCATTCTACTGGGTATAAAGTAGTATCTCATTATGATTTTAATTTGCATTTCCCTAATGACTAATAATGTTGAGCATTTTTATGTGATTATTAGCCATTAGTATATCTTCTTTGGTGAATTATCTATTCAAAACTCTGTCCATTTTTAAAATAATTTCTCTTATTATTGAATTATAAGACCTCTTTACATATTCTTAATTGTAATCAGATATATGATTTGCAAATATTTTCTCCCAGTCTGTGGCTTGCCCTTTCATTTCCCTAATCATGTCTTTTGAAGTGCAAAAGTTTCAAATTTTGGTAAAACCCAGTGTAGTTATGGTTTCTTTTATTGATTATGCTTTCGTTTTGTATAGAAGAAATTTTTTTCTAACTTAAAATCACAAAATTTTCTCTTAGGTTTTCTTCTGGAAATGTTATAGCTTTAGCTTTTACACTCAAGTCCATTTTGAGTTCATTTTTATGTATGATGTGATATAAAGTGTCTAAGTTCATTATTTTGTACATGAAAATCCAGTTGTCTTTATACGTTTGTCAAAAATCAGTTGATCATAGGTGTAAAGATTTATTTCTGGACTTGGCATTCTGTTCCATTGGTCTCTATATCTACTTTTACACAAACAAGTGCCAGACTTAGCTATACTGAGGGCTCCATGAACCAGAATCTCCCAAAATACATTCCAATACCACAAAAATAAACAGGAAATAGATAAACAGTTCTAGACAGTTACTTCAAAAAAACAGAAAATGAAACCAACGCATACCAATTGAGAAAAATTCTCACCCCCCCCCCAAAACAACCATGAAATAGAAGAAAACTACAACACTCCGTGCAAAATTAAATATATTCAAACAAGCAGCTGGGTACATAGAAATCCACTCTGAATTAGAAGGACAAAAACTAAGAGGAAGAGCTGGGGGTGGGAAAGGAGAAGTTCATTGCATTCAAGAAAGAAAAGAAAGAAAAATATCTTAAAAATGAAATATTACAAGGCACCCAAATGGGAATAAATTCAAATTGAAATTTAATAAAAGGCACTGAAAATGGCAGAAAACAAGACAATGAAAAGGAGATAAAGGAAAAAAAAAAAGACAAGGGAGAAAGTAATGGAAAGAGAAATAAGGCAAAGAAGAGCATTTGTACAATTTGATTCATTGGAAACAGAATTAATATTTAAAACTATAATCCAGGGAAATGTTTCAGAAATCAATATTTTTTTTTAAAGATTTGGATTTACATATCAAAAGATTATACCAAGAGGCGCCCGGGTGGTGGCTGTTGAGCCTTCAGCTCAGGTCATGATCCCAGGGTCCTGGGATTGAGCCCCACATCAGGCTCCCTGCTCAGCAGGGAATCTGCTTCTCCCTCTCCCTCTGCCCTCCCTCCCACTCATGCTCTCTCTCTTTCAAATAAATAAAATCTTAAAAAAAAAAATTATACCAAGTGCCTGAGAAAAATTATTATAAAAATCAGTTCAAAGACATATCTTAACAAAACTCTTAGATTTCAAAGATTAGTTTTAAAAATCTGCAAGGCCTCCTGGTAGAAAGATCAAATAACTTGCAAATGCAGAAGAATTAAACAAGCATCACCCTTTTCAAAAATAAAATACAAGGTAAGACAAAAGTAGAGCAGTGATTTTTAAAAACTCAATGAAAAGAAGTGTAAACTAATGATTTTATAGCTATCCAAGCTCTCTTTCAAGTATCAAGGCTAAAGAGAAATAGTTTTCATGAACCCTTCTTGAGGAACATACTAAAGGAAGAGCTTCATCCAACCATGAGATAACTGGAAAAACCTCAGCAAAAGAACTAATTCTGAACATTTTAATACATATAAATGTAGACAGAAGACCAAAAAAGGGGCGCCTGGGTGGCTCAGTCAATTGAGCTACAGACTTTTGGTTTTGGCTTAGGTCATAACCTCAGGGTCCTGGGATCAAGCCCCGCCATGCTCTGCAGTGGGTATGGCGTCTGCTTAAGGATTTTCTCTCTCCCCTCCCCCTACTCACGCATACATCTGCACATGCTCTTTCTCAAACAAATAAATAAATCCTAAAAAAAAAAAAAAAAGAGAAAGACCAAAAGGGGAGAGTGGAGAGATGAATGTGGAAGACTCTTAAATAGAAATGATACAACTGAAAAAATGGGAGGGGAACAAAGAGTGAAAGAGAAAAGTAGAATAAGCTATGATTGTTGTATAGACATAGGTGGGAGTTAAAAGACAATAATAAACACTGATACATCAGATAATGAAAGGTTAACTAAGAAGAGACTAAGGGCATTAGAAAAAACATCAGTACAAAGGTAACCACTAAAACTAAATACAAACCTTCCCAAAAAAATACACCCACTTAAGAAAAATAAGAATCACACCCACTTAAGAAATGTAAGCAAATATTACAAAATTCACATAATTATAAAATATTCAAAGAGAGATCAAGAATATCAGTCATATCAATTAATATAAATAGCCTTAACTCCTCTATTAATAGAAAAAGATTTTCAGTATGCCCACAAACCAAGATCCAGCTATATTCTGTATACAAGAGAGACATCTAGGAGGGCACCTGGGTGGCTCAGTTGGTTGAGCATCCAACTTTGGTTTCAGCTCAGATCATGATCTCATGGGTTGTGGGACTGAGCCCTCCTTCATGTTCCACACTCAGCAGGGAGTCTGCTTGAAGATTCTCTCCCTCTGCCCCTCCCCCAACTTGTGCTAAAATAAATCAATCTTTAAAGAGATATATCTAAAATAAATTGATCTGGGCATGCCTGGGTGGCTCAGTCGTTAAGTGTCTGCCTTCGGCTAAGGTCATGATCCCAGGTTCCTGGGATCGAGCCCCACATTGGGCTCCCTGACTTGGCGGGAAGCCTGCTTCTCCCTCTCCCACTCCCCCTGCTTGTGTTCCCTCTCTTGCTGTCTTTCTCTGTCAAATAAAAAAATAAAATAAATAAATAAACTGATCTAGAAAAACTAAAAATAAAGAGATGGGAAAAGCTATCCTAGGCAAATGAAAATAAGAAACCAACAGAACTCCTGGTTATAGAAAGAACAGAATTAAAGCCCCCAAGTATTAAATATTGACAAAGAAATACTAATATCCAAATTTCACACCAAATATATAACCAATATGTAAGCACCAACTAACACAGAAACCACCTCTATGAAGTTACATCTATAAGAAATGCAAGGAGACATAGACACTAGTAACAGGAGATTTTCACTCATTATTCTTATTACAAAATAGATTAGGCAAAAAATGAGAAAGAACACCTAAACAACATAATGAGTAATGTAATATTATGGATATTTATCAAATTCTACACTCTGATCATGGAAAATAGATTTTTTCCCCAAATATTCACCAAAAAATGATATGTTAGGTGCCAAAAGGATATCACTAAGTTCCATAAGAAAGAACTATTAGAAATACTCTGTGATCACAATGCAATACAACTAGAAATGTTTAACGAGAAACAAAAGGACCATCCTCCTAGAAATTTTAAAACCTTATATTAACTCCTGCGTGAAAGAAGAAAACAGCATGAATTCTTAAAAAAATAATTATAATGAAACACTGCATATCACAATCTATGGAATGTACTGAAAGCAATAATTAGAAAAAAGTACTAGCACTAAATACTTTAATCAGAGAAAATGAAAAAACAAAATAAACTAATTCCCACTCAAAAATCTGAAAAAAATAACAAGAAACTAAACCAAAATAAGTAAAAGGAAAGGAAATAATAAAGATAAAAGGAAAAATTAATGAGGCAGAGTGGAGGTTGGGAAATTCTCTTAAACGTGTAGAGAGTAAATATTTTAGGCTTGTGGGCCATATGTTCTCTCCTGCAATTACTCAAATCTTGTCGCAGCACAAAAGCAGCTGTTTGTAATACATAAAATGAATGAACATGGCTGTGATCCAGTAAAACTTTATTTATACAAACAGGTGACTGGCTGACAGGCCATAGTTTACTGACCCCTAAGGTAGAAGTTTAAAAACAAAATAAAAAATTACAGACCTGATTAAATCTAGATGTTTTTGAAAAAAAGAAAATAGACCAAGGAGAGAAAGCATAAATATACAAAATAAGAAGTGGCACAGAGAGGGAGGAATTAACCATTGTAACAGATTTTTTTTTTTAATAATAAGAGACCACTTTGTAGATTTCTATGCAAATACATTTAAAAGCAGAAAGAAATTTCCTAGGTAAATACAAATTGCCAAAAGTAACCACCATTAGATTTAGAAATCTGAAGCAGACCAATTTCCATGAAAGAAATACACAAAATTCTTAAGGAAGTACCCTATGAAAAAGGCCCAGATGTTTTGATTAGAGAATTCTACCTCCAACCCTTGTTCAAAGAACAGATATTTTAATTGCTCTACAAACTGTTCCAATACATTAAAATTAAAAACTTCCTATAGTACAAAAAAAAGATGACTACAAATGAATATCACTCATGAATATCAATGTAAAAATATTAAGTATTACCAAACAAAATTCAACCCCTAAATCTATCCTGACGTTACAAGGTTGGTTCAATGTTACCAAATCCATTGAGATGCACTGAGATTATACAGCATACTAATAGATCTATGGTTAATAAAAATCATATGATTATTTCTATAGATGCTGAAAAAGCCTTTGACAAAACACAACCCCCTCCCTGATAAAAATACTCAAGAAAATAGAAATTGAGGGATATATTATAACGTAAGAATATATGTATATATACATATATATGTATACATATATAACTTAGTCCTAATGCTGGTATCTTATTTAATGGGGAATCACTAAGGGCATTTCTGCTAAGATCAGAAACAAGGCAAGAATACCCACTATCTCTGCTACTGTTCAACACTGTACTAGAGTTATTAGCCATTACAATTAGATCAATCAACCAGATCAAAGGGGCAAACTATGACCCACTGGCCAAATCCAAACCTGCTGACTATTCTTATAAATAAAGTTTTATTAGAATAAAACCATACCCATTCATTTATTTATCATCTATAGTAGTTGAGACTGTATGGTCCTCAAAACCTAAAAATTTATTATCTAGTACTTTGCAGAAAAATTTTGCCAATCCTTGAACTAGAGAACAAAAATTGGTAAGGAAATAAAAGTATCTTCATTTGCAATGATATGACAATATAACAGAAGAGCCCTAGGGAATCAATGATAAAACATAATCAAATATTTCAAAAATAGTAAGGTAGAAAGAAGTAAAATTAATGTACAAGAACCAATAGCCTTCATATACACAAATGAGTTAGAGGATATAATGGTAGAGGAAAACTCCATTTATGTTATCAACAAAGATTAAATACTGAGGAATAAACTGAACAACAAATATACAAAATTCACATGATGGAAATTTTAAAACACTCTGACATACATAAAAATGGCCTTGAGCAAATGAGAAGATATCCCCTTTTCTTGAATAGGATGACTCAACATCATAAAGATGTCAGTTCTAAATTAATGTATTATATTAAATTATTAAATTAACTAAATTTAGAGGCACCTGGGTGGCTCAGTCATTAAGTGTCTGCCTTCCGCTTGGGTCGTGATCCTGGGGTCCTGGGATCAAGTCCCGCACTGGGCTCCCTGCTTGGTGGGAAGCCTGCTTCTCCCTCTCCCTCTCCCACTCTCCCCGCTTGTGTTCCCTCTCTCGCTGTGTCTCTGTCAAATAAATAAAATCTTTAAAATAAATAATAAATAATAAATTAACTAAATTTAATGTAATCCCAATAAAAAGACCAACATACTTTTTTATTGAGTTAGACAAAGTGATATTAAGGTTAACATAAAAAAAGAAAAACAAAACAAAGAAGAAACTAAGAGGAGCTAGTCCACCGGATACTAAAATACCCTAACTATAAAGCTTTGTAACACTGTCACACTTGTATTTTTATGTGATTATTAGATTACTATCTGCTTCCTCATTAACCTATAAACTCCATGAAGGCAAAAACCATCATGATTCTTAGATACTATCATTTCTTTAAGCCCTAGCACAATGCCTGGTGCGTAGTTAGCACACTGCAAGGCCTGCCGCACTCTTCAAGTTCTCAAGTGTGGGGGTGGGGGGGAGGAAGAGGAAAGATACAGATAAGAAACAAGCAAAAATACATAACTAAGGTCATTCAATTAATGGTAAGTACTAGGAAAAAATACAAAGAATTGGTGATTAGAGTAAAGGCACTATTTGAGTTAAGGGCTGAATGACAAGGAGTCATCTATGTGAAAATGTGGTATACTGCCAGTAGATTCTAGGGAGGGGTAACAGCACATGCAAAGGCCCTAGGGTAGAAATAAGTTTGGGAGGTTTAAGTAACAGAGAGCCAATACAGCTAAACTATAAACGGGGCATGGAAGATAATAAATTATTAGGGCCTGTAGGCCATGTCAGTGTGTATGATCTTTGTTTTAATTGCAGTGAGAAGACAATAAAGGATATTAGAGTGTATGGTGTGCAGAATAATGGCCTCCCAAAGATGTCCACATCCTAATCCCAAGATTCTATAAATATATTACGTGGCAAAGGGGAATTAAGGTAGCAGGTGGAATTAAGGCTGCTAATCATCTGACTTTAAAACAGGGAGTTTATGCTGGATTATCTAGATGGGCCTAATGTAATCCTTAAATGTGAAAGAGGTCCTTAAATGTGGTAGAGAGAGGCAGAAGAATCAGTGTCCAGTAACTCATGACAAGATGGACTCCACCTACCACTGCTAGCTTTGGAGGAAAGGAGCCATGAGCCAAGGAATGCAGAGTGGCCTCTAGAAGCTTAAAAAGGCAAGAAAGTAGATTATTCTCTAGAACTTCCAGAAAGGAATGCACCCTGCTTAAGTCACTAAATTTGTGGCTATTGGTTATGGCAGCAAGGAGGAATTAATACAAAGTGTTAGGATGTGTTCTGCATCTTTAACAGATCATTTTGAATGACTGGGCTGACTTGATAGGGAAAGCTGCTTTGATATCAGTGGAAATTTGAAGTGAGGTCTGTTTTCACACTTCACCATCTGAATGCTAGGGCTCAGGGCTCAATTTGAATACCAGAACTGCATTGGGGAAGTTTAGCTACCCCAAGATACTTAAAAGTTTTTGTCTAGAGGAGTTCAGTAATGTCTCAGGCTCTAAAAGAGAGAGAAGCAGAGTGAATGGAATGGCAGCATGGGCCCACTCACCAGGGGTTAAGGGTGTATCTACTTTTGCTCACTGTTGTATCCACAGCATCCAACCCAGTACCAGCCACAGAGTGAGCATTCAACAAATATCCCATCCATGAATGAATGAATGAACCATAAAATATCAACCTACTTTATAAAATGTCCTCTTAATTTTAAATCCTTCCCTCCCATCCATTATTTACATTCTTCATATGCTTATATGACTGAATAAAATTTTAATTTCTGAGTAGCCTATGGTGAAATAAACTGAATTAACTTGAACTAAATATAATTCAGAAGCCAACTGAAAACTGGTTTTGAATAGACTGTACTGTGCTTGAGTTTATGAACGAAGTTACTTGAATATAAACTGTATGAGGGTAGAGGTTTGTCTTTTTTTTTTTTTTTTTCACTGCTGGATCCTCCAGGATGTAGAAAAGTGCCTGGCATGTAACAGATGCTCAATAAATATTTACTGAATAAGCAAAATAATTATTTTTGTAATACAAGAATATATAGGCTATAAGAATATAAAGCTGGTAATAAGTGTGTTAAATACACACTTTAGATACCCCAAAATAATCAGGCACTTACACAGTAATAGTAGTTACTACATCTAGGGTATAAGTGAGTGTTTTTAAAAATCACCATTATGTGAATTGACTGAGATTTTATACTTTATATGTCACTACCACTATTATTCACATAGTTGGTTTTCATATTTTTGATGTGGCTAAGACAGACATTATTCAAATGGTTAGTTTTTCTCCTATTTTTGACATGGCAGTTTAAAAAAGTTAAACAACTCGAAGAGAAAGCAGTTTAGAAAGAAAAAGGGCAGAGTGAGAGGGGTAATGATAAATAAATTAAATGATCCTAGGACTAAATATTCACCTTTAGATTTGGTACTGCTCTAAACTAGTTATTATATTTAAAATAATTCCATTTCTCTGGTTGCTTCAATTTTCCCATTTGTATTAGAATAGCCCCTTCAAGGTCTAAGATTCTTTACTGTAGAGCAATCAAACCTTGTATTTGTAACAAATGTATCTACTTTTATATTTACTGTCATAAATTAATTGTAATATTAGTTTCCTGCTATTTACTATATCTGAATTCATGCCTAAGAAACTCCAAATTAAATACTCTCCTGTAAAAGTTACTACATTTTGGCTTGGTTTTATTTGATTTGTATCTAAGCAAATTTCCTTTAATTTAGAACAAACAAACAAACAAAAACCCCCATCTATCCATAATCCTTATGTGTACCTATAAACAATATAATTGATGAAAATTTTCAGTGTTTACAAAACAAAGAAAATTGTCAACAGAATGCCTGGCGGTAGACTTACCAGAAAAAAAAAATTTACAGCCTATAATTCATGAAGATTGGCTCAAAACAAACTGTCCCTGCCAACAGAAAATCTGACAATTATTCTGTTGTCTAATTTGGCTCAGCTTAAGTTGACCTTGTTTATTCATCTCAGTCTTTTAATTCTTGTTAACTTGGCATAAGAAGAGAACATATGGCATATGTCTAGGAAGTCCATTTCTGCATCTTAAACTGAAATAATTGTAGAATATACTGAGCATTTCCAATGTGCGGCTATTAAGGTAACTTAATGTATATTACACAGGACTGATTAAGTTCAAATTATCCCCAAGATAGTTTTTGGTTTTATAGGCCGCAAACATAAAACAAGTACAGACACCTTTTTCTAAGCCCCAGCATATGACTAAAACTGGCCAATTTTAAACATTTTTCCAAAGAAGACCGTCAGTCTTAAGCTCTTTTAAAACATAAAGATTAAAGGGTATTGGCATTTTGACAACCAAAAGATATTTACAGGTTTTCACTGAATCTCTGTGTTTAAGAAAGCTCATCAAGATAATGTGAGGAAGATATATAATGACAGCTGGAGAACAAAAAAAGAATATTTCCATTTTCTCTCCAGCCTAATCTGGTCTCCAATGAATTTTCTTATTTTCATTTTCTGACCCACTAAAGCTTACTGTGAAAGAGAAGTTTCATTTTGTTGTGGCTTTAATGTGTCTCAAGAAAAGCTAAGAGGGAATGAAGTGCTTTACAGATTCATGGCTCTATTATAGAATCGTAGTTCTCCAGTACTAGAACTAGAAAAGCAAATACCTTGAAAATCCAAAGCTCCAAAATTTATGTATTTTAAGGGTTAGTGTTTTGGTTTGGAATGTAGTCTTTTTATTAACTAAGTGAAATGAAAAACATAAAAGTATAATTTCATGTACAAAGCCTTATTAGTATTATATATTTTGAAACCCTTAACCTTTATTAGTGGACTTCACTGTACTTCCTACATAGTATGTTTCTTCCACAAAGCTCAGAGCATTCCAACTTCATAACTCTGCATTCAAAATATAACATTTCAGCTATAGGGGGGGTCCTTATTACCTAGTATTCATTATCTGAAACCCTATAGTTATATGAGTTTATATAGAGCAACAACAGTCTTCATAATGTGAAATATTTAAGAATGAGCTAACTACTTATAACCTCAGTCCCCACTCAAATATCCCTCCACGGTGAATATAATCATTTAATTCCACCTATTAAGTGCTAGGTTGTCAGTGCTTTCACAGATTGTCAGCTATGCAAACACCTAACATAGTAATAAATGACATTAATAAACAACTAAAAACCTTGCACAAAAGAATATTTCATGAGCTCAATGAAAGGGATGTTGGAGAAATGTTCAGATCTCATGCAAAAACCATTGATAAATGAGGAAATGGCACTTAGATTAAGTGAAAAAGAGAAATTCCATAAGGATAATGAAATTAAAAGAATTCCAAAAGAAAATGAGTTTATTATCAAAGTATTAATAGAAGCCACAGAAAGATGAAGTCCTTAAGTATTTCTTGAAAAAGTGGCCCTCTTTATGATGATGTGTGTTGTGAAAGTCAAATGTGAAGTTAAAGATGCCATATAACGCTTCTAGACAATCTAGTCAGAAAAACTAGGACCACTCCCCACCCACCTAATTGATTTACTCTTTGTTCCTCCTAAGAATTTGTGCAGAGTTGAAATTATAACCTACCTTTTATTAATATAAGCTTTTCTATATGTTTTTACCTTTTATTTTTTTAGTTAACTGTATTGTTTTTAGTTAATTATATTGTATTAATTGTATTGTTACTATTACGGTGATTTTAACATTTTTTATTTAAACATTTATTTATTTACTTGAGAGAGAGAGACAAAGCTTGGCAGGGAGGGGTAGAGGGAGAGGGAGGGGGGAAGCAGACTCCTGGCAGAGTGCGGAGCCCCTCTTGGGGCTTGATCTCACAGCCCTGAGATCACGACTTGAGCCAAAACCAACAGTCCTGTGCTTAACCAACTGTGCCACCCAGCTGCCCCTATGGTGATTTTCAATTCCAGTTTAAAGGGACTCACTTTGGGGTGCCTCGATGGCTCAGTCAGTTAAGCATCTGGTTCTTAGTTTTGGCTCAGGTCATGGTCTTGGGATCCTGGGATGGATCCCATATTGGGCTCCCCACTCAGTGGGGAATCTGCTGGTTTCCCTCTCCCTCTGCCCCTCCCTCGACTGACTTGCTCTAGGAAAGGAAAGGAAGGAAGGGAGGAAGGGAGGGAGGGAGGGAGGGAGGAAGGGAGGAAGGAAGGAAGGAAGGAAGGAAGGAAGGAAGGAAGGAAGGGAGGGAGGGAGGGAGGGAGGGAGGGAGGAAGGAAACAGACTCATTTTAAGGAGCCTTTATTTATACATTTATTGTTTCCCGAAAGTAGTTATCCTTGGATATGGACCTCAAGCAGCTATATTAAAATATTTAAATGTATGGTTTCAAAATAATGAAATGTATGCCATTGAGGACAAAGTAGAAATATCTATGTGCCTTTACTGTTCTTCACTATTTCTTTGGGTCTATTTTTTATCTCTCTGCCATATTTGTTGAATCTAGGTTCACATACCTTTCCTATGACAACAAAGAGAAATGAAAAAAGTTGGGAAACTGAAGCTTTCAAGGAGAGAATTACAAAAGCAGAAAATAACCTAAGATGATGCCATTTATATATACAGAAAAAAATTGTAACAAAAGATGCTTTGGTTTTGCTATTTCATGTACAACTGAAAACAGGTGGACAGAGGTCCTGAACTGCATTCTGAAGATATGGCAGATCTCCAGGAAAATCCTCTAAATGGGGCCTGAAACACCCTGACACCACCATGTAATACCTTTTCCTTATAGACCAAGCTATTTGTCTCTTACCTGTAATTCTAGATACACCAAGCTTTGCACATCCCTTCCCAGAGACAAACTACATGTCTGGAATAAGGGAGAAGAATATATATCATCTGTAAATCCCCTATAATTAGAAATTATAATTATTTTGCTTTTCTTATATATGTTCCTATAAACAAATCTAGGGAAATTGTTGCTTTGTGTTCCAAATCACAAAAAATAACAAAGGATACTGTGTGCTCTTTATTATATCACAACATGAAGTATACAATGTCTTTTAGTGATGCTAAAATTAATAACTGGAATTCTCCATTACAGATGGTCCCTGACTTAGGATGGTTCAGCTTGGGATTTTTTTGACTTTATCATGGTGCAAAAGTGATACACATTCAGTAGAAACCATACTTCAAATTTTGAGTTTTGATCTTTTCCTGGGCTAGCAATACGTGGTACAGTACTCCCTTGTGATGCTGGGCAGTGGCAGCCAACCACAGCGCCCAATCTGCCACATGATTAGGAGGGTAATCAACCAACACGCTTACCACCATTCCATACCCATACAATCATTCTGTTTTTCACTTTCAGTACAGTATTCAATAAATTACATGAGATATTCAATACTTTATTAGAAAATAGGCTTTGTGTTAGATCACTTGACCCAACTATAGGCTAATATAAGTGTTCAGAACATATTTAAGGTAGGTTAGGCTAAGCTATGATGTTTGGTAGGTTAGGGTATGAAATGCATCATCCACTTTGAGTATTTGAAACTTACAATGGGTTTATCAGGATGTAACCCCATCAAAAGTCAAGGAAGATCTATAGAAAGTTCCCCATCAACCATTAATTCCCTGTTGAGAGAATTTTCAAGGCTGGTCTCCATTTGGTTTTTTTTTTTAAAGATTTATTTATTTTATTATTTTTTTAAATTTTATTATGTTATGTTAGTCACCATACAATACATCATTAGTTTTTGATGTGGTGATCCACGATCCATTGTTTTCGTATAACACCCAGTGCTCCATGCAGTACGTGCCCTCCTTTAATACCCATCACCGGGCTAACCAATCCCCCCACCTCCCCTCTAAAACCCTGTTTGTTTCTCAGAGTCCATAGTCTCTCATGGTTCATCTCTCCCTCCGATTTCCCTCCCTTCATTTTTCCCTTCCTTCTCCTAGTGTCCTCCATGCTATTCCTTATGTTCCACAAATAAGTGAAACCATATGATAATTGACTTTCTCTGCTTGACTTACTTCACTTAGCATAATCTCCTCCAGTTCAACATAGTACTAGAAGTCCTAGCAACAGCAATCAGACAACAAAAAGAAATAAAAGGTATTCAAATTGGCAAAGAAGTCAAACTCTCTCTTTTTGCAGACGACATGATACTTTATGTGGAAAACCCAAAAGACTCCACCCCCAAATTACTAGAACTCATACAGCAATTCAGTAATGTGGCAGGACACAAAATCAATGCACAGAAATCAGTTGCTTTCTTATACACTAACAATGCAACTGTAGAAAGAGAAATTAGAGAAACGATTCTATTTATTTATTTTTGAAAGAGAGCATGCACATGCACACACTAATGGGGAGAGGCAGAGGGAGAGGGAAAGGAAGAGAAACAGACTCCCCGCTGAGCACAGAGCCCAACTTGGGGCTTGACCTCATGACCTTAGATCATGACCTGAGCCAAAATCAAGAATCAGACACTTACCTGATGAATGAGCCACCTAGGTACCCCTCCATTTGTTTTTATTTTAACGTGGTCAATATTCTTTTTGATGGTCAGATTTTATAAATCCAATTAAGCTTTCCAGAAAGTAATTTTGGCAATTGAATCAAAAAGCTTTTAATATCTTGACTTAAAATTTCACTTTTGTAATATATACATAGAAATGTCCATCACATTGTTATCATAAAAGTGAATAATCTTAAATGTGTATTTGGGAAATTGAGGAAATTATAGTATATCCAAATATTAGATTACTATGTAAGCCATTAAAAATCATGATTATCAGATTCTGGTTCCAGATGGAATGAGCACCCTATTTATTCCTTTCTCTCCTATTGAATGCAGCTAAAATCCTACAAAGAATGTACAGAGTAGCTATTTGAAGACTCTAGAAAGTAAAGAGTGGCAGACAGAGTGAGGAAGAAGACCAGAATCTGAAGTACCTCACTCTATGGTGAATTTACCAGTACTTTTTTCCTTCATTTTGCCACCACTTGGGCCTGGAGGCAGTTACAGCCAAGGAGGTGTGTGGCAGCATGGGGTGACTAAAGCCACTGCTTCCTGGAGTAGAAGGTACCAAAGGAGATTACAGACAGGAAGGACCTCAAGAAAGTGACCCCATTAAATTATTTATAAACTCCAGGTTCACACCCCAAGCCCATGCATGTGTGGATCTAACCTTAACCAGCAATATAAAAGACTTTGAGAGCTAAACTAACAGATAAAACATCACCCAAGTCACAGATTGACAAATGGATGGTGCACATATGGACAGATCTAAATAGTATTGCAAAGACTTTGAAAACTTAACTGATATTGGAACCACAGCTCACAGAGGTGCACTGAAATTTGAAACCTAAACCTAATAAGATCAGTTGCCTGCTACGACAAAAATATCAACATTTATCATGGGATTTTAACAAAGAAGTCATACAATATTCAAAATGTCCAGGATCCAAAATTACTTGACATATAAAGAACCAGGAAAAACTCCACTCACCTGGAAAAAAACAAACAAACAAACAAACAAAAAAACAGTTAAACGACAACACTGAGATGACAGATGTTGGAATTATCTGACAGAACTTTAAGCAGCTTTACAAAAATTCTCCAACAAACATAAAAACCATTTAAACAAATGAAAAATAAAGTCTCAAAAACAAATAGAAAGCAGAAAAAAACAAATAATGAATTCAAAAATAAACGCTGAATTTTTTTAAAGCTCACTGATGGCTTCAATAATAGAATTGAGATGAAAAAGGAAAGAGTCAGTGAACTGGAAGACAAATCAGTAGAAAATATCCAATGAACAAGAGAAAAAATATGTATTGAAAAAAAAATTAGGAGAGAGCCTCAGGGACCTCTGAGACAATGCCAAAATCTAATATTCATAACATCAGTGTCCTAGAAAGAAAATAAAGAGAGTGCCATGCTGAAAAAAAATAGAGAAAGAAATAATGGCTGAAAACTTCTCAAATATAGGTGAAGAAAAATTGAGAGAACATGTTTCCAACAGACCAGCTCTAAAAGAATTACTAAAGGAAGTTATTCAGACAGAGGGAAATTATACCAGGGGAAAAAACAGAACATCAGGAATGAAGAAAAAGAAACAGAAATGGTAGATACCTGGATAAATATAACTGTTCTCTTCTTGAGTTCATTAAAGTGTTTGAAGGTTGAATGCAAAGATATATAACACTGGTGAGATTATTTCAATAATATAGCATTCTACAGTAATATACAAGAAAACTACAAAAGTGCAAAAGGTAAACAGTAAAGGAACATACATGTAGAACGGATTCTATGTTCCATTTGAAGTGGTAAAATAATAATTTTAAGTAGACTGAGAAAAGTTAAGCATGCATATTGTATCCCTAGAACAGCCATTTAAAAGACTACACAAAGATAATAAAAAACACAATAAATTAAAATAGAATACTAAAAAAAAGTTAAAATACCCCAAAAGAAAAAACAAAAGAAAAAGAAAAACTGTGGGAGAAGAAATGACAAAAATAGATTTAAATCCAAACATTAAATATAATCTTAACACAGAGATTAATCAAAATACCTTGTCAGAATACATTTTTAAAAATCACAATAAAGAGGGCACATACTGAATGGAGCACTGGGTGTTATACGCAAACAATGAATCATGGAACACTACATCAAAAACTAATGATGTAATGTATGGTGATTAACATAACATAATAAAAAAATAAATTAAAAAAATCACAATCCAATGAAAATGGTATGGTTTTGGCAAAAAAAAGACACACAGAATGGAAAGGAATAGAAAGCCCAGAAATAAATTCATACACATGGGTCAATTAATTCATAACAAAGGAGCCATGCATATAATGGGGAAAGGACGGTCTCTTCAATAAATGATGCTGGAAAAGCTAGAAAATCACATACAAAAGAATGAAACCAGTCCACTATCTTACACCACTTCCAAAAATTAACTCAAAATGGATTAAAGACTTAACTGTAAGACCTCAAGCCATAAGCAGCTAGAAGAAAACATAGGCAGTAAGCTCCCTGACACTGGTCTTGGCAATGATTTTTTTGGATCTGACACCAAATACAAAGGCAACAAAAACAAAACTAAACAAGTGGGACTACAGCAAACTAAAAAGCTTCTTCAAAGCAAAAGGAAACCATCAACAAAATATAAAGGCAACCTACTGAATGGGAGAAAATACTTGTAAATCCATATATCTGATAAGGGGTTAATACCCAAAATATATAAAGAATTCATACAACTGAAAAGCAAAAAACCAAAAAATACGAAAAATGGGCACAGAGTCTAGACAGTTTTCCAACGACATACAGGTGGCCAACAGGTACATGAAAAGATGCTCAACATCATTTGCCATCAGAGAAATGCAAATCAAAGCCACAATGAGATGTCACCTTATGCCTGTCAGAATGGCTAAATTTTTTTTAAAAATCTAAAAAAATTTAAAAAAAAAAACAAGAAATAACAAGGGTTTGTGAAAATGTGGAGAAAAGGGAACGCTTGTGCACTGCTGGTGGGAATGTAAACTGGTGCAGCCACTATGGAAAAGAATATGGAGGTTCCTTGAAAAATTAAAAAGAGAACTACTATATAACCTAGCAATTTCATTTCTGGGAGTATTTATTCAGAGAAAATGAAAGCACTAACTTGCTGGCCTTGTAAAATGAGTTCAGAAGGGTTCATTCCTCTTCAGTTTTCTGGAATAATTTGAGGATAGGTACTAACTCTTCTTTAAATGTTTTGTAGAGGAGGGAGCTAAGATGGTGTTGTAGCAAGAGGACCCTAGGCTTATCTTGTCCCTTGAACACAACTAGATAACTAACAAATCATTCTGAATGCCCAAGAAATCAACCTGAGTACTGACAGAACAAACTGCACAACTAGGAGAAAAGAGGCCACATTGAGAAAGGTAGGAGGTACAGAGACGTGGTTTGGGGAAGAAATGGATCACAGCTGCTGCAGAGAGGAGGGAGACCAAGTTGCAGAGAAGGAGGGGGTGGAACACATGGGAATGCACAAGGAGAACACCTCCCCAAAGCCAATGGCTGGGAAGACGAGAGGGGCTGATTTTCCTGAGGTTTTTTTTCTTTTTTTTTTTTTAATTATGTTATGTTAATCACCATACATTACATCATTAGTTTTTGATGTAGTGTTCCATGATTCATTGTTTGCATATAACACCCAGTGCTCCATGCAGAACGTGCCCTCTTTAATACCCATCACCAGGCCAACCCATCCTCCCACCCCCTCCCCTCTAGAACCCTCAATTTGTTTTTCAGAGTCCATCATCTCTCACGGTTCGTCTCGCCCTCCAATCCCCCCCTTCATTCTTCCCCTCCTGCTATCTTCTTTTTTTTTTTTTTTTAACATATAATGTATTATCTGTTTCAGAGGTACAGATCTGTACCTTCAGAGTTTTTTTTCAACCAGTGGGGGTCAAAGATTGGAGATTTAAAAGTTGGTAGGCGTGGCTGGGATAGAGCCCTGAGGGCACTGCCCTACTCCTGCAGAGAAGGCAAGCAAGCAGCACTGGGGGCAGACAGGGTGATGTGAGGAATGCTTACACCCCACAGAGGAGAGATCATTTGTTCTTCTTGGAGTGCATCTGTGAAAGGTGGCATTTGCAGAGATGCCTCTCTGGGGACAAAAGAGCTGGTGGGCGCCCTTTCCCGTCCCCACCCCTTGGCATAGCCACAGAACCACTTGCGGAAGGTGGCTCACCACAAACTGGCTGCCTAGCCTGCTTGCTCTAAGTCCCATGCCCCATGCTCTGGCACAACTGCCCTTCTCGGTCAAACCTGGAGACTCTCCCCCAGAAGACCAGCACAAGCCCCCACCACACCATATCCCTAAAGTTTAGAGTTTTAAAAGTCATCAGGCGTGGCTGGGATACAGCCCAAAGTGTACTGTGCTGCTCCTGGCAGGCAAGCAACCTGGACACAGACAATGTGAAAACAGTGATCTGAAAAACACCTGTGATGCACAGGGGGAAGATTGTTTGCCCTTCTGGGAGTGCTTCCCTGAGAGCAGCAAGTATGCAGATCTCTCTCCAGGGACAAAGGAGCTGGCTGGCTCCACTTCCCTCCCCCCACCCCTCAGCATAAACCAGCTTCAGTAAATAGCACAGTGCCGACACTGGCTACCTAACCTCTTAGACCAAATCCTGTCGCCCTGCACTCTGCTGGTACTGCCCCACTCGGGGATATGTGGCTTAGTCCCCGTGCAGTGGGCCCCTTTCGCAGAAGACCAGCAGAAACCCCTGCACACACCAAGTCTCCCGACCAGAGTTCTCCAAGGCTTCAGTTCTAGTGGAAGTAGCATCAGGTCTCATTTAATAAGCAGACCAGAGCAAACCCGTTAAAACTTGCCACACTCTGGCTAAGGTCCAAATGCTGCCCACTGCAGGCAAGGAGAACCTCTGCAGAACACTGGCCTGAAGGATAGAGCAGCCAAAACACAGCAGCAGAGAACACACAGCACACACCAGAGACACTTCCTGAAGCACCAGGCCCTGGACACTGTATGACCTATTCTTCATAAAGCCATTACTCTGAGGAACAGAAAACATAACAGGCTTTTCTAACACAAAGAAGACAGAGACTTAGACAAACTGCCAAGATGGAGGAATTCATCCCAAATGAAACAAGAAAAGGTCACGGCCAGAAATCTAATTGAAAGAGACATAAGTAATATGCCTGATGAAGAATTTAAAGCAACAATTATAAGGATACTCACTGAGCTGGAGAAAAATATGAAAGATGTCAAAGATGCCCTTACCACAGAGATAAAAGAATTTTAAGAAATAAAAAATGAAAAATGCAGTAACTGAAATTCAAAACAGACTGGATGTAATGAACACCAGGATGGAAGAAGCAGAGAAACAAATAAGTGATATAGAAGATAGAATAATGGAAAATGAGGAAGTAGAGCAAAGCAGAGAAAGAAGAATTATGGATCATGAGAATAGACTTAGGGAATTCAATGACTCTATCAAACATAATAGCAATGGTATTAGGAGTCCCAAAACAAGAAGAGAGAGAAAAGGGGGCAGAAAATTTATTTGAGGAAATAACAGCTGAACACTTCCCTAATCTGGGGAAGGAAACAGATGTCCAAGTCCAGGAAGCAACAGAAGCTAGGCCGACACCAAGACATATTATAGTTAAATTTGCAAAATATAGTGATAAAGAAAAATTCCTAAGAGCAGCAGGACAAAAGAAATCCCTAACTTACACGGGAAGACCCATAGGGCTGACTACAGATCTTTCCACAGAATCTTGGCAAGTCAGAAGAGAGTGGCAAGATATATTCAATGTGCTGAATGGGAAAAATATGCAGCCAAGAATACTTTACCCAGCAAGGCTCTCATTCAGAATACAAGGAGAGATAAAGGGTTTCCCAGACAAACAAAAACTAAACGAATTCATGACCACTAAACCAGCCCTGCAAGAAATATTAAAGGGGCGGGGCGCCTGGGTGGCTCAGTTGGTTAAGCGACTGCCTTCGGCTCAGGTCATGATCCTGGAGTCCCGGGATCGAGTCCCGCATCGGGCTCCCTGCTTGGCAGGGAGTCTGCTTCTCCCTCTGACCTTCCTCCCTCTCATGCTCTCTGTCTCTCATTCTCTCTCTCAAATAAATAAATAAAATCTTTAAAAAAAAAAAAAAAAGAAAAAAGAAATATTAAAGGGGACTCTTTGACTGGAAAAAAAGACCAAAAGCACAGACTAGAAAGCAACAGAGAACATCTCCAGAAACACCAACAAATCAACTAATAAAATGGTACTAAACAGATATATATCAACAAGCACTCTGAATGTAAATGGACTAAATGCTCCAACCAATGGACACAGAGTATCAGAATGGATTTAAAAAAAAAAAAAAAAAAAGACCCAATGGTTAGAGTCATTTTATTCATAATCGCCAAAACCTGGGAAAACAAATATCCTTCAAAAGGTGAATAAACAAACTGATACACCTATACAGTGAAATACTCCTCAGCGGGGCGCCTGGGTGGCTCAGTCGTTAAGCGTCTGCCTTCAGCTCAGGTCATGATCCCAGGGTCCTGGGATCGAGCCTCGCATCGGGCTCCCCGCTCTGCGGGAAGCCTGCTTCTCCCTCTCCCACTCCCCCCACTTGTGTTCCCTCTCTCGCTGTGTCTCTCTCTGTCAAATAAATAAAATCTTTAAAAAAAAAAAAAAATACTCCTCAGCAATAAAATGTGAACTACTGAATTTAACATCTTGGATGAATATCAAGAACACTAGAGTGACAGAACCCAGTCACAAGTTTTTACCTATGATTACAATTACACGACATTCTTGAAGTCAAAACTATAGTTATGGAGGAGTAATTAGTGGTTCCTAGGGATTACTAATAGGGGAGAGTGTGACTGTTAAATATGAGGTTTTTTTTTTTTTTTTGACATGCTGAGACTATTTTGTATTCTGTATACTGGTAGCAGTAACAGAAATGTTTGTTTTGTTTTTAAGATTTATTTGTTTATTTATTTGGGGGGGGGACAGAGGGAGAAAGAGAATCCTCAAGCAGACTCCCTACTGAGCACAGAGCCCAACAAGGGCTCGATCCCAGAACCCTGAGATCATGACCTGAGCTGAAATCAAGAACAGGCTGCTTAACTGACTGAGCCACCCAGGCACCCCAGCAATAACCTACATCTATACATCTGTTAAATTCCCAGAATCTACACTTTTTTTTTAAAGATTTTTTTATTTTTAAGTCATCTCTAAACCCAAAGTGAGGCTCATACTCACAAACCTGAAATCAAGAGTCTCATGCTCTTCCAACTGAGCTAGCCCTAGAATCTACATCTTTAAAAGTTCATTTTAACGTATAATAATTTAAATAAAACATTTAACAAAAAAATGTATGAGAACTATAAAAAACATTATAAGACAATATTATCTCAGCTTTGTTTTTAAAAATGCATAATAGTAAGTATAGGAGCTAATTATCCAGATGAGAACTCTGGATATTTGGATTATATTAATGTTTTTTTCCTGTGGTTTTTAAATTTTCCTATAGTAACAGATTACTTTTAAAGCTAGGAAAATAAAATTTACTTAATAGGAAATTTTTACCATACATTCAAATCTTCTAAACCCCAGCAGTTTAGAGTGTCACATTTTGTTTCCATTACTTCTTTTGAAAATCATATATGTAAAACATTTTATTTGTATCTTAAACTTGAATTTAATTATTCTTCAAAAATGTCCTATAAATTATTTAATGATGGGAAAATTGAAAACAATTTTCAATGTTTTTAACATTATGGTATTTAAGTGATTGAAAGATTCCAAAGAAATTTTTTTATTACATTTTCAAAACTTCAGAAGTTTGAAAGTATTCAATACTTTAAAGTCTGTAACATATTAACCCTACAATTTTCTTTTTAATCCTTTTTCAATTAAAAAAACAACAGACAAGTACTTGACAGAAGAAATGAACTTGAAAAAGACACCTGTGCTGAATCTTTGACGCCTAAGACCTGTAATAAAGAAGGTAATGGTATCCAAATTACCCGAAGTATTTAAAGCATAACAGAATAACAATGTTATAGCTGGGAAGAGCTTCCAGTAAATGAATAAAAATAAGAAATCCCTGGGCATTGCTAGTTGGTGTGCTATAAGATGGTTCTCGGATAATATAATGTAAAATACCAAGTCAGCTGATTATAACAAAGGCTTAATTTTAATGATCATACAAATAAATTAGGGGATCTTGTTAAAATGTTGATTCTCGCTGAATAGTCTGGAGCAGAGCCCATGATTCTGAATTTCTAACAGGCTCTCAGTAATGTGTATACCGCTGGCTTGGAGATTATTACTTTGAGAAGCCAGGCTTTGAAGGTCACTGAGAAAAATGGCATGATTCTTGCCTAATTTAGTAAGGAAGAAATGTACATAGTAAGTTAGACTACAAGTGGTAACCCCCAAAAAACATGAGGCGGTAAGAGAGCAATCACTTCCAGCCAAGATGTTCAGCTGAGCAGGTGGCCTTCAAAAATAAGAATTTCAACATGCAGAAGAAATCGTATGAGAAATTATAGAAAAAAGCACAAATAGCACATAGATGACTGTGTGTGGAGGAGCAAAAATAGTTAATATTTGAATGTTCTCACTATGTCCCCTTTTCACTATTCCCTAAAGATGAATCTTAGCTTCGCCTATTTACTTTCTTACCTTTCTCTCTGAAAATGGGTCATTTCTGCTTAACTAAGTCTTTGAGACTTTGAAATGCAAAATTTGGAACAAAAGAAAAAATACAGAGAAAGACAAGAGAGGCATGTGGAGTTGAGACTTTATATGAAGGGTTTGGTTTTTGGTTTTTTTTTTCTGCATAGCCCAGAGAAGGAAGTGCATGAGAGCAACTTCAGCATCTGAGGGAAGTGGACGGGAGAAAAAAAGAACTTTTCAGAAGTATTGCATAGTGCTAGGCATATAGCACTTACTTTACTGCTATTGTTTTATAAACTGAGAGCCCCGCATCGGGCTCTCTGCTCAGCGAGGAGTCTGCTTCTCCCTCTCCCTCTGCCTGCCACTCTCCCTGCTTGTGCTCTCTCTCTCCCTCTCTCTCAAATAAAATCTTTAAAAAAAAAAAAAATGGGGCACCTGGGTGGCTCAGTCGGTTAAGCGTCTGCCTTCGGCTCAGGTCATGATCCCAGGGTCCTGGGATCGAGCCCCGCATCGGGCTCTCTGCTCAGCGAGGAGTCTGCTTCTCCCTCTCCCTCTGCCTGCCACTCTCCCTGCTTGTGCTCTCTCTCTCCCTCTCTCTCAAATAAAATCTTTAAAAAAAAAAAAATTAAAAAAAAAATAAAATAAAATAAACTGAGGTCTATCAGGTGTGTCACAAAGCCGACACAATACATGGTCCCAACTCTGACCCAAAATACTATCACTTCAACTCTTTAGTTGTTCTCATCTATAAAATCAAAATTTCAATGGAACAATTCTTATAAAGGATGAGCAGTTGAATAACCAATTTAAAGCAATGCTTTGGGCATTAGTAGTTTAAAGTTAATGATTCCCGGTAGGGAAAAAAAATGGCATTTTCCAATTTTGTTTTCCTTTGAATTTGAAAGGAAGTGTGAAGTTAATAGTATTCAACAAGGCCAGCAGCTAATTGATGGTTACTAGCAAGATGGCAGAATAGGTCTCCAGCCCTCGTTCCCCCAAAAAACATGAATTTGGCAACCATCCACAAACAAAAGTGCCATTGTGGGAGCTTCAAAATCCAGGTAGGTAGTTGCAACACCACAGTGGAGTTCAAGACAGAGGACTCTTTGAGAAGGCATACCCTGCCCCAAGGCCTGACTACAGACCCAGGAGCAGCTCTATTACCCCATGTGTATATTCTAGCCCCACACATCCATTGTCATGCTACCAGTCCTGCCTACCAGTGGACCTGGTAGGGATGACACCTGCCTGTGACCCTAACAACAGGCTCACTGACTGCAGATCCAACTGCAGACCTAGAAGTAACCCCATAACTAACTCCAACTGCTCAACTGTGATCCCAGAGTCAGTCTTGTCCACCAAGGGACCAGGGAGGAGACATGCCAATCTGTGTCCCAAGTAACAGGCCTGCCAACTATGGACTCAGAAGTAGCTTATCCACCTGGGTAACCAACACAAGCTATGCCTGCTGATGCCCCCAGTAATAAACCAGCTAACCACTGACCTGACTATAGACCTGAAAGCAGCCCCATGATCTGACCCTGGTTCTGCTCAACTGCACTCCTGGAGGCAGGCTTGTTTCCTGGGAACCTGCTGAGTAGGTCTTCACCTACCAAAAGCACTCTGTAAAGAATGGAAGAAGTTCCTGCTCCTTTAGTTGCACAGACACCAGTGCAAGGCTATAGAGTCACAAGGAATCAGGCAAACATGACACCACCAAAGGAAACTAAAAAAGTTCAGTGACCAATGCCAAAGAAATGGAAATCCATAACTGCTTAACAGAGAATTCCTAAAAATTGTCATTAAAAAGCTCAATGAGCTAAAAGAGAACACAGATAACTAAAGAAAATCAGGAAAACAATCACATGAACAAAATGAGAAGCTCAGAAAATAAAAACAAAAAAATTAAAAATAAAGAAATAAAAACTATTAAATCTGGAGATGAAGAATTTAATGATCAAACTGAAAATTTCTGTAACTTCAATGACAGAATTAAGCAGAAGAAAGAATCAACAAACTCAAAGACAACTCATTTGAAATTATAAATTCAGACCCACAAACAAGAATGAAAAAATGAAGAAAGCCCATGGGACTTAATACAACACCAAAAAGAACCAACATATGATAGGAGTTTCAGAAGGAGGAGAGAGAGAGAAAGGGGCCAAAAACTTAAATAATGGTTGAAACATCTCAAATCTACACAGGAAAAAGAACATCCAAATCTGTGAAGCCCAAAATTTCCCAAATATGTTCAACCCAGAAGGATCATCATGTGACACATTATAACTAAATTGTCAGAAGTCAAAAATAAAGAATTTTCACAGCAGCAAGAGAAAAATGACTTGTCACATGCAGGGGACTATACAAGGAATAGCACCTAAGACTATCAGTGGATTTCTCAGCTGAAACCTTGTAAGCCGAAGAAGGTGGGTAGATATATTCAAAGCACTGACAGAAAAAAAAAATTGCCAAACCAGAATACTTTACCTGGTAAAACTGTACTTTAAGAATAAAAGAGGAGAAGTTAAGATGGCAGAGTAGTACAAGGACCCTGTATTTGCCTTGTCCCTCCAGCATGGCTAGATAAATATCAAATCATTCTGAACACCCAGGAAATCAATCTGAGAACTGAGAGAACAAACTGCACAACTAGAGGGAGAAAAGTGGTCACATCCTGGAAACTAGGAGATGCAGAGATGTGATTTGGGGGAGAAAAGAATCACAGGTGCTATGGAGGGGAGAGAGCCCTAATCCAGGAGAGAGGGGAGAAAGAGAGTGACTAGAGGGTGGGGCATTACACAAGAAAAACACTTCCCCAAAACCACTTATAGGGAAAATGAGAGAGGCTGATTTTTGCAAGTTTTTAGAAACAGCAGAGCTCAGAGACTAAAGTTTTAGAAGTCTAAAACATCTCCACATAGAGCCTGGTGGGTGTAGAGGTGCTCCTGTGGAGAAGGAGGGCAGAGGCCCAGGAGCAGACAGTGGACAGTGTGCTCTGAGGATCTCTGGTGGCACTGGGAGAGACAGTTCTTCTTCTCCTTCTTGGAGTGTATTTGGGAGAGATGGCACTGCCTCTCCAGGAACAAAAGAGCCTGTTGGGCAACACTGAGCTGCTCTGTTCATTATCATATGAGCAGAGACACCTGCAGAGGGCAGGTAACCTGGACACTGGCTTTTTGCTGCACTTTACCATAAACTTCAAGCCCCTACACATTTGTGTGACTGCTTTTCTGGGACAAACTGGCACCAGCCAGAGCTTGGCCAGACCCTCCTCCAGTAGATCAGTGTGGGTCCATACGGCACTAGGTCCCTAAAATTTGGAGTTTTGAAACCCAGCCAGTGTGTCTGAGATAAAACACAGGAGCACTGAATGACTGGATGGGCAGACATCTCAGACACAGACAGGGTGAAGGCAGTGATCTGAAGGATGCCAGGGACAAATGAGGGGTAACTGTTTGCTCTTCTATGAGAGCTTCCTGAGCAGCAGTGGGTGCACACTCCACTCTCTGGGGACCAGAGAGCCCACTGATGCCATTTCCACCCCCTCCCCCCCCACCCTCCCCATCAGCATGGAGGAACTTCAGTGAGCAGCAAAGCGCCCCACAGTGGAGGTTTGGGCCACTTACACCAAGCCACGCCCCTCTGCGGCTCTACAGGTGCTTCTGAACTAGGGCAAGTGTGCCTGAGACTCAAAACAGTAGTGGGCCTCTCCCCCAAAAGACCAGCACAAACCCCCTGCACGCATCAAGTCTACTGACCATAGAGTGCTGAAAAGCTTCAGCTCTAGAAGAAATAGGATCTAGCCTCTTTTAACAAGCAGAATAAAACACGCCTAGTTAAAACACTAACCACTGCAGGCAAAGAGAAACTCTGCAGAGAACTGACCCGAGGGAAAAAGCAGCCAAAACACAACAGCAGAGTGCACACAGCATACATCAGAAACACTTCCTGAAGTGCCAGGCCCTGGACAGGATAGGATCTCGTCTTAATATAGTCATTACTCTCAAGAGCATGAAACGTAACAGTTTTTCATAACACAGAATACAGAGACCTAGACAAAATGCCAAGATGGAGGAATTCACCCCAAAAGAAAGAACAAGAAGAGGTAATGGTCAGAGATCTAATCAAAACAGGTATTAGTAATATGCCTGAACCAGAATTTAAAACAACAATCAGAAGGATACTAGCTGGGGCTTCAGAAAAGCATAGAAAACACCAGAGTCCCTTAGTGCAGAGATAGAAGACCTAAAAACTAGTCAGGCCAAAATTAAAAAAAAAAAAAATGCTATAACCAAGATGCAAAATGGGCTGGATATTATGACCACAAGGGTAGAAGAAGTAGAGGAATGAATAAGTGATATAGAAGACAAAATTATGGAAAATAATAAAGCTGAAAAGAAGAGGGAAAGAAAAATATTGATCTGAATACAGACTCAGGGAATTCAATGGCTCTGTAAAGTGTAACAACATTCATATCATAGGAGTTCCAGAAGAGGAGAGGGAGGAAAATGGGCAGAAGGTTTATTTGAGCAAATTATAGCTGAAAACCTCCCTAATCTGGAGTAGAAGACAGACATCCAAATCCAGGAGGCACAGAGAACTCCCATCAAAATCAACAAAAGGAGGCCAACATCAAGACATATTGGAGTAAAATTTGCAAAATACAGAAATAAGGAAAGAATCCTGAAAGCAGCAAGGAAAAGAAAACCATAATCTACAAGGGAAGACAAATAAGGTTAGCAGATCTCTCCACAGAACCTGGCAGGCCGGAAGGGAGCAGCAGGATATATTCAATGTGCTGAATGGGAAAAATATGCAGCCAAGAATACTTTATCCAGCAAGGCTCTCATTCAGAACAGAAGGAGAGTTAAAGAGTTTCCCAGACACACAAACCTAAAGGAGTTCATGACCACTAAACCAGCCCTACAATAAATGTTAAGGAGACTCTTTAACTGGAAAGAAAGACCAAAAACAACAAAGCCTAGAAAGGAACAGAGAAAATCTCCAGGAACACCGACAAATCAACTAATAAAATGGCCCTAAGTACATATATATATCAATAAACATGCTGGGGAGCCTGGGTGGCTCAGTAGGTTGAGCATCTGCCTTTGGCTCAGGTCATGATCATAGGGTCCTGGGACCGAGCCCCACGTCTGGCTCCCTCCTCAGCAGGGATCCTGCTTCTCTCTCTCCTGCTCCCCCTGCTTGTGCGTGCACTGTCTCTCTCTCCTCTCTCTTCCTCCCTCTCTGTCAAATAAATAAAATCTTTTAAAAAAATAAGCATTCTGAATGTAAATGGACTAAATGCTCCAACCAAAAGACACAAGGTATCAGAATGGATTAAAAACAAAAAAACAAGACCCAATTATATGCTGCCTACAAGAGACTCATTTTAGACCTTAAGACACTTGCAGATTAAAAGTGAGATGATGGAAAAATATTTATCATGCTAATGGATGTCAGAAGAAAGCCAGCATAGTGATATTTATATCAGACAAACCAGATTTTAAACCAAAGAATGAAACAAGAAATGAAGGGCACTATATCTTAATAAAGACGACTATCCAACAAGAAGATCTAACAATGGTAAATATTTATGCCCCCAACTTGGGAGCACCCCAATATTTATAACAATTAATAACAAACATAAAGAAACTCATTAATAATAATACAATAATAGTAGGGAACTTGAACACCCCATTTACATCAATGGACAGATCATCTAAGCAGAAAATCAACAAGGAAACAATAGCTTTGAAAGGCACACTGGACCAGATGAACTTAACAGATATATTCAGAACATTTCATCCTAAAGCAGCAGAATACAAATTCTTTTCAAGTGCACATGGGGCATTATCCGGAAGAGATCACATACTAGGTCCACCAATCAGGCCTCAAAAAGTATAAAAAGATCAAGATCATACCATGCATATTTTCCGACCACAATGCTATGAAACTAGAAAATCAACCACAAGAAAAAATTTGGAAAGACCACAAATACATGGAGGGTAAAGAACATTCTAAGAAGAATGAATGGGCTAAGCAGGAAATTAAAGAAGAAATACATAGAAGCAACTGAAAATGAAATCACAACAATCCAAAACCTTTGGGATGCAGCACAAGTGGTCATAAAAGGGAAGCACACAGCAATACCAGCCTCCTTTAAGAAGCAAGAAAAGTCTCAAATATACAACCTAACCTTACACCTAAAGGAGCTCGTAAAAGAAGAGCAAATAAAACCTAAAGCCAGCAGAAGGAGGTAAATAATAAAGATTAGAGCAGAAATAAATGATATAAAAACAACAACAAAAAAAGTAGAACAGATCAATGAAAGTAGGAGATGAGGGGCGCCTGGGTGGCTCAGTCAGGCATCTGCCTTCGGCTCAGGTCATGATCCCGGGGTCCTGGATCGAGCCTCGCTTCGGGCTCCTTGCTCAGTGGGGGGCCTGCTTCTCCCTCTCCCCCTGCAGCTCCCCTTGCTTGTGTTCTCTCTCTCAAATGAATGGATAAAATCTTTTAAAAAAATGAAAGAAAAGAAAGTAGAAGATGGTTCTTTGCCACAATTAATAAAATTGGTAAACCCCTAACCAGACCTATCAAAAAGAAAAGAGAAAGGACCCAAATAAGTAAAATCACAAAAGAGAGCAGAGAAACAACAACCAACACCACAGAAATACAAACAATTACAAGAGAATATTATGAAAAACTATATGCCAATGAACCGGACAACCCGGAAGAAATGGATCACTTCCTAGAATATATAAACTACCAAAACTAAAACAGGAAGAAACAGACAACCTGAAAAGACTGATAACCAGCAAAGAAACTGAATTAATAATCAAAAATTTCCCAGTAAACAAAAGTCCAAGGCCAAATGGCTTCACAGGTGAATTACACTAAACATTTAAAGAAGAGTTAATACTATACCTATTCTTCTCAAACTATTCAAAAAAATAGAAATGGAAGGAAAACTTCCAAACTCATTCTACAAGGCCAGCATTACCTTGATTCCAAAACCAGACAAAGACTCCACTAAAAAAGAGAACTACAGGCCAATATCCCTGATGAACATGGATGCAAAAATTCTCAACAAAATACTAGAATTGAATCAAACAGTACATTAAAAGAATCATTCACCAGGATCAAGTGGGAACTTTTCTTGGGCTGCAAAGGTGGTTCAATATTTGCAAATCAATCAACATGATACACATTAATAAAAGAATAAGAACCATATGATCATTTCAAGAAAAAGCATTTGACAAAGTACAATATTCATTCATGATAAAATCCCTCAACAAAGTAGGGATAAAGGATATACTTCAATATCATAGAGGCCACATATGAAACACCCACAGGTAATATTATCCTCAATGAGGAAAAACTGAGAGCTTTATCTCTAAGGTCAGGAACAAGACAAGGATGTCCACTCTCAACACTGTTATTTAACACAGTACTGGAAGTCCTAGCCTCAGCAGTCAGACAACAGAAAGAAATAAAAGGTACCCAAATCAAGGAAGAAGTCAATATTTCACTTTTTGCAGATGACATGACATTCTATATAGAAAACCCAAAAACTCCACCAAAAAATTGCCAGAAATTCGGCAAAGTCACAGGATACAAAATCAACCTACAGAAATCTGTTGCTTTTCTATACACCAATAATGAAGCAGCAGAAAGAGAAATAAAGGAATCGATCCCATTTACAATTGCACCAAAAACCAGAAGATACCTGGGAATAAACCTAACCAAGGGGTTAAAAGATCTGTACTCTGAAAACTATACAACACTGATGAAAGAAATTGAAGAGGCACAGAGAAATGGAAAAACATTCCATGCTCATGGACTGGAAGAACAAATATTGTTTAAATGTCTATACCACCCAAAGCAATCTACACATTTAATGTGATCCCTATCAAAATACTACCAGCATTTTTCACAGAACTAAAACAATCCTAAAATTTGTATAGAACCACAAAAGACCCCTAATAGCCAAAGCAACCTTGAAAAAGAAAATCAAAGCTGAAGGCATCACAATTCTAGACCTCCAGCTATATTACAAAGCTGTGGTCATTAAGACAATACAATACTGACACAAAAGCAGACACACAGATCAATACAACAGAACAAAGAACCCATAAATGGACCCACAACTATACAGTCTAATCTTCAACAAAGCAGGAAAGACTATGCAATGGAAAAAAGTCTCAACAAATGGTGTTGGGAAAACTGGACAGCAATATGCAAAAGAATGAAACTGGGCCCCTTTCTTACACCATACACAAAAACAAACTCAACATGGACGAAAGACCTAAATGTGAGACAGGAAACCATTAAAATCCCAGAGGAGAACATAGGCAGCAACCTCTTTGACCTTGGCCATAGCAACTTCTTGTTAGACACATCTCTGGAGGCAAGGGAAACAAAAGCAAAACTAAACAGTTGGGACTTCATCAAGATAAAAAGCTTGCCTTCAAAGAAAGCAACAATCAGCAAAACTAAAAGACAACTTACAGAATGAGAGAAGATATTTGCAAATGACATATGATAAAGGGTTAGTGTCTGAAATCTATAAAGAACTTATCAAACTCAACACCCAAAAACCAAATAATCCAGTTAAGAAATGGGCAGAAGACATGAATAGGCATTTTTCCAAAGAAGACATACAGATGGTTAACCGACACATCAAAAGATACTCAACATCACTCATCATCAGAGAAATACAAATCAAAACCATGATGAGATACCACTTCACACCTGTCAGAATGGCTAAAATTAACAACACAGAAAACAACAGATGTTGGTGAGGATGCAGAGAAAGGGGAACCCTCTTACACTGTTGGTGGGAATGCAAACCAGTGTAGCCACTCTGGAAAACAGTATAGAGGTTTCTCAAAAAGTAAAAAATAGAACTACCCAATGACCTCGCAATTGCACTGCTAGGTATTTACCCAAAGGATACAAAAATAAAGATTTGAAGGAGCACATCCATCCCGATGTTTACAGCAGTATTATCAACAACAGCCAAACTATGGAAAGAGCCCAAATGTCCATCAACTGATGAATGGATAAAGAAGAGGTGGTACACACACACACACACACACACACACAATGGAATATTACTCAGTCATCAAAAGGAAAGAAAGAAATCTTGCCATCTGCATGATGTGGGTGGAGCTAGAGTGTATTACATTAAGCAAAATAAGTCAAAGACAAATACCATATTATTTCACTCATATGTGGAATTTAAGAAATAAAACAATTGAACATAGTGGGGGGAAAAAGGAGAGGCAACCCAGAAACAGACTCTTAACAATAGAGAACAACAGAGGGTTGCTGGAGGGGAAGTGGGCAGCGGGATGAATTTAATAGGTGATGGGTATTAAGGAGGGCACTTGTGATGAGCACCGGGTGTTATGTGTAAGTGATGAATCAATAAATTCTACTCCTGAAACAAATTTTACACTATATCTTAACTGACTAGCATTTAAATGAAAACTAAATACTAAAAAGAAAAAACAAAACAACATTAAAAAAACCTTAAAAAAATAATAATAAAAGAGTTTCCCCAGACAAACATAACCTGAGGAAGTATATTACACTAGTTCTGCCTTACAATAAATACTAAAGGGAATTCATGTTGAAACAAACAAAAAAGCTAAACAGTAACATGAAAGCATATGAAAATACAACTGTTGCTGTTAAAGGAAATACTATAATGGTGGCAAGTAAATCACTTTTAACACTAGTATACAAAATTAAGATAAATGTACTAAGAATAATTATAACGACTGAAATGAAACACAATATAGAAATAAGTAAAATCTTGGGACGCCTGGGTGGCTCAGTTGGTTAAGCATCTGCCTTCGGCTCAGGTCATGATCCCAGGGTCCTGGGATCAAGTCCCGTACTGAACCCCTTCCTCAGCAGGGAGCCTGCTTCTCCTTCTGTCTGCTGCTCCCCCTGCTTGTGTGTGCTCTCTCTCTCTCTGACAAATAAATAAATAAAATCTTTAAAAAAAAATTGTTAAAAAGAAGTAAGGAGAATCTGGAATCAACTCAAAGTTTGTGTGAGATTAGAAGGAAAGTGTACACACGTAAGTACCAAAGGATGAAGGCAGTAAGAACAAATTAATGAACATGGGTTGTATTACTGTTCTCTACAGAAACAAGAACCAACAGGGGGGTGTGTGTTTGTGTGTGTATTTAATATAAGGAATTGGCTCATGTGATTATAGAGGCTGACAAGTCCCAAGATCTGAAGTCAGCAAGCTGGAAACCCAGGAGAGCTGATGGTCTAATTCTAATCTGAAGACAAAGGCTCAAAATGCAGGAAGAGCTGATGTTTCAGTTCAAGCCCAGAGGCAGATAACAACCAATGCCCCAGCTCAAAGGCAGACAAGCAGAGGTTCCCTCTCACTCAAGAAAGAGTCAGCCTTTTGTTTTATTCAGGCATTCAGGCTTTTCTGGGGAGGGTACATTAGGAAGGACAATCTGCTTTACTCAGTATATCAACTTAACTTGAAAACTCATCCAAAACACATTCATAGAAACACCCACAATAATGTTTGACCAAACAACCAGGTACCATGACAAAAATGTGGGCCCAAATTGACTTACAAACTTAACTGTCCATGGGTCCTGCTTAGCCAAGTCTATTTACACAGTACAAAACCTTTATAAAGGTGATATTTACTAATGCAAAATAACAGGCAGTAATACTATAGAGATGAGGCTTGTGAGGAAGCTATAAACTAAACTGATACACCAGGGGCGCCTGGGTGGCTCAGTCGTTAAGCATCTGCCTTCAGCTCAGGTCATGATCCCAGGGTCCTGGGATTGAGCCCCGCATCAGGCTCCCTGCTCCGCGGGAAGCCTGCTTCTCCCTCCCCCATTCCCCCTACTTGTGTTCCCTCTCTTGCTGTGTCTCTCTCTCTCAAATAAATAAATAAAATTTAAAAAAATAAATTGATACACCAAAAAGTAAAAACAAAAACCCAATGAATGACCATGTTGTCTAAGTTAAGATCTTTACTGAAATTTGAAGGGTTAAAAAAAAAAAATGGAAATCAGCCCGAGAGAGAGGGGGGAAAGTACATTAAAGGAAAAAATAGAAACTTTTCATGCTTCTTCCCTTCTTTCTTTATAGAAATCATACATTAATGAAGCTGTATGTGGAGAAAGACCAGTTTTGTTTCTTTCCCTTTTTAAATAATTTCCAATCCAAAATGGATCAGTATGTTTGTAAAATAAAGTAAAAACAATAATTAATATAAAGTTTAAAAAGTAATATCCTAGAAGGTTCTGGTTCAAGATGGTGATGTAGGAGGTTCTTGAACTCACCTCATCCCCCCCCCCACCCATAGACACACCAAATCTACATCTACATATGGAAAACTTTTCCTCTGAAGTAAACTCAAAAAAGCTCAGTGACTCCTACACATTGGGCAGACAAACAAACCCCACAATGAAATAGGTAGGAGAGCCTGGGACACAATATTACCACAATCTCCACCCGTAGTTTGGCAACCTACAATCAGGAGGGAACTTTCAATTCTAAGTTTCTCCCTGAAAAGCAGAGTGTTTGAACCCCACATGTGGTACCCCAGCTTTTAAGACCTGCACCTGACGAATGACCCACGTAAAAAATGGGCAGAGGACTTGAATAGACATTTTTCTAAAAAAGACATGAAGATGTACTTAACATCATTAATCATCAGGAAAATGTAATCAAAACCACAATGAAGTATTACCCCACACCTGTCAAGTTGGTTATTGTCAAATATACAAAAAATAACAAGTGTTGGTAAGGATGTAGACAAAAGGGAGCCCTTGTACACTGTTGGTAGGAATGTGAATTGGTGCAGCAACTACGGAAAATAGTATGGAGGGTCCTCAAAAAATTAAAAAGAACTACCACATGATCCAGCAATTCCACTTTGGGATATTTATCCAAAGAAAACAAAAACAGCATTCAAAGGGATATATGCACCCTATGTTCATTGCAGCATTATTTACAATAGCCAGTTATAGAAACAACTTAAGTGTCTATCAATAGGTGAATGGGTAAAGTGAGATATACACACACGCAGGCGCACACACAATGAAATATAACTCATCTTGCCATTTGTGACAACATGGATGGACCTAGAGGGTTTTATGCTAAGTGAAATAAGTGAAACAGAAATGCAAATACCATATGATTTCACTTACATGTGCAATCTAAAAAACAGACTCATAGATGTAGGAAACAAACTGATGGTTACTAGAGTGGGGAGGGCTTGGGGGGCAGGCAAAATAGGTAAAGGGGATTAAGAGGTACAAACTTCTAGTTATAAAATAAGTAAGTCATGGGGATATAATATACAGCACAGGGAATATAGTCAATAATATTGTAATAACTTTGTATGGTGACAGATGGTAACTAGACTTACCATAGGGTTAATTTCATAATATAAAAAATATCAAATCACTATTAAATATACCTGAAACTAGTAGAATACTGTAAGTTAATTATACTTCAATTAAAAAAAAAAAAATCTTCAGGACCTTGGCCTTTTAAAAAAAATAAAAGACACAAGTTTGTTTTTTTTGTTTTTTTTTTTTTTAATTTATTCATTTGAGACACAGAGACACAGAGAGAGAGAGAACATGAGCAGTGGGAGAGGCAGAGGGAGAGGGAGAAGCAGACTCCCTGCTGAGCCAGGAGCCCGATGTGGGGCTCGATCCCAGGACCCCGGGATCACGACCCGAGCCGAAGGCAGACGCTTAACCATCTGAGCCACCCAGGCGCCCCAGACACAAGTTTGTTAAATGAAGTGAAAGTAAGGCAGTCCTCATTCTAACCCTGAGGGTTCTAAATAATTATTGCCATTATATAGAGGAAAACACTATGGCTCAAAGATGTTAAGTAAATCCCATTGCATCATACCTGTCTTTATACAGGGTCTGACACAGAGAGATCAACATATATTAATATGTAATACTGCATAATTATGTACTTTACTACTTCTTCCAGGGGGTAGGTGTAAGATAATGAAACTAAAGGGTCTTACAGGCTAGATGTCAGGTAGATATTAGTAGTATACAAAGTGGCAAAAAAATCTTTTTATTCTAGAATGCATATCTATCTGTAAACCAGTAACTTTGAATCAAGTAGCAAAAAGTAAATAAAATGCAAAATGTAAAAAGACAACAATGACAACGACCTACACTTGAGACATGAGGCCCTAAACGCATAGCAAATTGGGCTTGCATCCATGAGACCACAACACTGAAGCAAATGCAGAAAGAGTTCTTAAAGGGGCCCAGCACAGAGGTGCTGACTGAAAATCATCCAGTCTTTCTGGGAAATAGGCCTATTTACTTATCTTGAAGCTTCAACCTGAGGGAAAGGCATCTAATTTAACACACATCTAGGTTTCTATGGAAATACTCTCCAAAGATGGAGACTGGGAGGAACCATCTATGTGTTCTTTTGCCTCGTTCCAGGTTACCAATACCTCCTGGAAGTGAACTATGCACTTGTTTGGCATCCCAGTTTTTGTAGCTGCCACCCCGGGGATACCCTTTGATCACCTACCTCTGGTGGCCAGCAAGGCTTACATCCAAAATGACTACAACAGATGGAGAAAGAGTTCTTAACCAGCTACCCCGATGTACAACAGAGAGGCAGCAGACTGAAATGCCCAGTCTTTCTGTGAGAGGTCTATTAGTGTATCTTCTTGGCTGCACTCTGAGTGACAGGCTTTTAATTAAATACACATCTAAGAACCAACTGTATCCTCTCCAGACCTCTCAGAGGTTGGGCACGATCTTCCTGCACTCCCTCTGCCTCACTCCAGGTTGCTGGTGTTTCTGAAAAAGGAGCTTGTTTACATGTCTAGTGCCACAACTTTTGTCTGCTGCCCAGAGGACAAAACCCTTGATATCCTGACTCTAGTGGCCAATGGGACCTGCTTTCACAGGCTACCACCTCAGGATTCAGTGTAGAGGAAAAGACAAAAACATTCCCAGTCTTCCCCTGAAAGAGGTATAAGCTGCTGCCTTTAAAAGCTCGGTCTGGCTTCCAATCAGTCTGAATCTATGAGGCCAACCAAGATCTTCTCCTTTGGGACACTGACAAGTTTTGGCAAACCCTCAACTACTCACAGCCACCAAGAATAAAGTAGGCTGCTTGGATAGGCACAAAGGTTTGAGAGGTTGAAAGGTGAAGATCATTCCTATATGAGGCTGCTCCTTCAATACAGGGAGAAATAGCTGTTTTATCTAATGCATAGAAACTAACACATAGAGTCAAGGAAATGAAGAAAGAGAGGAATATGTTCCGAATGAAAGAACAAGATGAAACCTCAGAAAAAGATTTTAATGAAACAAGTGATTTGCCTGATTGAAAGTTCAAAATGACAGAAAGATGCTTACCAATCTTGGGAGAAAAATGCATGAACAAAGTTAACAATTTTAACAAAGAGAAAATATAAGAAAGTGCCCAAGAGAAATCACAGAGCTGATAAATATGATAACAGAACTGAAAAATACAATAGAGGAATTTAGCAGCAGATGATGAATAAGAAAGGATCAGCAAACTCAAAGACCCGTCAACAGAATTCATCCAATCAGAGCAACAAAAAGAAAAAAAAAGAGAGAGCAGAAAACTTAAGGGGCTTATAGGAGAACATCAAGTGGACCAATATTCATATTATACTGGCCCCAGAATGAGAAGAGACAGAAAGGGGTAGAAAACTTATTTGAAGAGACAAAAGCTAAAAACTTCCCTACCCTTGGAGACCCACTCCAAGACACACTATAATTAAATTGTCTAAAGTTGAAGACAAGGAGAGAATTTTTTTATTGTTGGTAACTGGTTCAGCCTCACATCTATGTAGTTTTTTTTAATTCCAGTTGGTTAACATACAGTATTATATTGGTTTCAGGTGTACAATATAGGGATTCAATAATTCTGTACACTACTCAGTGTTCATCAAGATAAGTGTACTATTAATCCCTTTCACCTTTTTCACCCATCCCCCCCACCAACTTCCCCTCTGGTAATGATCAGTTTGTTCTCTATACTTAAAAGTCTGGTTTTTGGTTTCTCTCTTTTTTTTTTCTTTGTCCATTCATTGATTTCTTAAATTCCACATATGAGTGAAGTCATATAGTATTTGTCTTTCTCTGACTTATTTCACTTAGCATTATACCCTCTAGATCCATCCATGTTGTTGTAAATTACAAGATTTCATTCTTTTTATGGCTGAGTAATATTCCATTACACACAGACACACACTATGTCTTCTTTATCCATTCGTCATTTGATGGACACTTGGGCTGCTTCCATAATTTGGCTATTGTAAATAATGCTGCAATAAACATAGGGGTACATCTACCATCTTGAATTAGTATTTTTTCTTCTTTGGGTAAATACCCAGTAGTGGAATTACTGGATCATATGGTAGTTTTGTTTTTAATTTTTTGAGGAAACTCCATCTGTTTTCCACAATGGCTGCACTAGTTTGCCTTCCCACCAACAGTGCATAAGGGTTCCTTTTTCTCCACATCCTCACCAACACTGTTGTTTCTTTTATTTTTGATTTTAGCCATTCTGACAGAACTGAGGTGATATCTCATTGTGGTTTTGATTTGCATTTCCCTTAAGATGAGTGATATTAAGCATCTTTTCATGTCTGTTGGCCATCTGGATGTCTTCTTTGGAGAAATGTCTGTTCATGTCTTCTGCCCATTTTTTAACTGGGTTGTTTTTTGGTGTTGAATTGTATCAGTCCTTTATGTATTTTGGATATTAACCCTTTTTCAGATATGTCATTTGCAATATCCTCTCCCATTCAGTAGGTTGTCTTTTGCTGTGCAGAAGCTTTTTATTTTGATGTAGTCCAAATAGTGTTTATTTTTGCTTTTGTTTCCCTTGTCTCAGGAGACATGTCTAAAAAGATGTTGCTATGGCCAAAGTCAGAGATTTTACAGCCTGTGCTCTCCTTCTAGGACTTTTATGGTTTCAGGTTTCCCATTCTGAGTTTATTTTTGTGTATGGTATAAGAAAGTGGTCCAGTTCCACTCTTTTGCAGGTTGTTGTCCAGTTTTCCCAATACCATTTGTTGAAGAGACTTTTTCCCATTGCATATCCTGCCCTTTGTCAAGGATTAATTGACCATAAAATTGTGTGTTTATTTCTGGGTTTTCTATTCTGTTCCACTGATCTACGTGTCTGTTTTTGTGCCAGTACCATACTGTTTTGATTCCTACAGCTTTGTAATATAACTTGAAATCTGGGACTGTAATACCTCCAGTTGCTTTTCTTTTTCCTTTTTCTGTAGGATTTTTTTTTTTATTATTCACATATAATGTATTTGTTTCAGGGATACAGCTCTGTGATTCATCAGTCTTACACAATTCACAGCACTCACAACATATACCCTCCCCAGTGTCCATCACCCAGCCACCCCATCCCTCCCACCCCCCTCCACTCCAGCAACACTCAGTTTGTTTCCTGAGATTAAGAGTCTCTCATTGTTTGTCTCCCTCTCTGGTTTCATCTTGTTTCATTTTTCTCTCCCTTCCCCTATGATCCTCTCTTATTTCTCAAATTCCTCATATCAGTGAGATCATATAATTGTCTTTCTCTGATTGACTTATTTCACTTAGCATAATACCCTCTAGTTCCATCCACGTCATTGCAAATGGCAAGATTTCATTTTTTTGATGGCTGCATAATATTCTCTTGTGTATATATATATACCACATCTTCTTTATCCATTCATCTGTTGATGGATGTATAGGCTCTTTCCATAGTTTGGCTATTGTAGACATTGCTGCTATAAACATTGGGGTGCATGTGCCCCTTCAGATCACTACATTTGTATCTTTGGGGTAAATACCCAGTAGTGCAATTGCTGGGTCATAGGGTAGCTCTTTTTCAACTGTTTGAGGAACCTCCATACTGTTTTCTGGAGTGGCTGCACCAGTTTGCATTCCCATCAACAGTAAGAGGGTTCCCCTTTCTCTGCATCCTCACCAACATCTGTCCTTTCCTGACTTGTTAATTTTAGCCATTCTGACTGGGGTGAGGTGGTATCTCATTGTGGTGTTGATTTGTATTTCCCTGATGCCGAGTGATGTTGAGCACTTTTTCATGTGTCTGTTGGCCATCTGGATGTCTTCTTTGGAAAAATGTCTGTTCATGTCTTCTGCCCATTTCTTGATTGGATTATTTGTTCGCTGGCTGTTGAGTTTGATAAGTTCTTTATAGATTTTGAATACTAGCCCTTTATCTGATATGTCATTTGCAAATGTCTTCTCCCATTCTGTCGGTTGTCTTTTGGTTTTGTTGACTGTTTCCTTTGCTGTGCAGAAGCTTTTTATCTTGATGAAGTCCCAATAGTTCGTTTTTGCCCTAGCTTCCCTTGCATTTGGCAATGTTTCCAAGAAGAAGTTGCTGCGGCTGAGGTTGAAGAGGATGCTGCCTGTGTTTTCCTCTAGGATTCTGATGGATTCTTGTCTCATATTTAGGTTTTTCATCCATTTTGAGTCTATTTTTGTGTGTGGTGTAAGGAAATGGTCCAGTTTCATTCTTCTGCATGTGGCTGTCCAATTTTCCTGACACCATTTGTTGAAGAGACTGTCTTTTTTCCATTGGACATTCTTCCCTGCTTTGTCGAAGATTAGTTGACCATAGAGTTGAGGGTCCATTTCTGGGCTCTCTATTCTGTTCCATTGATCGATGTGTCTGTTTTTGTGCCAGGAACATACTGTCTTGATGATGACAGCTTTGTAATAGAGCTGGAAGTCCGGAATTGTGATGCCACCAGCTTTACTTTTCTTTTTCAACATTCCTCTGGCTATTCGGGGTCTTTTCTGGTTCCATACAAATTTTAGGATTATTTGTTCCATTTCTTTGAAAAAAGTTGATGGTATTTTGATAGGGATTGCATTAAATGTGTAGATTGCTCTAGGTACTAGAGAATGCTCTAGACATTTTCACAGTATTTGGTCTTCCAATCCATGAGCATGGAGTGTTTTTCCATTTCTTTGTGTCTTCCTCAATTTCTTTCATGAGTATTCTATAGTTTTCTGAGTACAGATTCTTTGCCTCTTTGGTTAGATTTATTCCTAGGTATCTTATGGTTTTGGGTGCAATTGTAAATGGGATCGACTCCTTAATTTCTCTTTCTTCTGACTTGTTGTTGGTGTATAGGAATGCCACTGATTTCTGTGCATTGATTTTATATCCTGCCACTTTACTGAATTCCTGTATGAGTTCTAGCAGTTTTGGGGTGGAGTCTTTTGGGTTTTCCACATAAAGTATCATATCACCTGCGAAGGGTGAGACTTCTTCTCTGCCGATCCAGATGCCTTTGATTTCTTTTTGTTGTCTGACTGCTGAGGCTAGGACTTCTAGAACTATGCTGAACAGCAGTGCTGATAGTGGACATCCCTGCCATGTTCCTAACCTTAGGGGAAAAGCTCTCAGTTTTCCCTCACTGAGAATGATACTCGCTGCGGGTTTTTCATAGATGGCTTTTATGATATTGAGGTATGTACCCGCTATCCCTATATTCTGAAGAGTTTTGATCAAGAAAGGATGCTGTACTTTGTCAAATGCTTTTTCTGCATCTATTGAGAATATCATACGGTTCTTGTTCTTTCTTTTACTAATGTAGTGTATCACATTGATTAATTTGTGGATGTTGAACCAAAAGTGCAGCCCAGGAATAAATCCCACTTGGTCATGGTGAATAATCCTTTTAATGTACTCTTGGATCCTATTGGCTAGTATTTTGGTGAGAATATTTGCATCCATGTTCATCAGGGATATTGGTCTGTAATTCCCCTTCTTGATGGGGCCTTTGGTTTTGGGATCAAGGTAATGCTGGCCTCATAAAATGAGTTTGGAAGTTCTCCTTCCATTTCTATTATTTGGAACAGTTTCAGAAGAATAGGTATTAATTCTTGTTTTGGCTATTGAGGGCTTTTGTGGTTCCATACAAATTTGGGGATCATTTATTCTAGTTCTTTGAAAAGTGCTGTTGGTATCTTGGTAGGGATTGCATTAAACCAGCAGATTGCCTTGGGTAGTATGGACATTTTAACAATATTTGTTCTTAGGACAAGAAAAGAATTTTAAAAGCAGCAAGAGAAAAACAGTTTGTTACACACAAGTGAAAGCCCATGACAATCAAAATTTTTGAGTGGAAACTTGGCAGGTCAGCAGGGAGTGGGCACAATATATTGGAAATACTGAAAGAAGAAAACTGCCAACAAGAATACTCTACCTAGCAAAGCTGTCCTTCAGATTTGGGTGGGGCGGGGAGGTAGAATATGAGTTTTCCAGACAAGCAAAAGCTAAAGGAATTATTGCCCCTAGACCAGACTTACAAGAAATGTTAAAGGGACTTCCTTAAGCTGAAACATAGGGTACTATTAGTAATAGGAAAATATATGAAAGTATAATCTCACTGGTCAAGGCAAATAAATAGTAAAATTCAGAGTAATCTTAAAGGTGGTTGGTTAATTATTTACAAATCTAGTATGAAGGTTAATAGACAAAAGTAGTAAAAATACAACTACAGTAATTTGTAAATGAATACTGAAAACTAAAAGATGTAAATTGTGACATCAAAACATAAAATGTGGGAAAGGGAGAAAAAAAGTGAGGTTTAGAATGGATCTAAACTTAAGCTATCAATTTAAGATAGACTATTTTATATATGTGTGTGTTAAATAATATATATGTGTTGTTTTATGTAAGCCTCATGGTAATCACAAAGCAAAAGCCTATAGATACGCAAAAGATAAGAGGAATCTAAGCATATCACTATAGAATCACTGACCTGTACCTCTGAAACAAATAATACATTATATGTTAAAAAAAAAAAAAAAAAAGACAGTAGGAAGGGAAAAATGAAGGGGGGGGAATCGGAGGGAGAGACGAACCATGAGAGACTATGGACTCTGAGAAACAAACTGAGGGTTCTAGAGGGGAGGGGAGTGGGGGGATGGGTTAGCCTGGTGATGGGTATTAAAGAGGGCATGTATTGAATGGAGCACTGTGTGTTATATGCAAACTATGAATCATGGAACACTGCATCAAAAACTAATGATGTAATGTATGGTGAATAACATAACATTATAAAATTAAATTAAAAGAAAAAGAAAGAAAATCATTGAATCACAAAGGAAGAGAGCAAGAAAAATGAAAGGAACAATGAAATCTTAAAAACAGCCAGAAAACAATTAACAAAATGCCAGTAAGTACAGACCCATCAAAAACTGCTTTAAATGAAAATGAACTAAATTCTCCAATACAAAGACACACAGTGGCTGAGTGGATAGTAATACAAGATCCATGTATATGCTGTCTACAGGCGACTCACTTCAGATGTATGGATGTGCAAAATGGAAGTAAAGGGTAGAAAAAATATACTCCATGCAAATGAAAATCAAAAGAAAGCTGGGGTAGGTATATTTACCAAATATATAGCTAACAAAATACACTTTAAGACAAAGACTATAGGGACCCCTGGGTGGCTCAGTCGCTTAAGCGTCTGCCTTCAGCTCAGGTCATGATCCCAGGGTCCTGGGATCGAGTCCCGCATCGGGCTCCCTGCTCCGCGGGGAGCCTGCTTCTCCCTCTGCCTCTGCCTCTCTCTCTATCTCTCATGAATAAATAAATAAAATCTTTAAAAAAAAAAAAAAAAGACAAAGACTATAACAGGAAACAAACAAGGTCATAAAATAATGATAAAAGAACAAATCAAACAAGAGGATAAAACATTTGTAAATATTTATCCACCTAAATACATAAAGAAACATTAATTGACATAAAGGGAGAAATAGACATCAATTAAAAAATAGTAGAGGACTTAAATTCCCCACTTTCATCAATTAGATCATCCAGACAGAAAATCTATTAAAAAAACATTGTACTTAAATAACATGTTAGACTAGATGGACTTAACACACATAGAGAAAATTCTATCTAAGCAACAGCATACAGTCTCAAGTGCACATGGAACATACTCCAGGAAAAATCATATGTTAGGCCACAAAACAGTCATAAAAATTTTGAGAGAACTGAATCATATCAAGCATTTTTTTCTGACCACAGTGGTTTGAAACTAAAAATCAATTACAAGAAGAAAAGTGGTAAATTTATAAATATGTGAAGACTGAACAACATTCCGCTGAACAACCAAGGAATCAGAGAAGAAACCAAAAGAAAAAGCAAAAAATATCTTGAGAAATCTGAAAATGGAAATACAACATACCAAAACTTATGGAACTCAGCACAAACAGCTCTAAGAGGGAAGGTCAGAATGATAAATGCCTTCATTAAGAAACAAGATCTCAAATAAACTCTTCACTTCAAGGAACTAGAGAAAGAGGAACAAACTAAACCCAAAGTTAGTAAAAAGAAACAGCAATAATCAGAGCAGAAATAAAAGAAATGAAGACTAAAAAATAATAATAATAAAATCAGAAATGAAAGAGACATTACAATGGCTATCACAGAAAACTTTACAAAGGATAAGAGACTACTATGAACAATTAAAGCCCAACAGATTGGAAAATCTGAAGAAATGGACAAAGCCCTAGAAACATACAGCCTACCAAAGCGAATCACGAATATACAGGAAACCTTCAACAGACCAATAACAAGTAGATTGAATCTCTAATCAAAAATCTCTCCCAGAAGAAAAGTTCAGGAGCAGATGACTTCACTGGTGAGTTCTACCAACATTTAAATAAGAATACCAATTCTTCTGAAACTCTTTCAAAAAAGAGCAGAGAACATTTCCAAACTCATTTTATGAAGCATTACCCTGATACCAAAAGTAGACAATGACACCATACAAAAGAAAACTACAGAGGCCAATATCTCTGACAAATACAGATGCAAAAAACCTCAACAAAATATTTGAAAACTAAATTCAACAATAACACTAAAAGGATCATCCACCATGATCAAGTGTAATTTATTCCAGGGATGCAAGGGATGGTTCAACATTTGTAAATCAATCATTGTGATACACCACATTTACAAAATGAAAACATACGATTATCTCAATATATACAGGAAAAGCATCTGACAAAATTCAACATCCATTTATGATTTAAAAAAAAATCTCAAAAAGTGGTTATAAAGGGAACATACCTCAACATAATAAAGGCCATAAATGACAAGCCCACAGCTAACATTATCCTCAATGGTGAAAGCTGAAAGCTTTTCCTCTGAGATCAGGAACAAGACAAGAATTCCCATTCTTGTCATTTTATTCAATGCAGAATTGGAAGTCATAGCCAGAGCACTTAGGCAAGAAAAATAAATAAATAAAAGGTATCCAAATTGAAAAGGAAGAACTAAAACTGTCACTATGTGCAGATGACAGGATATAGAAAACCTAGACTCCACCAAAAAGCTGTTAGAATAAACAAGTTCATTAAAGTTGTAGGATAAAATCCATATACAAAAATCTGTTGTGTTTTTATACACTAATATTGAACTATGAGAAAAAGAAATAAAACAATCTGATTTACAACTGCATCAAAAAGTATAAAATACCTAGGAATAAATTTAACCAAGGAAGTGAAAGACATGCACACTGAAAACCATAAGGCATTGATGAAAGATTAAAGGTGACACAAATAAACTGAAAGATAAACCACGATCAGATTGGAAGTATATTGTTAATATGTCCATACTACTCAAAGGAATCTATAATTTAATGCAATCCCTTTCAGAATTATAAAGGCATTTTTCATAGAAAAAGAATAAACAATCCTAAAATTTGTATGGAAGTACAAAAGACCCCAAATAGCCAAAACAGTCTTAAAAAAGAAGAACCAAGCTGGAGGTATCACACTTCCTGATTTCAAACTGTATTACAAAGCTATGGTAATCAAAACAGTATGATATTGGCATAAAAAACAGACACATAGATCAATGGAAAATAATAGAGAGCCCAGAATTAAACCTAAATATGGTCAATTAATTTACAACACTGGGTACAAAAATATACAAAGGGGAAAAGACAGTCTCTTCAATAAATGGTGCTGGAAAAACTGTCACAGCTACATATAAAAGAATGAAACTAGACCACTATCTTATATGCACAAAATAACCTAAAATGGATTAAGAACCTGAACATAAAACCTGACACTGTAAAACACCTTAAGAAATACAGGCAATGATGGGGCACCTGGGTGGCACAGTCATTAAGCGTCTGCCTTCAGCTCAGGTCAGGATCCCAAGGTCCTGGGATCGAGCCCTGCGTTAGGCTCCCTGCTCAGCGGGAACCCTGCTTCTCCCTCTCCCACTCCCCTTCCTTGTGTTCCCTCTCTCGCTGTCTGTCAAATAAATAAATAAAATCTTTAAAAAAAAAAAAAAAGAAAGAAAGAAAGAAAATACAAGCAATGAGTGCCATGACATCTATCTTGGAGACAATTTTTTGGATCTGACACTAAAAGCAAAGGCAACAAAGACAAAAATAAGTAAGTGGGACTACATCAAACTAAAAAGCTTCTGCACAGCAAAGGAAACCATCACCAAAATGAAAAGACAATCTCCTGAATGGGAGAAAATATTTACAAATCATGTATCTAATAAGAGGTTAATATCCAAAATATATAAAGAACTCAACAACTCAATACCAAACAAACAACCCAATTAAAAAATGGACACAAGATCTAAGTAGACATTTTTCTAAAGATAACATACAGATATCCAACAGGTATATGAAAAGGTACTCAACATCAGTAATCATTAAAGAAATGCAAATCAAAACCTCAGTGAGATATCACCTCACACCTGTGAGAATGGTTATTAGCAAAAAGACAAGAAACAATAACGGTTGGCAAGGATGTGGAGGAAAGGGAACCCTTGTGCACTGCTGGTATGAATGTACACTATGGAAAACAAGACGGAGATTCTTCAAAAAATTAAAAATAGAACTACTGTTTGAACCAGCAATTTGACTTCTGTGTATCTGTCCAAAGCAAACAAAAACACTAACTTGAAAAGATATTTGCACTCCCATGTTAACTGCAGCATTATTCACAACAGCCAATACATGGAAACAACCTAATTGTCCATCAATGGTTGAAAAAATAAAATGTGGTATAAATACACAAGGGAATATGATTCAGCCATAAAAATCAAGGAAAACCTGTCATTTGTGACAACATGGACGGACCCTGAGGTCATTATACTAAGTGAAATAAGTCGGCCAGAGAAAGACAGATACCATATGATCTCACTCATGTGGAATCTTAAAAAACAAAAAAAACAAAAAACCTAAACTCCTATAGACAAAAAACACATTAGTGTTTTCCAGAGATGGGGGTGGTGGGAGAAATGGGTGAAGGTGATCAAAAGGTAGAAACTTCCATTAAGCGATGCATGGGTGGCTCAGTTGGTTAAGCATCTGCCTTCAGCTCAGGTCATGATCCCAGGGTCCTGGGATGAAGTCCCGCATCGGGGTCCTTGCTCAGTGGGGAGCCTGCTTCTCCCTCTGCCTACCGCTCCCCCTGCTTGTGCTTGCTCTCTTATTTTTCTCTCTCACTCTCTGGCAAATAAATAAAATCTTTAAAATAAAAAAAGAAACTTCCATTTATAAAATAAATAAGTCATAAGGATATAATGTACAGCATGATGACTATAGTCAATAATGCTGTATTGTATTTGTGAAAGGTGTTAAGAAAATGCGTATTAAAAGTTCTCATCACAAGAAAAAGTCGTAACTGGTATTAGATGTTAACTAGACATACTGTGGTGATCATTTCACAATATATCATATCATTTTGTTGTACACGTAAAACTAATATAATGTTATATGCCAATTATATCATCTTTTTAAATGTATTAAAATTTTAAAAATAAAAATACCCAAATTTTTGTTAAACATACATAGAATTATCCTGTCAAAGTGTCATAAAAGTTTTGTTTCTACTAATTTTTTTCTATCACAAATAATAAACAGTTAACCATCCAAAAATATTTTGCAGATCAGTTATTAGTCTTCATCCCATACTTCAAGAAATACTGGTCTAAGAATAATGCCCCATTAAACTTAGGGAGGACGCTCATATAATAACTCTGTGATGAAATAACAGAAACATTGGATGTGTTCAAGTCAGAAAGACCTAATGGATATGCACTGTAAGGGATTTAAAACAATGGCTAATGATCACAAGTGTTTCTGTTTTTAAAAAAGCATCACAGAGGTCAGATTAACATGGACAATTTTCTTGATCAGGTATGGAAAGAAATTATTCAATAATTTAGCATCTTTCCTATAAAACTCATGAGACGAGGATACAACCAGCAAGGCTTTTCTGGAAAGCAATTCTCATCCTATCAATTTAGTTTATTTCTATCACAGTCTACATGGTTAAGTTATAGATATAATCCTCATACCCCAATTTTAAAGGGCTCATGATTTTGTGTCCTGTATTCCAAAACAAGCTAGAAAGTGTGTGTCGGTGTACGTACGTGTGTGTGTGTGTGTGTGTGTGTGTGTGTGTGTGTAGAAAGCCTTTTCTTTCTTCCTTTCCTTCCTTTCTTCCTTTCCTTCCTTTCTTCCTTTCCTTTCCTTCCTTTCCTTTCCCTTCCTTCCTTCCTTCTTTCCTTTCCTTCCTTCCTTTCCTTTCTTTCCTCTTTCCTTTTTTCCTTCTTTTCTTCCTTCTTTAATTTTAAACACCTCTCTACCACTATCAGGGGCCCATCTCAGTAAGAATGTCAACAGTAAAGCAAACAATCATTGAGCATTTACAATGTGCCAGGCATTCTGCTGAGTATTTTAGGTGCTATGCTAAAGTTAGTTATCCTCCATTTAAAGAATAACTATCACTCAGGTTTTTTTAACTTTTTTTAAAATTTTTATTTATTTGACAGTGAGAGAGGGAACACAAGCAGGGGGAGTGAGTGGGAGAAGGAGAAGCAGGCTTCCCACTGAGCAGGGAGCCCGAAGCGGGGCTTGATCCCAGGACCCTGGAATCATGACCTGAGCTGAAGGTAGACGCTTAACAACTGAGCCACCCAGGTGCCCTCACTCAGTTTTTTTATTTAAGTAGAAATAAATTTTAAAATGACATGAAAAAGGGAAAATTGATAGAAATGAATATAAGGGTTAAAAAATGTAAGTAATATTACATAGTTTGAAAAAAGCTATCTAGACTAGAGATGCACAAAGTACAGCCCACATGTCACTTGTTTTTGTAGAGCCCACAACTAGAATGGTTTTTACATTTTAAATGGTTTGGAAAAAGTCAAAAGAACTTTGGAAAAAGTCAGAATTTTGTGACACATGAAAATTATATGAAATTCAATTTCAATGTCTGCAAATAAAGTTTTATTGGAGCACAGCCATGCTCATTCTTTTCCATATTGTTTATGGCTATTTTCATGCTACAGTGACAGAACTGATTAGCGCGTTACCTGGCTGTTCGGCACACCGCCAATTGTAGTGACATGGTTATAGGTGCACAGCATTTCAAGTGCCACACATATTGCCACACCACAACTTTTAATTTTTATTACCAGTACATACCCATCTTATCAAAATAAGGAAAGAAAATTGGACTTACAATGTCACACTTTTGAGGCACAGTCGAGTGTGGTTTTTGTTATTGAATTAAAAGCAAAGCATTGTGTTTATAATGTAATGATACTATAGCTATGCTCAAAAGAATCCAATATACAGCAATATTACCAAAGGACTCATCATAGTATCCCCTGCCCACAGGCAAGCAACAGTGAGAAAAAGTAGAAAATTTACAAAGTGTCTCATCATAGGAGAATTTCTTCACTAACAAAATAAACATGAAGTTTATTCAAAATAAGTTTCTGAGTGGCTCATTTGTTAACCAAGCAAGGAAAGCCATTCACTGATGGTGAGTTAATTAAACCATGTTTGACTGTAGAAGACGAAGAAATGTGTCCAGAGAAAACAAACTTAAGACTTTTGGCCATTGGGCAAGTACATTTGCTTAAAAAGTTGAGGACACTGGGAGCAACATTAATAGTTTATTTAAAAGCAAGACAAAAAAAGGAAGATGATTTAAAGTGGTTTTCTGTTGTCAACAGATGTACACTGTTCAACTGTTCAACTTTTTCTTTTTCTTAATTTGAGGAGTCAATGCCAAGTTTGAAGTAACTGGCGAATTAGCCTCTATGAACAGTCTGTGTAAAACAACTTCAGGTAAGAATATTTTCAAAGTTGAGAAAACTCTAATTCATTTCAACCTAAAGTGGAATCTGCTAAGATGTGCATAATCAACTGATTATGATAAATATGTGGAGCGGAAAAAAGACAAATTTACGAAGCTTATAAAAAGGTGTTTAAAAGAGCACCTGGGTGGCTCAGTCGTTAAGCTGCTGCCTTGGACTCAGGTCATGATCCCAGGGTCCTGGGATTGAGCCCCGCGTCAGGCTCCCTGCTCCTCGGGGAGCCTGCCTCTCCCTCTCCCTCTGCCTGCTGCTCCCCCTGCTTGAGCTCGCTCTCTCCGTCAAATAAATAAATAAAATCTTTTTTTTTTAAAGGTGTTTAAAAAAAGTTAAGGTGTTTAAATCTATTATTTAAAATGAAATTAATTTAAAAATTTTAGATGTTTAAATATATTACTCAACCAACAGCTACTTTGCAGAAAATATGTAAATACATCATATGTTACTGAACCGAAAATGTCAAAGGTGAACTTCATTCACTCCTGTGACTTTCATCACTTTCAGTTTTGTGAATTTTTGTCAAAAATAGAAGCTGAATATCCTGACTTGCCCTTCTATCCAGAAGTTCAAAAACTTAGCAGTGGTAAAAGCAGTGGCTTTTTTTTTTAGCTCCATGCTGAGACTGAAATTTTTCTGAATGAGAACCACCACTGACCACTATTATCAAATTGAATGGCTTTTTGAAATCATCTTTTGTTTCAAATTTGATCATGTTTCTTGATGAACTGAACCTAAAATTACAAGGCAAAACAGTAACTATATGTGAAATTTTTACTGAAGTAAAGCTATTAATGTTGTTTGAATTATAAAGTAATGTCAAGTTGGGTTGTCAAGAATTAAAAAAAGAAATGAGATCTGTATTCCCACATAAATCTGAAGTAGATCTGTTTTCTGATCTTAAACTAAGTTCTAGTAAGGGTAACAAAGTCCCAATTTTAGCACTTTGAGTCCCAAATCCTGGGAAACCACTCAGTCCCAGAATATCAGAACAACTGGCCCCCCTAATTCCAGCAGCATTTTTCAGACCTAAATACAAATGCCAAGTAAATGTCCCTATTTCAAAATCCATCAACTGTGCAATTGAGGAGCTTCCCAGAACCAGCAATGATTAATCTGCAATGTAATAACATGCTAAAAGGCCAACATCAAGAGAAGAATCTAACAGAATTCTATAAAATATGATGCTGCTCATAGACTGGTATCAGTATTTGGTAGTACCTACCCGTTTGAAAGGGCATTTTCAAAGGTGAAATATACAAAATATATACCAAGATCAGCATTAACAGAACATTTGCAGTTGAGTTTGATAAGAGAAAACACTAACTTTGAACCCCAATTAAATGCTATCCCCACATTCCCATTAGATATGTATCACACAAAATACTCAATTATAATTTAAATTTTATCAATAAAAACTTAATAGAACTTTTCTCTCTTGATATATAAGTACTTACATAATATCCTCAGTTTTGCCACCTGGCCTGCAAAGCCTAAAATATTTACTGTCTGGCCCTTTCTTTACCTAATGGGGCCCCTCATCGTGACTAAGACAAATATAGTTAAGAGATGGGGACTGTTACAGTTGACAAGAAACTAAATGAAGCAGTAACCACTGGCTTTTATGAGAAAAATAAACAGCAGTGGTATATATTTAAAAGACTGTAACATACCAGAGTCAGAAGCAATCACTTCATTACACCAATCCCCTTAGATGTCCTTCTAGAATCTAGATCTTAGATCTTAACCCTTCTGTCATGAAAGTTAATTTCCTTTACATGAAAAAATTGGCATGGATTCAAGGAAGATTGATAATGACTAACATGGTGAAACTCAGTGTCTATTTTTAATAGTTTTGAAAAGTTGTTTAGCTTGAAAAATGTCAAGATTACAGACATAACAATTTCTATTTAACACTACACGAAGTACCCTGGGCTGTTTTTAAAGTCTAAGGAAGATTAAAAAACATAAATTCAAGCAGGGTAGGGTTTGTTTTTTGTGTTTAGTTTTGTTTAGTCATAAGAATAATTTATTGACTACTGGGAAGAGAGAATGTTGAACAAGTTTCTAAGAGAGACTTAACTTTTACATTCCTAGAGATCTTCAAGAGAATAACCATCTTACTGTAGGATTTATACTTTTATCTACCTAAAGGCAAGGGCCATCTACTATCTTAAAAATTCAGATGTCCTATGAAAGCATTACAATCCAGATTTCACAGCATGATTCCATATCATATTAGAAGTGTTATGCAATTTTTGAATTATATAGCTAAACAAAACATCCCAGTCTATACAAAAATATCCCAAAATAGCAAGTAATTTTGAGTTAATGACAGACAAGTAACATGTATTTTTATAGAAGCACAATCGTCATCAAGGCATTTCTTGGTGCTAAGACTACAGGGAGGAATATGGTAAGATGCTGCTGATAAGCTTTAGAAAACAATCTACTTGGGAAGGTAGACTAAATAAATAAAGGAAGTAAATAGTAAGTTAACATAAGCATAGTGCCAAATGAGTGGTATATGCATGCAAGCACTAAGTGCTATAAGAGAAACACGTAACTGGTACTTAGGAATACCCACCAGTTATACACAATTACTTATTTCAAGGATGAGAATATGTAAATTAATGTCTACCTAATATCTATCAATAATGAGAAATTAGACTGTAGCACTATCACATAGCTTTTCTCTCAGCCTAATGGCATATAAATTTAAGCAAAGATGTCTCTTTTAAAAGCATCATTTGATATACTAAACCAGGGCTAGCAGATAATTTGTTGCTATGAGAGCAAATAACCCACAATCAAATACAGTATTCTTTCCCATTGAGAAAGGAAAAAAAAAAAAAAAAAGGCCTTATAAAAGTTCTCAGCACAATTCTGTAGGTAACCACCACTTATCAACTAGAATTGGCACTTAGATGAAACTTACTTGCCATGCAAGTTTTAAGGTATCATTTTAAGAACAGAAGGAGCAATGTAGGCATAGTCTAAACATTTGGCTTCAGCGAAGATATCAGCCCTAAAGGTTATGTATGAGAATCACTGGTACTTTCATACTTTTTGAGTTTTGGCTATTGCTGTCTCTTCAGTTTTCAGTATTTCAACTTGTTTAAATTAGGATTATTTTAAGTATTTCTCTTTCTACTAAGGCTATATTAAAAGGTTCTGTTAAGATAATTAATGTTGTGATATTTTATTTTTAAAGGAGAAATGAGAGAAGACTGCATAGAACAGGTAAAACACTTCCTCTTAATGTTTATTATTACACAATTAAACTCCAAGAGAAAAGCATAGTATATGTGATTATTGTGAACTCAGAAAAAGATGCCTACTGGTATACATTACCTGGAAAACATTTTTCTAAATAACTATTCAGCTTTTCAGTATTCCAGAGTTATAATATTAAAGTAGTTATTTTTGAAAAATAAAATTGTACATAATGGAATATGTACAAATGAAATTATATATGTGGAATTTGCTTCATAATAATCCAGTGGGGAGAAAGAAGGAGGGATATACATGAATTTAAGTTACCATGAGTTGATAATTGATGAAGATGGGTGATGGGTAAAATAGCCGTTTACATAAACCATTTTCTCTACTCTGCTATGTTTGAAACTATCCAAAATTAAAAGTTTATTTTTTATTTAAATTTTACTTAGTTAACATACAGTGCAATATTGGTTTCTGGAGTAGAATTCAGTGATTAATCACTTATATACAACACCCAGTGCTCACCACAACAATTGTCCTCTTTAATACCCATCACCCATCTGGCCCATTCCTCCCCCCTTTTATCAACCCTCAGTTTGTTCTCTATCGTTAAGAGTTTCTTATGGCTTGTTTCCCTCTCTCCTTTTTTTCTTTTCCCCCCCTTCCCTTATGTTTGTTTTCTGCCTTAAATTTCACATGAATGAGATCATATGGTATTTGTCTTTGTCTGACTTATTTTAGCATAATACACTTTAGCTCCATCCACATAGTTGCAAATGCCAAGATTTCACCAAAATTAAAAGTTTAAAGATAAAAGGTTTATAAAAGTGACAAGGCCATCCAATTCATTTTTACTATTTTTATGTATAATTTTTATAAGTAATGCATGTGGGGACCCTCTCCATATTCTGCCATTAACATATCTAAGTTCATTTTGAGGAAGTATCCATGCCCTATTATACCAATTTCAAAAAGGTTATGTGTCAGAGAAGATCTCATAATTTTATTAAAAATTCACAGTGGATTACTGATTCATTATGAAACTCTTCTTGGCTCACAGCCTTACAATAGGGATTGGACTGGATTGGGGCCATGGGCCCATAGGCCATAGTTTTCTGATCCCTGGTTTAAAGTAATGAGTTGGTGGCCCAGCAACCTCCATACACCCAATAAAAGAGAGAAAGAGGGAAATTAAAATCTAAGAATTCATGGATTTTTAGGTGCTTGATGTGTCTCAATCCCCTGTAGTCATTACCAGTTTTGATGTGCCAATTGTCTCCATGTTGGCTCCTTTGTCCTTTGATATGGACCAATTCGTCTTTGGCAGCTGCTTTACTTTTATGATACAAGATGTCCCAGACTCATATATTCCCTGCTTTAAATGTGGAACCTACTATTTCTCCATTTCTATTATTTTCTCTAGAGTTTTTAACTTTTAGACTTTTTCAGTGAATACAAATAAAACTTTTTTCTTTTAATAAATATGTAACTGATATTTCCAATTTAAAATTAAAAGTTTTATTTCATTTCCTTGTGTTTTGTCTTGTAGCTCTTTATATCTTAATATCTTAAAGATATTAAAATTTTTTTTACTTTTAACTAAACATCACTTAACTGAAACTACTTCCACTTAGTCACCAATGACCTCCAAATTGCCAAACCAATTATTACTATTTAACTCATCAGAACTTTCTATACTAACACTACTGACTATGCTCTTCATCTTGAAACATTCAGTTTCAAGTACACCACACTCAATTAGTTCTTCTACCTTGCTACTTCGTTTCTATCTCCTTCTCTGGCTTTTTACTTGCCTTTAGCCTTTTCTTCTTTTTTTTTTTTTTAGTTTTTTTTTTTAATTTTATTTTATTATGTCATGTTTATCACCATACACTACATCATTAGTTTTTGATGTAGTGTTCCATGATTCATTGTTTGCATATAACACCCAGTGCTCCATTCAGTATGTGCCCTCTTTAATACCCATCACCAGGCTAACCCATCCCCCTGCCCCCCTCCCCTCTAGAACCCTCAGTTTGTTTCTCAGAGTCCATAGTCTCTCATGGTTCATCTCCCCCTCTGATTTCCACCCCCTTCATTTTTCTTCTTTAACAATTCTATACTATTATCCCTTGACGTTTTTATCAACTCTCAGGAATCAGTAGCAGAGAGCCATAATTGCTGTATCCAGCCCAGACTCCATCCCAAGTTTCAGACTGATATATCCTGTTCCTGCAGAGCCATTGCCAGACTGTTAGTTGTCCCTTCTGTGAAGTTCCATAGCATCCTGTGCTTCTCCTACCACCATAAATGTCACTTTTTATTATACCTTCTCATTTAATTCTCTCTCCCACTATACGATAAGGTTCTTAAAGGCAATATTTGTGTCCCTTTTGCCCACCATCTTATTAGCAGCAGGTATGGAATTCTGTAGTAGTATTTGTCAAATACCAGTAAATACAAATGAATGAATAAATATCGCTTTGAGTAGATAATATCTGTTAAAAGAAAAATTTCTACAGACAATTTACTGACCTAGTAAGCTTTTATTTAAATGATTCATGAATCAGGCAGCATCCAATCTGGTAGACAGAAAGGAAGTCCAGGGGCGCCTGGGTGGCTCAGTTGGTCAAGCATCTGCCTTCAGCTCAGGTCCTGATCTCAGGGTCCTGGAATTGAGTCCCATATTGGGCTCCCTGCTTCTCCCTCTGCCTCTCTCTCTCTGTCTCTCTGAATAAATAAATAAAATCTTAAAAAAAAAAAGAAAGGAAGTCCAAAAAACTGTACAAGGCAAGAGATTCTTTTAAATTAATTTATTTCAGAGAGAGAGAGAGTGAGCATGAGTAGGGGGAGGGGCAGAGGGAGAGAATCTTCAAACAGACTCTCCTATGAGTGCTGAGCCTGACTCAGGGCTCAATCCCAGGACCCATGAGATCACAACCTGAGCTGAAACCCAGTCCAACATTCAACTGACTGAGCCACCTAGGTGCCCCAAGGCAAGAGATATTTACAGCGTAAAGAGAACAGGAACAAGGAAGTTATTCTGGGCATTTGCTAATTGGTTAAAGCAGGGTTACTTTCCTTATATTAAGCAAAGGGAAATTTTGGGGCAGGGTTAGGTAACTTGTGTAAGTAGGCAAGCACTAACTAGTTGACCTAGGCCTTCCTTTTCTGGGAAGGCCACGCATAAAACTTAGTTAGGTTCTGCTTTGTTGATGTGGGGTTTAGCATGAATGATTTCATCTATGGTTATTTTAACATTATCTGAAACCCAAACTCACTGTTTTACCCTCCAGACCCAAACCTGCTCCTTCTCTTATATGGTATTTGTCACTCTTGATTCCCTATAACCTACTCACAACTAATAAAATGAATCTATTCTATTAATTATTGCTCTATTGATTATTGCTCCTACATATTTCTAGAATCTAGCCCTGCTATAATTCAGGTTTTAATCATCTGCATTTGGAATACTACTTCCTAATTAATATCCTCATCTTTAGTCTATCCCCATCACTGCCACCACTACCTCAAATCTCACCTCCACAAAGCTGTGAGAGTGATCTACCTATCATTCCCCTGCCTAAAATGCCATAGGATAAAGTCTAAGCTTTTTATTATGGTATATAAAACTCTCCATTACCTAATAATGCCTTTCTCTCCAATTTCATCTCCTGCTACTCACCACCTAAGAGTGTCTGAGTCATTTCACTATCATATAATCCTAATGCCAGTTATAGCACTTTGGCGTACTGTAGGTGTCAATAATTGTTGACTGTACCAAACTAGACCTATGTAGACTTAAGTACCTTATCATTAACACTATTTTTTCCAACTTTTTATTATGCAAAATTTCAAATATACAAAAAAGTTGTAAGAATTGTACAGTAAACATCCACATAACCATTACCTAGATTTTACAATTGTTTTACAGTAATTGCTTTATCATGTATCTATCAACAAATCCTTCTATCAATCCATTTTATATTCTGGTAAATTTAAAGTAGCAGACATCCATACACTTCACCCCTTTAAACCACTTTAGCATGCATAGCATTAACTACAGTTTAACATTTGTTTACAATATTCCCCTCCCTCCCAAATTTACGTACAATGAAACACACAGATCTTAAGTGTTCCATTATATTAGTGTGTCTGTGTCTTATACATAACAATATGGGGTGCCTGGGTGACTCGGTAGGTTAAACAGCCAACTCTTGATTTTGGCTCAAGTCATCTCAGGGTGGTGAGATCAAGCCCCGCATCAGGCTCTGTGTTCAGCAGGGAGTCTGCTTGAGTTTCTCTCCCTCTCCTTTTGCCCCTCCCCCTGCTTGTGTGCTCTAAAATAAATAAATCTTTTTAAAAAAAATAACATATATTGCACCCATATTATTATAAATTATTTATCTATCTATCTCCATCAATCCCCAGAGAACTTTTACCCAAACACTTTTATTAAAGTTCATATTCTGCTCAGGCCTAAAGCTATTTTCTGGTTAAAGTAAGGAGTGGCACTATATTTAATCCTTGCTTATTTTAACCATAACTTAGCTTTAGGCCTCATCAGAATATGGACTTCAATTCTAAGAAAATTCTAAGAAAAATCTGCTGGGTCATATAGAGAGAGATCCAGGGTGTAAAGTTTTCTGATGCTTTGAATTAGCTGGCTGTCAAAACCTTTACTACTACAGTAGCTACATTTTTCTCAAATAGTATATATTAGTGCCTATTTATAACTTCTCAAGAAAAAGTTTGTCTTCAGATTTCCCTGTTCACGTTCTCTTTTGTGAAAAACCTGAAAAAGGAATTATGTTCCACGTCTTAACTTGAAGTAACTACCATCTGAAGAACAATTATATTAGTCTTTCTGAAAACAAAAAAATGCTGACAATTTTTACCCTGCAAGAAGGCAGTTCCACAACTGCTTAACTCCTACTCATTTTTAAAGATTAAGACCATCTTCACAGTTATCTTACTAACCTCAGATGCCCTGCAATTTAGTAGACTGTTCTTTGATATAGTACACTTTAAGATTCTTACCCACTTTCTCCAGAACCATTTTAAAAAACACCTTAGCTGAGATACAGTTAAGAGTCAACCATGGTGAAGAAAAAACAAATTAGAAAATTAATGAATGGTTAAAATGGCAAATTTTATGTAATGCATATTTCACCACAATAAAAAAAATAAAGAAATAAAACCCATAGAGATCTAGCTGGCTCCTGGAAAGACTTTGGGAAGGATTTGTACTGACAAAAGCTGATCAAAAGAATTTGAGTTCTCCATTAAACTTTAATAGACAAAGTTGTAAGAGGTTAACTTGGGCTTGCATGTTGGAATACATTTCTAGGATGGAGCATACCTCTTGTTCCCTACCACTGACTTCAGTCATAGACAAATAGGTAATAAACCATATAGTCATGTACCTATATTGTCTGGCCTGTACTACTCATTGGCATACTGTCTGGAAAAAATCTTAGACTTGGAAATGCCAGAAACTCATTCTTTAAATGTGGAATTATGACAGATATACCAATCTGCTGTTTATATTGCTCTTTTGGCCCTTCTATCATCCAGGAAGGTTGATTCCAGCCAGAAGAGAGCAGTACAAACAGTACAGAGAGTGTATTTGTGTGTGTCTCTATAATGTCAATATGTAAATATTGGGGATATACACACACACACTTATATATACATTTATATGTAATATAAACATATATACATACATACATATATTCATATACTTACACATGTATATTTATATGTAATATATACATATATTTACATATAATATACATACATATGTATATATACATATATATTTACACATATATATCAATATATTTACATACTGACAATTATCCACTTTAATAAAAAGCATCTTATATAACTGAAGTTTAAGTATGCAATTTCTAAAAGTGTGATAAAAGCAATTTTGATTTTCATTGATACTATCATAAAGCTTATTAATCTACTTGATGGATAACAACATCTTCAAATATTTGTTGAGATATGATAAGTGCTAAACTATTCTCGTATCTTTCCTCCAAAGAAAAATTTTTTTAAAAATGTTTTTAAGTGTATCAACATATTACCTAAAGAGGAGAGTTAGATAAACTATTACGTAGAAAACAAAAGTGCCAACACAGCCCTAATACAGTGATCATTCTTCATAGATATAAATCTATTTATCTTAGTATTTATGACCTATCTACTTTCTGAAAGATTTGGGGCAGAGTTCACAAAATTATTTATATAATTACATAAAGCAAAATACCTAAAATACCTATAATACCATTACACAAAGCAAAAATCAATTAAAACTTGCAAAGTAAGAGATGTTGTTGAATATGTGGGCTGTTATATATAAATTAAAACAGAGTTTAACTCAGAATTTGGGGAGGCTAAGGGAAAAAAGGGAAATAGGTTTACTTTGGGAAATACCATGGTATAATAGAAAGAATGCAAAACAAACCGAGGGTCACTGGAGGGGATATGGGTGGGGGGATGGGGTAACTGGGTGATGGGCATTAAGAAGGGTACTTGATGTAATGAGCACTGAGTGTTATATGCAACTGATGAATCACTAAATTCTACCCCTGAAACAAATTCTATAGTATGTGTTAACTAAACTGAATTTTTAAGAAATTAAAAAAAAAAAAATGCAGGATTAATGGGGAAACTATCTCAGTTCCAGTTTTGTTCCACTACTTCCTCAGAGCCGCACCTCTTTATACCTATCTTCTAAACTGTAAAATGGGAATAGTTATATTTAATAACATCACAGGACTGCTATGTAGAATTAGGTAATGTGAAAGCATTTTGTAAACTCCAAAACACCATTCATTATTATTGTCTTTACTGACTTAATAGTTTAAAGTATGCACATAGTAAATTCAACTGGATGGAAATGTTCTTCCAGCACTAGGAACACACTAAAGAATGTCTGTGTTAGAAAACTAACATGTCTTCAAGTAGAGTTTTGAAAAAGAAATCCTATTCACATACATATTTTCATTATAAGCCTTGTATAAAAGCTGGAATTATACTGAACCACAATTCAGTGAAGGCAGTTCTGTGGAAAGGTGAGAGGACAAGCTCCAAGTACATTCCTTTCTGATGGTTTACTTAACAGAGCAAGTTGGAAAATTAGATAGTTAGCTTATCTATTAGCCTGTCTCTCATAAGTATCAGAAGCCTCAAGCCAACCTTTGGTAACTGCTAGATTGTAGTCAATTTAAGATTTCATTTTCTAGAAAAAGCATCAAGCACCACAACTCTGGAATACTGATTAAAAAAAAAATCCCTGTATGATCCAAATATGCAAGAAGCAGAGTTAACAGTCAATAGTGAAACTTGAGTAACTGGACAACTTGACTGCACAAGAAAGCATCTTGTGGGGGCACCTGGGTGACTCAGTCGGTTAAGCCTCTGACTGGGTTTCAGCTCAGGTCATGATCTCATGGGTAGTGGGATCAAGCCCTGCATGGAGGCAGGGGGTGGTCCATGCTCAGTAGGGAGTCTGCTTGAAGACTGTCTCCCTCTCCCTCCACCCCTCCCCCCCACACATGTGCACTCTCTCTCTCTAAAATAAATAAATCTTTAAAAAAAAAGAAAGAAAGAAAGAAAAGAAAGCATCTCCTGTCACACAGGGGTGGGCTACTGGCATGCCTATAAACAAGAGCTTTAAATGACAAGTATAGGCAATCATAGGAGTAAATCATAAAGTAGCCTGTAAAACACATGTTCCCTGTTACTACATAAAGAAGCTGTAGTGGAAAAAAGCACTTCACAGAGATATAACAAAATTCTAATCCCAGTTCTGCCGCTATATGAGTAACTTTGGATAAAACACTTAACCTGTATGAGCCTTGGTTTCCTCATCTGTAAAATGAAAGGACTGCAGATTAGGAAACTTTCTTCTATCTCTAAAATAGTATACTTCTAGGATTTAATTACTGTTGAACCAAATCAGAAATGTTGAATGAGACCATGAGGGGAAACCTAATATAAAATAATGAGATGATCGCTTAGTATTAAAAAAAAAAAAAAAAAAGATCTGTATTAAGTGAGGAACAGGTCAAAATCCAGTTTGTGGCAAAGCAAAGCTTAACTTGTCTACAGAACAAGTTGTCTACAGAATTTGTCTTATGGAAGTCTATGTACATTTAAAAGAGAGTGACCTGCTATCACCCAACATTAGGTAACAGCAAGAGGGTGTGGCTTAGAAAAATGTGCATAACTATATGTTGAAATCAAATGAGGGTCTGGGGAAAACCCTTTTGCTGTAGTAAATTATTACAGGAATTAACATGTAACCATTCAGTCAAGGGTGAGCACAATTTCAGCACATAATAAGATGAAGATCATCCTCCACTGAAACCATACTTCCTATTACCAAACAAAATCACCTCCTCCCAAGCCAGGAAAGAAACAAAGCAAAACTAACAATTCTACAGTGTTTACCCAGAGGCCTAAAATTTCATAAGCTTTGCTCCAGTAATTCTATTTCTGCAACTCCACACCAAGGAAATAATCCTGAACACAGAAAAAAAAACCCATGCCTAATAAGGTCTATCACAAAAAAACAAAAACAAAAAAACAAAAAACGGAATGTCTATCACTGAGTTATTTAAAAAAAAAAAAAAAAGAGGAAATTAGGAATATAAATTTAACCAAAAAAATAAGGAATGGTTAAATAAAGCTATAGTATTTAATGCAATAAAATTTAGCCATTAAAAACAGACTGTGGGAGCACTGAAAAAAGTGTTCAAAGTGAGGCAAAACCCTCTAAAATATATAGAATTGTATATATAATATGATTTAAACTATATTTTAAAAAATAAAACATGTGGGGGGAAAAAAGATTGAAGCAGACACATGGTAAACCACAATTTTATATGACTGGTGAGAATATGGGTAAATTTTTATACTTTCCTGTGTTCCAAATTCTATTTAATGAATATACTTTATTTTAAATAATAAATGAGTATACAAAACAATTATCTCATTAATCATCAAAATATTCTTCTAGGTTAAATAAGGTACAAGTCAATGTTATTTAGCATGGAACACATTATCATGGAAATCCTGGAAATGCCCTGAAGTCAGTCTTTTAAAAATAGGCTGAATTTTTAAGGAAACTCTTCAAAGTTGTTTTTTTTTTTAAGTCCTGGGAGATTTTTGAGAAGTTAATTCTGAGATTCCTACTTTTTTATTTTTTTAAGATTTTATTTATTTTTGACAGAGAGAGAGAGCACAAGCAGGGGAAGCAGCAGGCAGAGGGAGAGGGAGAAGCAGGCTTCCCGCTGAGCAGGGAGCCCAATGTGGGGCTCGATCCCAGGACGCTGGGATCATGATCTGAGCTGAAGGCAGACGCTTAACAGTCTGAGCCACCCAGGCACCCCAAGATTCTTACTTTTTAAAATGTAATTCTTAACATAAGACACTATGTATACATCAAGAATATGGCTGAACCAGATACTTCGAGTATGCAAAATCTGGCCTTCCAGCAACAATTATAACCAGATATTAGAAAAATAAAATAATTTACCTAGGATCTCTGCCAGTTAGTTAACAAGACCGAAAGCTAAATCCAGGTTTCTTGATGACCATTCTACTGATGTACAGGATAGATTTTTGATGTAGTGGTTTATAAGCCAAGAATTGGAACTTACGTTTTTTAAAATGCTGGTGTTTTCAATGTTTTTTGTTTTAAAATTCAAAGCTACCTAAAACCCCTGAACTTGCCAGCACACACACACATGCCTCAGGCAATATTAAATTACTCATTCTTCTTGTTACCTGTTTTTCCAGGTTGGGTTTTTTTTTTTTAATTTTGTGTACATCAGGATCCACAGACACATGCATACATACATGTTTCCCTTACTTGCCAACCCCATACCTATTTTCTTCTAGAAATAAATTTCTGAAAGGCTTCTCTTACTAAAAAGAACTTTCAAATATAATTAAGGAATAACTTTAAATTTTTTACATAAGAGAAATGTCTCCAATATGACATGTTAAAGTACTAACCACCATCCCTACTCTCTTTACTTTTCCCCTTTACCTTTCAACTCTAAGTAGGTTATCTCCAAACTTTCAAAAATGTCCCCACTGTACTGTTTTCCAAATAATATCATTCACCTTTGGTGCTATGTTTAAACAGCCCCCAATTTCAGAATCCTATCACAAAATTCTTTGTTTATACTTAATGAGGTTGGGGGAAGTGGTGAAAGAAAGTTTAAAAATGGGAAATGGATGAAGTCCTTGCATCTCTTTGCACCTTCATAAAATTTTATGAAGGGCTTAGAAAACCATGATCTTTTCTATGAAACATTACCTTAAGAGCCACTATCAAATACTCAGTAAAACACCAAAATGAAGAAATACATGGTATATCGGACTTTTGAGAACAGACAGTATTGTAAAATCAAATAGGTAATAGGAAGAATCACAAATGAGGACCCACAGTTTGCAACTTTTCACTGCAGGAGCCTTCACGTGCTTCCAAATCTCAACTAATATCCTGTCCTTCCTTCTTTGCCTTTTATGCTTCATATTTTTCTTCACTGACTTTTATTAACACTGTATCAATATTTTAACAGTAAGAAAAATACACAGTTCTCTTATGTACATATATTTAGTGTATTTTATTTTGTTTCAATGTTTTCTGATATTTAAATTAAAATATTAAAGATATAAATATTAAGTAAATTATTGTTTACTTAAACATGATTTTAATTGTTTTTATTTGATTTTACTTTTAGGAAATCGGAGATGGTGGTTCTCTCAGAATGGTTCACTTTGGCTTGGTGTAAACAATAAAAAAAACTTCCTTTTTACTTAAAAAAAATTTTTTTTATTTGTCACATCTAAATTTTTCATGGCCTGGTACAGATTAGAATCTCCTTGTACAGATTAAAAAGAGGAAAAACAGTATGAATTAGTTAAGAGTTTTAAATTCAGAATATTCTCAAAATAAACTTCTATTAGTTTCAAAAACATGTACCATAATAGCAGTGATCCTAAGTAAAAGTCCTTAATTTATTTTCAATAATGTAAAATTTTCAAAGTTTCTTAAATTGTACATTATTAGGTGCTTAAAAAGTAAAATATTTAAACTTGGTTCTCCCAGGGTGCCTGGGTGGCTCAGTCGTTAAGCGCCTGCCTTCGGCTCAGGTCATGATCCCAGGGTCCTGGGATCGAGCCCCGCATCGGGCTCCCTGCTCTGCAGGAAGCCTGCTTCTCCCTCTCCCACTCCCCCTGCTTCTGTTCCCTCCCTCGCTGTGTCTCTCTCTGTCAAATAAATAAATTAAAAATCTTTAAAAAAAAAAACCCAAAAAACTTGGTTCTCCCAAGTATTTTAAACATTTCTTGTGATCTTGTTTACATTATTAATTTGCATTATGAATAAGAAATTTATTATGCAAAAATTTCCACCCAGACCCATAGTTGGGAGACAATTTTCTATGGGTCTCTTGAATTATTGCTATGAGGCAAAGAATGTCCCTTGGAGCCAGACACCATCTCTGCAGCACAGGTCAGGCATGCTTACTGCCCAGTTGAAAAGTTTTATTTTCTTATTTGGTAAAGATTTTATTGCTAAGTAATTATGCCAAACATGGGGCTCGAACTTACAACCCCAAGATCAAGAGCTGCATGCTCCACTGACCAAGCCAACCAGGTTCCCCACCCATTTAAAAAGATTTAAAGTTCCTTAAGCTCAGAGTTCCTATCCTTTACATAGCCCACTGAGTGTGCAGGTATCATCTGACCCTCTTTACATTACCCTGTGGGAATGGGCTTTGGAATCAATGCCCCCACCAAAAGTTGACACTCCAGCTACTATTACTATGAGTAATAAACTGTCTTTTGTTTCTGACTCTGGAGTCTCATGTCTTCTACCAGCATGAAACTGTTGCTTGGTAACTTCTTAGCTTACAAGTAGGGTAAAAATCTCAAACCCTTCATAGTTCTTGACACCCATTCATTAGCAGATAGCATATATTTTACAATAGTAAATGTCTAGAATAATCAACATCTTTTTCAAATGTTGTACATGAGGTAAATTATATATTTAAATGTTATAGTTAAAAGTTAATTAAATTGAAGGCTTTTATACTTCAGATTTTTCTCCCTGCTTCCTATTCATCTGTACTTCTACCAGACGGTATGACGAAGAAAGGAAGTAAAACTCAAATTAGATTTTTCAGTTTGCTACTGCTCTGGAAAAGATTTAGTAATACATGGTATGTGAGCCATACTAAAAAGAGATGTATTTACCAGCAAATTTTCATTTTACTATTCCCATCCTTCTTTATCACAATAATCAAAAGTTAACTAATGTTTTTAAAGAAAAAATTGTATTGAGAAAGTATAGTTCTGTCAAGATTGCACACATTTTCTCCAAATTTTCTAATAAATAGTCATTAACTAAAAATACAAACCACATTTCCTGATCTACCATATCCTTTTATTCATTTTACCACAATCTTCCACAACGATGTGAGAGACTGGTAGAAAAGTTCAGTTTTATTTCTAGGTCCTATGTAAGTAGACATAGTCTATGCTAAATAGATATAGTCAATGCAAAAAAGTAAAAATTTAAATGAGACATTAAGATAAAATATACATATAAATAAAACTATTTTGTCCTATATAATCATAATGATGATAAGTCTGCCAGTTACCTAAATGAAAACTAAACAAAACAATTTTAATTCTTAGATAAATTGCCCATTTTCCCCCCTTCACGTGCCTCTGGAAAAATTAACTCAAATATATAGAAAACCAAGTCTAGACAGTAATAAGAATATATTATACAAGAGATCCTTGACAATATCCATCTATAAATGTTGTGTTTTCCCAACACTGTGAACCTGGGGATGTTTACTAATTAATTATTCCAAGAAATTAATATTCCTGCTCTGCTACCACCACAGCTCTAAAGTGAGAATAGTGGCATAGACAAGAACAGCTAGGAAGCACGTGCACTGAGAGGCTCACTTTCTCATTCAGGAATGGATCTATGAGCTTGTCTGACTATTCTTCAAAATTCTCAGATCTCAAATAATTTCCACAATAATTCATATTAGCTATGACATTGTGTCTTTTACCAGAATAAACTGTTTGCAATACCTATCTCTTAATGGTTTTGGTTCATTAAAAAGCCAAATAACCCAAACTAATATTACATTTTTTTCTTACTATCTATACAATAATAAAAATAAGAATTATCAAATTTGCAAGTAATATTATATTCTAAAACTTCATTAGTTATATTTTTTAAAATATATAAAAACAGGGGCGCCTGGGTGGCTCAGTCATTAAGCGTCTGCCTTCGGCTTGGGTCATGATCCCAGGGTCCTAGGATCGAGCCCCACGTTGGGCTCCCTCTGCGGGAAGCCTGCTTCTCCCTCTCCCACTCCCCCTGCTTGTGTTCCCTCTCTCACTGTCTCTCTCTCTCTGTCAAATAAATAAAATATTAAAAAAAAAAAAAAGACACAGCAATGAAATAGAATGGTAAGCCCAGAAATAAACCCTCACAGACGTAATCAAATGATTCTGATTTTCAACAAGAGTACTATGACCATTCAATTGGGAAAGAACAATCTTTTCAACAAATGGTGCTGGGAAAACTGGATATCCACATGCCAACGAATGAGGTTGAACCTTACCTTGCACCAGAAAAAAAAATTAACTCGAAATGGATCAAAGATCTAAACGTTAAGGCCTAATTTATATAATAATACTCTTAGAAGGAAATACGGGGGAAAAGTTCATTGCACTGGATTTGGCAGTGATTTCTTGGATATGACACCAAAAGTACAGACAACAAAAGTAAAAATAGATTAAACTGAACATCAATATTTAAAACTCTGTGACTCAAAAGATACTATCAACAGAGTAAAAAAGTAACCTACAGGATGGGAGAAATATTTACAAATCATGTATCTGGTAAGAACTCCTAAAACAACAACAAAAAAACAAAGAGCCCTATTAAAAATGGGCAAAGACCTTGAATAGACATTTCTCCAAATGTAATATATAAATGGCCAATAATCACATGAAAAGATATTCAACATCATTAACTATTAGGGAAATGCAAATCAAAACTAGAATGAGATACTACTTCACCACATTAGAATGGCTATTATTAAAAAAAAAAAAAAAAGTCACCAAGGATGTAGAAAACTGGAACCCCTGTGAACTCTTGATTCTAATATAAAATGCTATAGCTGGTATGGAAAACATACAGTGGTTCCTCAAAAAATTAAAAATAAAATTGCCATCCAACAATTTCACTTCTGGTATATACCCAAAAGAATATAAAGTAGGGATTCAAATATTTGTACATCCATGTTCACAGAAGCATTATTCACAATAGCCAAAAGATGGAAACAACCAAGGTATCCAACAAAGTATGAATAAATTAACAAAATGTGGTATATACATACAATAGCATGTTCAGTCTTAAAAAGAAAGGTAATGCTGACAAATGCCACAGCATGGATGAACCTTGAAGACATTATGCTATGTGAATAAGCAAGTGACAGACAAATGCTGTGTGATTCCACTTATAGGAGGTATCTGGAGTAGTCGGATTCACAGAAGCAGAGAGGAGAATGTGGTTACCAGGGGCTGGGAGGTGGGAGAATCAAGAATTGTTTAATAGGTATGGAGTTTCAGTTTTGAGAGACAAAAAAGTTCTGGAGACTGGCTGCACAACAATGTGAATATACTTAACACTACTGAACTGTACACTTAAATCTGATTAAGATGATGAATTTTATGTTTATGTGTATTTTATCACAATTTTTTAAATATGCATATAACGGGGTACCTGAGTGGCTTAGTCAGTTAAGTGTCCGACTCTTGATCTCAGGGTTGTGAGCTCAGCATGGATAACATACAGGTTTACCTTATTATATGACCTTGAAGGCTCTGCAAGAAGTACACTGAGATTGGTTATCTTCTTAAAATAACTCCAAAAAAGAGCTAAATTTCAGAAGTACCAAGATTTTTCTAAATTTTAATAACCTAGAAGTATAATCCTAGTTAAATAACACCAATTTGCTTTTTAAAAAAGTCATGGGGATTAAAACACAATTCTTAAAAAACTCACATTTTGGAGAATTTGGGAAGATGGTGAAGTAGGAGAATCCTGAACTCACCTCCTTCCATGATCACATCCAAGGCTGCAACTACATATAGTGTAACTCAATCTGAAAATGACCTAAAGACTAACAGACTAGCTCTTCCACAGCTAAAAATGTAAAGAAAAAGCCACATCAAGAAGGGTAGAAGGGGGAAAAAAAAAAAAGAAGGGTAGAAGGGCCAGAGATGTGGCTAGGAATCAAAACCCTGGTGCAATGACCCACAAGCAAGTGGGATATCAAAAGTGTAGAGGTCCTCCCTGAAGAGCAAGGGGACCAAGCCCCACATTAGGTATATTCCCCACCTGGTGATCTGTGCTGGGAGGACAGGCCCCCATAATGTCTGGCTTTGAAAATCAGCAGGGCTTAACTCCAGAAGAACCGGAGGGCTATAGAACTGAGATTCTATTCTTAAAGAAACCAGCACATTATAGCATTCACTCCAACGCCCAGAAGAGGGGCAAGTGTTCAAAAAGCACGTGGGCCCTACATGAAGAAAATTTTTGACTAACTTTAGGGCATGTGCTAGAGGGGCAGGGATCAGTAGGAACTTTTCTGGGAATGGAATTGCTGATGAGCACCATTATTCTTGATGCCCTTCAGCCTCGCTAGCCCAACATTGGTGGAAGACAGCACTGACGATCTCTATCTAACTTGCTAGCAGGGCTTACCCAGCCCCAACATTCCCCCCAAAGACCCACCCCCACCCTACCTGCCCACCTCAACAGGCACCACTCCAAAGTGTCTTCTGCCCCAGTAAGGGGGTCCAGCACCACCCACCAGCAAGTCCACAAGAGTTATAGCAGAGCCTGTCAGCCAGCTCTGCCAGAGGCTAATCCCACCAACCAGCACCCCCTCAGCAGCATCAGCCAGGCCTCTCCACCATCTGTGCCAGGGAATAGCCCTGTTCACCAGTATGCTGGCAGTAGTCACACCCAGTCACTGCAGTCAGCCAATCTAACCCAGACCCACCATCAGAATGCCCATAAAACTTGTGGCTCAGTCATTAACAGGAGGATGCATGCAGCTCACACAGGAGACATTCCTGAAGCACCTGGTTCTGGTGACCAGTGGATTGCACTACTGCCCCCCCCACCCCACCGACACCCTGTATACAAAGCCACTATTTTCAAGGCCAGGAGACATAGCTGACCTACCAAATACATAGAAACAAACACAGAGAGTCAGACAAAATTAAAAGAAGAACAGTCTAAACAATAGAACAGGACAAACCCCAGAAAAAGAACTGAACAAAATGTAGGTAGGCAATCTACTGATAAAGAGTTCAAAGTACTGTTTGCAAAGATGCTGTTTGCTTTTACTAGTGAGATATTTTTCCTTTCATAATGTTCTTACTTTTAGTTATGGCCTTTCCTCCAGATTTGAGAGAAGAGTGGATGAATTCAGTGAGAGTATCAACAAAGATATAAAATATTTAAAAAAAATAAGAGCTAAAGAATACAGTAACTGAAATGAAAAACATACTAGAGGGAGTTGAAAGCAGATAGAGGATGCATAAGAACAGATTAACGATCTGGAAAACAGAGTAGTGAAAACCATCAAAGATGAACAGCAAAAAGAGGAAAGAATTTTAAAAATTAAGATAGGTCAAGCAGGGGCGCCTGGGTGGCTCAGTCGTTAAGCGTCTGCCTTCAGCTCAGGTCATGATCCTAGGGTCCTGGGATCGAGCCCCACATCAGGCTCCCTGCTCAGCGGGAAGCCTGCTTCTCCCTCTCCCACTCCCCCTGCTTGTGTTCCCTCTCTCGCTGTGTCTCTCTGTCAAATAAATAAGTAAAATCTTAAAAAAAAAAAAAAAAATAGGTTAAGCAACCTCTGGGATGACATCAAGAATACTAACATTCATATTATAGGAGTCCCAGGAGGAGAAGAAAGAGGAAAAGAGGTAGAAAAGTTATTTGAAAAAGTAATAGATGAAAACTTCCCTAACCTGGAGAAGGAAACAAACATCTAGATCCAGGAAACACAGAGACCTAAACAAGATGAACCAAGAAGGTCCACACTAAAACACATAATAATTATAATGGCAAAAATTAAGAAAAGGAGAGAATCTGAAAGCAGTGAGGGAAAAGCAATTAGTTACATACAAGGGATACCTCATAAGGCTATCAGCTGATTTCTCAGCAGAAACTTTTCAGGCCAGAGAAGAGTGGCATGATATATTCAAAGTGCTGAAAGGAAAAAAACCTACAACCAAGAATACTTCACCTGGCAAGTTTATTATTCAGAATTGAAGGAGCAACATAGCATTTCCCAGACAAACAAAAGTTAAAGAAGTTCATCACCACTAAACTGTGCAAGAAATGTTAAAGAGCCTTCTTTAAGCAGAAAAGGAAAGGCCATAACTAAAAGTAAGAACATTATGAAAGGAAAAATATCTCACTAGTAAAAGCAAACATATAACATAGCAGTCAATCACTTATAATGCTAGTACAAAGTTTAAAAGACAAAGGTAGTGGGACACCTAGGTAGGCCACATCGGGCTCCCTGCTCACTGGGGTGTCTGCTTCTCCCTCTGCCTGCTGCTCCCCCTGCTTATACTCTCTCTCCTTCTCTCTCTGACAAATAAAATCTTTAAAGAAAAATTCTCAAAAGACTAAATTAAAAAAAAAATTTTTAAAGACAAAGGCAGTAAAATCAATTATGTCTACAAAAATTAGTTGAGACATGCAGAATAAAAAAATATACATATGACATCAGACACCTAAAACGTGGAAGGGGGAGTAAAAATATAGTGCTTTTAGGATGTGTTCAAACATAGGTACCCATCAACTTAAAAAAAAAAAAATGAACTACTATAAACATAGGAGGTTATATTCTATGAACATCATAGTAACCATGACCAAAAACCTGTAGCAGATACACAAGAAAATATACAGAAAGCCAAGTATAACATTAAAGCCATCAAACCACAAGGAAAGAGAGCAAGAGAAGAATGAACAGAGAACTAAAAAAACAACGAGAATACACTCAACAAAATGGCAATAAGTTCATAACTAACAGTAATTGTTTTAAATGTAAACAGACTAAGGGCTCCAATCCAAAGACATAAAGAAACTGAATGGATTAATAAAAATTTTAAAAAGACCAATCTATATGCTGTCTACAAGAGACTCACTGTATTTATTTATTTATTTATTTATTTATTTATTTATTTATTTATTTATTTTTAAGTAGGCTCCTTGCCCAGCATGAAGCCCAATATTGGGCTTGAACTCACCAACTCACCACCCTGAGATCAAGAGTTGGACACTTAACCGACTGAGCCACCCAGGAGCCCCAAGAGATTCACTTTAGATCAAAAGATACATACAACCTGAAAGCAAAGGGATGGAAAGAGATACACTATGCAAATGGAAGAAAACAGAATAAAGGCCTTATATGAAAAACCCACAGCCAACATTATACTCAATGGTAAAAAACTAAGCCTTTTCCCCTAAGGTCAGGAACAAGATAAGAATGTCCACTCTCATCACTTTTATTCAACATAGTACTAGAAGCCCTAGTCACAATGATTACACAACATAAAGAAATAAAAGGCATTCCCATTTGGCAAGGAAGAAGTATAACTCTATTTACAGATGACATGAGACTATATATAGAAAACCTTAAAGACTCCATCGAAAAACTACTAGAACTGATAAATGAATTTGGTGAAGTTGCAGGATACAAAATCAACATACAAAATTCTGTTGCATTCCTATATACTAATAATGAAGCAGCAGAAAGTGAAATTAAGAAAACAATCCCATTTACAATTACACCAAAAACAATATCTTAAAGAGGTGAAAGACCTGTTCTCTGAAAACTATAAACCACCAATGAAAGAAATTGAAGAAGACACGCAAAAAATGGAAAGACATTTCATGCTCATGGATTGGAAGATCAAATATTGCTAAAATGGCTATACTACCCAAAACTATTTACAGATTAGATGCAATTCCTACCAAAATACCAGTAACATTTTTCACAGAACTAGAACAAACAATCCTAAAATTTGTATAGAACCACAAAAGATCCCAAATAGCCAAAGCAATCTTGAAAAAGAAAAATCAGAGGTATCACAATTCCAGATTCCAAGTTATATTACAAAGTGGTAGCAATTAAAACAGTATGGCACTGGCATAAAAACAGACAGATCAATGGAATAGAATAAAAAAAACTCAGAAATGAACCCACAATTATACAGTCAATCAACAAAGGAGGAATGAATATACAATGGGAAAAAGACAGTCTCTTCAACAAATGGGTGTTGGGAAAACTAGGCAGCAACATGAAAAAGAATGAAACTGAATCACTTTCTTTTACTATACACAAAAAAAACCTCAAAATGGATTAAGGACCTAAATATGAGACTTGAAACCATAAATATCCTTGAAAAGAGCCCAGGCAGTAATCTCTCTGACATCAGCCATAGCAACATTTTTAAAGATCCGTCTCCTGAGACAAGGGAAATAAAAGAAAAAATAAACAATTTGGACCTCATCAAAATAAAAAGTTTCTGCACAGTGAAGGAAACAAAACGGAAAGGTAACCTAATGAATAGGAGAAGATATCTGCAAATGACATATCCAATAAAGGATTAGTATCCAAAATATCTAAAGAACTGATACAACTCAACACCCCAAAAACAAATAATCCAATTAAAAAATGGGCAGAAGACACAAGCAGACTTTCTCCAAAGAAGACATACAGATGACCAGCAGACACATGAAAAGATGCTCAGCATCACTCATCTTAAGGGAAATGCAAATCAAAACCGCAATGAGGTATCATCTCACACCTGTCAGAATGGCTAAAATCAAAAATAAAAGAAACACATGTTGGCAAGGATGTGGAGGAAAATGAACCCTCATGCACTGTTGGCGGGAATGTAAACTGGTGCAGCCATTGTGGAAAACAGCATGGAGGTTCCTCAAAAAGTTAAAAAATAGAACTACCCTATGATCCGGGAATCACACTCCTGGGTATTTATCCCCCAAATACAAAAACACTAATTCAAAGGGATACATGCACCCCTATGTTTATTACTGCAGTATTTAAAATAGCCAAACTAGGGGCACCTGGGTGGCACAGTCACTTGAGCGTCTCAGTTTTGGCTAGGGTCATGTTCTCAGGGTGGTGAGACTGAGCCCCACGTCTGGCTCTGCTCTCAGCATGGAGTCTGCTTCAGATTCTCTCTCCCTCTCCCTTTGCCCTTCCCCCTCATGCTCTCTCTTCTAAAACAAATAAATAAATCTTTAAAAATTTCTTTATTTTATTTTTTTAAAGATTTTATTTATTTATTTGACAGAGTGATACAAAGCAAAAGAGGGAACACAAGCAGGGTGAGTGGGAGAGGGAGAAGCAGGCTTCCCACTGAGCAGGAAGCCCGATGCGGGGCTTGATCCCAGGACCCTGGGATCATGACCTGAGCTGAAGGCAGATGCTTAACAACTGAACCACCCAGGTGCCCCCCCCCAAAAAATTTTTTTTTATTTATTCATTTGAGACAGAGAGATAGAGAGAGAGCATGAGCAGGGGGAGGTGCAGAGGCAGAGGGAGAAGCAGGCTCTCTGCTGAGCAGGGAGCCAGATGTGGGTCTCGATCCCAGGACCCTGGGATCATGACCCGAGCCGAAGGCAGAGGCTTAACCATCTGAGCCACCCAGGCGCCCCAAAAAATTTTTATATAAAATAGCCAAACTGTGGAAGCAGCCCAAGTGTACACTGATAGATGAATGGATAAAGAAGAGGTGATATACACACACACACACAAACACACACACACACACACACACACACTGGAATATTACTCAGTCAAATCAAAAAGAATGAAATCTTGCCAACTGCAATGACACAGACAGAGCTAAGAAGTATAATGCTAAGTGAAATAAGTCAGTCAGAGAAAGACAAATACCATATGATCTTACGCGTATGTGGAATTTAAGAAACAAAACAGATAAACATAGGGGAAGGGGAAAAAAGAGGGAAGCAAATCATAAGAGACTCTTAATTATAGAGAAAACAAACTGAGGGTTGATGTAGGGAAGGGATGGGGGGATGGGCTAAATGGGTGATAGGTATTAAAGAGGGCACTTGTTGTAACAAGCACTGGGTGTTATATGTAAGTGATGAATCACTAAATTCTACTCCTGAAACCAATATTACTCTATATGTTAACTAACAAGAATTTAAATAAAAACTTGAACAAAACAAATGAACAAAGAAAAAAAAAGATAAACCAATAAAGAGACTCTTAATTACAAACAGATGGTTACCAGAGGGGAGGTTGGGGGGGGGTTGGATAGGGGAAATAGGGGATGGGGATTAAAGAGTACACTTACTATGACCAAAAAAAAAAAAAAACTATAAGACACCGATGAATGAACTGAATATAATAACACAAAGAAATGGAAAAATATTCCATGCCCATGGATTAAAAGAATAATATTGTTAAAATGTCCATAGTACCCAAAGGAATCTGCAGATTCAATGCAATCCCTATCAAAGTATCAACAGTATTTTTCACAAAACTAGAGCAAATAATCCTGAAATTTGTATGGAACCACAAAAGATCCCAAATAGCAAAAACAATCTCAAGAAGGAAGAACAAAGCTGGAGGTATCATAATCCCAGATTTCAAACTATACTACAAAGCTATACAACTATACAATGGTAATCAAAACAATATGATACTGGCACAAAAACAGAAACATAGATTAACAGAAGAGAATAAAGAGCCCAGAAATAAACCCACATTTATATGGTCAATTAATCTATGACAAAGGAAGCAAAGGCAAAAGTACACAATGAGGAAAGACAATCTCCCCCAGTGGGAAAACTGGACATTTACATGCAAAAGAATGAAACTGGACCACTCTCTTATACCATATAGAAAAATAAACTCAAAATACATTAAAGACCTAAATATGAGACCCAAAACCATAAAACTCCTAGAAGAAAACAAGTGCAGTAAACTCATGGACATTTGTCTTAGCAATATTTTTTTTTTTTATTAGCAATATTTTTGGATCTGACCCCTCAAACATGGACAACAAAAGCAAAACAAATATTTTTTTTTTAAGCAAAAACAAGGGCACCTGGGTAGCGCAGTCGATTAAGCATCTGACTCTCGATTTCAACTCACGTCATGGTCTGAGGGTCGTGAGAGCAACTCCTCTGTCGGGCTCCATGCTGGGCATGCAACCTGCTTGGGATTCTCTCTCTCCCTCTCCCTCTACCCCTCCTCACTCGCTCTCTCTCTCTCTCTCAAAAAAAAAAAAAAAAAGGCAAAAAATAAATAACTGGGACTACATCAAACTAAAAAGCTTTTACATAGTGAAGGAAACCAACAACAACAAAAAAGGCAGCCTACTGAATGGGAGAAGAGATAATATCCAAAATATATAAAGAACTCAGAAAACAACACCAAAACACCAAAGAACCCAGTTTAAAAAATGGGCAGAGGTGATCTAACTTAACATTTTTCTGAAGACATACAGATGGAACAGACATATGAACAGATGTTCAACATTATTAATCATCAGGGAAACAAACCAAAACCACAATGAGATATCACCTCACACCAGTAGGAATGGCTACTATCAAAATGACAAGAAATAAGTATTAGCAAGGAGGTGGAGAAAAGAGAACCCTCATGCACTATTGGTGAGAATGTAAACTGGTACAGCCACTATGGAAAACAGTATGGAGGATTCCTCAAAAAATTGAAAACAGAAGTACCATATGATCTAGTAATTCTACTTCTGGGTATTTACCTGAATAAAACAAAAACATTAATTTAAAAAGATTTACCCCTACATTTACTGGGGCACTATTTATAATTGCCAAGCTACAGAAGCAACCTAAGTATCTACAGACAGATGAATAAATAAAGAAGATATCTACACAAAGGAGTATTACTCAGCCATAAAAAAGAAGGAAATCTTGCCATTTGTGTCATGGATGGACCTAGAGGGTATTATGCTAAGTGTGATAAGGCAGATGGAGAATGAGAAATACCAAATAATTCATTATATGTGGCATCTAAAAAATAAATGAATAAACAATAAAAAAAACAGAAACAAACTCATAAATACAGAAAATAAATTGGTGATTGCTAGAGGGGAGAGTGTGGGAAGATGAGCAAAATAGTTATAAAATAAGTCAAAGGGATGAAATGTGCAGCATAGGGAATACAGTCAATAATATTGTAATAACTTTGTGTGGTGACAGATGATGCTTACACTTATAGTGAGCATTTCATAATGTATATTATTGTCAAATCACTATGTTATACATCTGAAACTAATGTAACATTGTATGTGAACTATATATACTTACAATAAAATAATTTTAAAAATAAAGGGGCACCTGGCTGGCTTAACCTGTAGAGCACGCAACTCTTGCTCTAAGGGTCGTGAGTTCAAGTCCCACATTTGCTATGTAGGCTACTTAAAAAACTAATAAAAATAAAAATAAACTGAAAAATAAAAAATCCAGATTTAATTTTGCTCTGCTAAAAATCTACTTTGATATTCTACTTCCATTCTCAAAGAAAACAAGCAGTATTCCTTAATTCTCTCACAATTTTTTTTTTAGAGAGGGAGGGGAGAGGGGCAGAGAGAGAGGGGGAGAGAGAATCTTAAGCAAGCTCCACGCCCAGCACGGAGCCTGACACAGGGCTTGATCTCACGACCCTGAGACCATGACCTGAGCCAAAAATCAAGAGTTGGAAACTTAACCAACTGAGCCACCCAGGCACCCCACTCTCACAATTATTCTAACATAAACTACACAAATATTTTCATGAGTTATATAAGTTTCTTAAAACTTTTCTTGTAAGTAAGCTCTATACCCAATGCAGGGCTTGAACTCATGACTCCAAGATCAAGAGTCACATGCTCTACCAACTGAGCCAGACAGATGCCCTTAAAACTTTTATTTTTTATTTTTATTTTTATTGTTATTTCATTTATTTATTTTTAAGTAGGCTCCATGCCCAGCATGGAGCCCAACATGGGGCCTGAACTCACAACACTGAAATCAAGACCTGAGCTGAGATCAAGAGTTGGATGCTTAACTGACTGAGCCACCCAGATACCCCCAAACTTTTATTTTTTAAGTATTAAAATAATTTTATTTAGGGGCACCTGGGTGGCTGTCGGTTAAGCGTCTGCCTTTGGCTCAGGTCATGATCTCAGGGTGCTGGGGTCAAGTCCCACATCTGGCTCCTTGCTCGACAGGGAGCCTGCTTCTCCCTCTGCCTGCCGCCTCCCCTGCTTGTTCTCTCTAACAAATAAAATCTTTAAAAAAAATAAAATAAAGCAATTTTATTTAAAGTCAGTATTTCTACTCTATCACTCAACTATTTACATAAAACGATAGTTACAAATCATTTTCAGACCATCTCCTGTTAGGAAAAAAGTAAGCTTTATTTAAATTCCCTTTAAATATTTCTTAAATATATGTACATTAATTACAAACCACATTCCTCATACTATAACAACTATCTTTATTTTTCATGGTCATTTTAATATTCACCTATATGCATTTATAGCTTTTACCTGTTTCATTCAAAAACATAAACAAGTGGACAATGTTTTTATAGATTTAACTATTTTGTTTAAAAGCAAATTTGTACTTGTATAATGAGATGAAGTTCAAAATAATATCAACTTTTATGTAAAAATTTTTAAAAATACCCTTACCAAGTGAGTTACCTCAATAAAGTGGGAAAATCCAAATAGAATATTTAATGACACTATTTCACCACATAAACCATCAGAGGCACCTTTTCCATGAATCTCTATGGAAGTCTAAGAAAAATATGTTTATGAGATTTATTTAAATTTAGAGAATTATACAACAACTAGTAAAGAAGTGTAGAATTCATCCTACATAAAACAATTTATCCATTGAGCTTTTTTGCTGAATTGCAGCCATATTTCTGTCAGTTCAAATGATGATCTATATATGAGGGATTAATCTGACACAAGACAGTAAAGCTTAATCCTTCAGTATATCATAATCTATTTATTCTGCATGTTAAGAGGATTTCAAATTTAAAAATTATACAAGAAGTGATGCCAGAAATGTACACAGAATAAGATTTTCCTAAAATATTAGGTTTTAATGTCTATATAACATGAATAGACTTTATTTAAAAATGTCAAAAATGTCAAAAAATGTCTAAGGTAACATAAATGACTTCTTTATTTTAAAATGTCAAATAAATGTCATTTAATTTTTAAGAGGTAGAATTAAAGTCTTCATTTGATAACACTTTATATAAAAGAATTAAATACAGAAATTTATTGAAGGGGGGACTAGCTAAAAGTCAGCATGTTCTCGTTTTGTGTCACTTAATGAAGTTACCACTATCAAGAGAGGAGAGATGTGTTCACATAATTCACAAGAAGAGTAAAAGGCACTGTCAGACTAAAAGAAGATCCTTTGCTTTACTCTGCAATTATTAACATAATATGTAAAAAATAAAATTACTCATGACATATACAAGAGATGCCACTAATTTCTTCTTTGAAAACCTGTCCTGCTCATAACCCTGGAAGGGACAGATCTCTTGTACCATTTGACCCTGTCCCTTCACTCCCAACCCTACCTCCAGAACACAACTGATCGAAGCAATTTATTATTATCTCCTGGCAATTTGGAATTATAAGATGGGACACTCAATTGTGGGATGAAGAGCTAGAAGTCATGTAGACTATAGGTCTTAGGCTATCATTTTGAAATGGTCATGATAAGGCCATATGCAAGTAAATATGTGAGCAGGAAAGTCAGTTTATAATGAATAAGAAGAGAGAAACAAACATGCAGAGAAATGTCAATAAGCCAGCTGGTTCCAGAGAGCTGTTTCCTAGAGGCTGCCAGCAATTGAATGAAATGAAATGCCCTTTAAGATATCAACTCTTTCCAAGAGAGTTTTACTTGAACCTTTTTGAATGCTTTCTGCTTTCATAAACAAACATTGCTTGATTATGACAATGATTCAGAAAATATTTCATACACAGAGTTTTACAAAATAATTAAGGACTTCCAAAAACAAGACAGAATAATGAAGCAAACTCAAATTTCCTTTAAAGTATCTGAGAACTACTGCTTTTGCAAATATGAGAAGCATGAGAGAAATGACACCATTAAATAGATATTGCCCCTTATCCCTCAAAAATCTGCAGTAAAGGGGCACCTGGTTGGCTCAGTCAGTGGAGCATGCAACTTTTGATCTCAGGGTTTTGAGTTTGAGCCCCACATTGGACATCAAGCTTACTTTAAAAAAAATCTGCAGTAAAGCACTCAAGCTGTGAAACTTCCTCAACCGAGAACCTGTTAACAATCTTACAGGATGTTAATGTCTAGATTTAATTTGAGTTTCTACCTACTTCCTCCATATTTGCATGATTTTTTCAATTTCTTAATCTTAGACTATTTTATTCTTTGTATCACTTGAATATATTTTATCATTTTGTTATTTAATCCTTTACTTTCTGGTTATTCTAAATTGGTTATACTTAGTTTATATTATTGTCTTAATATTTTTGCTATCTTACCACTTTAAACTCTTATTTTTATCCTCTTATTTAATACTTCTTAAATTTGCATTCAAGTGTTTCTTTATATTTATTTTATCCATATTAGATAACTTTTTTTTTTACTTATTTATTTTTAGGTAAATTCTATGTCCAACGTGGAGCTTGAACCCACCACCCTGAGAGCAAGAGTTACATGCTCTACCAACTGAGCCAGCCAGGTGCCCCCAGATTAGATACGTTTTAACCTTATTTTTTCTCTGAATTTAAATTATATATTATAGAATGTTTTTTAAAATACATAAAATTTTTAAAGAATAAAATTTGAAACTTCTATTTCTTTTTACTCTCCTTTTCTGTAAATAGAGGCATACCTCATTTTATTGCACTTTGCTTTACTGGGTTTCACGGAAATTATGTTTTTTGGGTTTTTTGTTTGTTTTTTGCAAACTGAAGCTTTGTGGCAACCCTGCACTGAGTAAGAAATTTTTTCAATAGTAGTCATTGCTTGCTTCATGTCTCTGTGTCATATTTTGATAAGTCTTCCAATATTTCAAACTTTGTCACTATTACTATATTTGTTATAATGATCTATCATCAGTGATCTTTGATGTTACTATTGTAATTGCCTTGGGGCACCACAAACTGAACCTACATAAGATGACAAACTTAATAATAACTGTTCTGTGAGTTCTGACTGCTCCACCGATGAGCCATTCCTCTGTCTCTCTCCCTCTCCTTAGATTTCCCTATTACCTGAAATACAACAATATTAAAATTAAGCCAATCAGTAATGCTACAATGGCCTCCAAGTGTTCAAGTGAAACAAGGAGCTGCAGGTCTCTCACTATAAATCAGAAGCTAGAAATGATTAAAGTAAAGATGGCATGTCAAAGCTGAGACAGGTCAAAATCTAGGCCTCTTGCACCTAACAGTTAGCCATATTGTGAATGCAAAGAAAAAGTCCTTGAAGAAAATGAAAAGTGCTACAATTGTGATTACACGAATGGTAAGAAAGAGAAACAGCCTTGTTTATTGCTGATACGGAGAAAGTTTTAGTGGTCTAAATAGAAGATTAAATCAGCCACAACATTCCCTTAAGCCAAAATCTAATCCAGATCAAGGTCCTAACTCTTCAATTCTATGAAAGCTCAGAGAGGTGAGGAAGCTGCAGAAAAGAAGTTTGAAGCTAGCAGAAATTGGCTCATGTGTTTAAGGAAAGAAGTGAAGCAGCAAGTGCTGATGTAGAAGCTGCAGGGAGTTATCTAGAAGATCTAGCTAAGATCATTTATGAAAGTGGCTACACTAAAAAAACAGACTGTCAGTGTAGACAAAACAACCTTCTACTGGAAGAAGGTACCATCTAGGACTTTCATAGCTAGAAGGAAGCCAATGCCCGGCTTCAAAGGACAGGCTCTCTTTTTAGGGGCTAATACAGCTGGTGACTTGAAGTTGAAGCCAATGCCCACTTACCATTCCCAAAATCCTAGAGCCCTCTAGAATTACGCTAAATCTGCTCTGCCTCTGCTCTAGAAATGGAACAACAAAGCCTGCCTGAATGATAGCACATCTGTTTACAACATAGTTTATTGGATATTTTAAGCCCACTGTTGAGAATTACTGCTCAGAAAAAAAGATTCCCCTGAATATATTACTGCTCATTACCAATGCACCTGAGCTCTGATGGAGATACAAAATGAGATTTATTATGTTTCATGCCTTCTAGCACAACATCCAATCTGCAGTCCAAGGATCAATGAGTCATTTCAACTTTCAAGTCTTATTACTGAAGAAATACATTTCATAAGCTGCCATAGATACTGATTCCTCTGATAGATCCGGCAAAGCAAGTTGAAACCTTCTGGAAAGCATTCACCATTCTAGATGCTGTTAAGAACATTCATGATTCATGGGAAGAGGTCAACATGAACAGAGGTTTGGAAGAAGCTGATTCCAACACTCCTGGATGATTTTGAGGAGATCAAGACATCAGTGGAGGAAGGAACTGCAGATGGGGTGAAAATAGCAAGAGAACTAGAACTAGATGCAGAGCCTGAAGATGGGACTAAATTTCTGTGACTGAATCTCATGATGAAACTTAAATGGATTAGGAAAGTTTCTTATGGATGAAGAAAGTGGTTTCTTGAGTTGGAACCTACTCCTGGTGAAGATGCTGTGAAGACATGTTGAAATGACAATGAAGGATTTAGAACATTACATAAACTTAGTTAATAAAGTAGTGGCAAGGGTATGAGAGGATGGACGCCAATTTTTAAAGCTGCTACTGTTGGTAAAATACTATCAAACAGCATCCCACGGTACAGAGAAATCATTCGTGAAAGCAAGAGTCTACTGATGTGGCAAACTTCACTGTTGTCTTATTTTAAGAAATTGCCAAAGCCACCTGAAACTTCAGCAACCACCACCCTAATCAATCAGCAGACATCAATATCAAGGCAAGATTCTCTACCACCAAAGATTACAATTCAGTGAAGTCTCAGATGATCGTTAGCATTTTTTAGCAATAAAGTATTTTTAAATTAAGGTATGTGTATTTTTTAGACATAATGCTATTGTACATTTAACAGACTACACTATAGTGTAAACATAACTTTTATATGCACTGGGAAACCAAAAAATTCATTTGATTCACTTTATTCCAGTGGTCTAGAACCGAACCTGCAACATCTCTGAGGTATGCCTGTATATTATAAAACTGGGATCACATAACATATATAGTTCAGGGTCCTGCTTTTTTTAGTTGAGTATATTGCAATTACACTTTAACACTCAGCTGTTGATCAGCATTTAGATAAGTTTCATTTTAGGGTTTATATTTACATTGACTGACATATTTACATTATTTTTAAATACTTATTTCTGAGTATTTCCTTAAATCAAATTCCTAGAGTTGGAATGCTATGTCAAAGAAAATAAATGTTTTTAAGAATTTTTAAACAAGGGCACCTAGGTGGCTCAGTTGGTTAAACGACTGCCTTCAGCTCAGATCATGATCCCAGGGTCCTGGGATGGAGCCCTACATCGGGCTCCCTGCTCAGCGGGGGGCCTGCTTCTCCCTCTCCCTCTGCCTGCAGCTCCCTCTGCCTGTGCTCTCCTGGTCTCTGTCAAATAAATAAAATCTTTAAAAAAATTTTTTCAAACATATCACATTCTTTTTCACAAAGTTTAACACAAATTCTCAGGAAACGGGTTCGAATATGATTTTTTATGGCATACTCAATAAATTCTCATTTTTCTTTGTTAATTTGATAATTATTTCACTGCACTGCTTTTATTTTGAACAATTTTTAAAACATGTATGAGCATTTCATTTATTCTTTCATAAATTGCTTCTTGATCTATTTTGCACTCTCTTAAATGTTAATATCTTTATTAATTTTGCTTACTATAAAATATTACAGATTCAGAAAACGGGGGGGAAGGAGAGTAAAACTGAATCACAAACTCTCTTTTTCAAAATCTAACAAAAACAACTGAAGAACATTTTAAAAGGCAGAGAAACCAAACAAGAAAGGAGAAACAACCATATGAAGGGGTCAAAAATAAGCCACTGTGGCATAAAAATTATTTTGAGCTATAGGCATTTGACTTTCTAAAATCCCTTATCTGCCAAAAGCAGAACTCCCAAAAGAATTCAATTGTCATAAAGACCCTCCCAGGGAACAATTCTAATTTCTTTCCTAAAAAAGAAGTCAGCACTACACCCAGTCAGATTTTGTCACAAAACTATATACGTATCATCTTTTCTCCTAAGGACCCACTTATCTTTCCAAAAAGTCATTTGTTTTTTCGTAAGTGCCCCTTCTCCCCATGCCCCTCTAAGAAGTCATTGTTCTCCCAAAAATGCCCCTCTACCCTCCCACCCCGATTAAGATGCTATATAAGCCCCAAATTCCAAATTCTTCAGTCACATTTAATTCCAATGCAACATACACAATTAAATCTTGTCTTTTCCTCTTGCTAACATGTCTTTGGTAGTTTAATTTGCAGGTCCCCCAAGAATGAACCTAAGAGGGTGGAGGAAAATTTTTCCTGATGATTTGCCACAATCTTCAAAAAAATGTTGACTGAAGAAATGTGTGCAGTGGCTATAATCTTCATCCCACCTCCACCCTAAAGAAGCTCTGAAAAAAGAAATGTCAGAAAAATCATGAGAGTTCTCACAAATTGTGCCCTCTTTGAAAAAAAGCAGATTGAGGAAGTGAGTAGGTAGCTCAGGAAAAAGGACTGAAAAGGTCTTCAGAGTAGACAAACTCCAAATACAGCGCCTATATCCCAGTGAAGAAATGAGGAAACTTCAGGCCCACTGTTTAAAACATAGCATAGCCAACGGTCCACAACAGTAAATCAGAATTTAGCAAAATCAAAAACTAAAAGGAAAGTGAACTATTATAAACTATAAATCTTGAAGTAGAAATACATAAGAAAAATGGAATAGAATGTTTCTTCCCAGTGGAAGAAAAAGCATGAGGGTTACACAACAAAATGGAGGAAACCATCTGAACTCTGAGATATCCTCCACAGGAAAAGTATATCCCATTGTTAGAAGAAATGAACCCTGGTTCAGACACTTAATAAAATTTCAAAGAAAAAGCACAACCCATTTCCTTTAGAAAAGGCTACACAGGGCGCCTGGGTGGCTCAGTTGGTTGGGCGACTGCCTTCGGCTCAGGTCATGATCCTGGAGTCCCTGGATTGAGTCCCGCATCGGGCTCCCTGCTCGGCGGGGAGTCTGCTTCTCCCTCTGACCCTCCGCCCTCTCATGTGCTCTCTCTCTCATTCTCTCTCTCTCAAATAAAAAAAAAAAAAGAAAGAAAGAAAAGGCTACACAAACCCCAGCTGAATTACCCTTATTCCCGTAGCCTTCCCAACTATAAGAGTATAGAAAGTAAATACAAGGCATTACCCAACCACCAAAATGTAGCTCAGAGAAGATAAACTGGCCACAGATCAGAAGTCAAGAAGGGGTGCATGGCTGGCTCAGTCAGTGGAGCATGTGACTCTAAGTTTGAGCCCCACATTGGGTGTAGAGATTACTTAAAATTTTTTTGAATCTTTAAAAAAAAAAAAAAAGTCAAGGATAATTTAGCCATATTGGATTAAAGAAAATATAAAGTCAGAAGAGGGATCCATAGCTTTTTTTTTTTTTTAAAGATCTTATTTATTTATTTGACAGAGAGAGACACAGCGAGAGAGAGAACACAAGCAGGGGGAGTAGGAGAGGGAGAAGCAGCCTTCCCGTGGAGCAGGGAGCCCGATGCGGGGCTCGATCCCAGGACCCTGAGATCAGGACCCGAGCCGAAGGCAGACGCTTAACGACTGAGCCACCCAGGCACCCCAGAGGGATCCATATCTTAAGAATGGGCACAATAAAAGGAATATCAAGTCAATCAGAAAATCATATAACAGCATAATGAAAGAAATGAACTTTCTATACAGAAAACCTACAGATAAAAGCTTAGATTATTAAGATCTTTCTTATTTTCTAATATAAGCATTTGGTACTCTAAATTTCCCTCTGTTTTAGTGCTGTAAATTTAATGCTATAAATTTCCCTCTATTTCTGCATCCCACAAGTATTTATATGTTTGCCTGTATTTTCATTTTAATTCAATTCAAACTATGTTGTAATTTCTCTTGAGACTTCTTTCATCTTCTCTGATCCACAGGTTATTTAGAACTATGCTGTCTAATTTCCAAACATGTGTGTATTTTCCAGATACCTTTTTATACTGTTTTATAATTTAATTCCATTACTGTTAGAGAAAAGACTTTGTATGGTTTAAGTTTTTAAAAATTTCTTAAGGTTTGTTTCATGCCCCAGGATATGGTTTATTTTGGCCAGGGGAGAGCAAGCTATGGCCTATTTTTACATCAAAATCCAGTCCCTGACAGCTTTTGTATGGCTCAGTGATGAAGGAATTATCTTTACATTTTAAATGATGAAAATATCAAAAGAACATTGCATGACCTGTGAAAATTACATGAAATTCAAATTTCAATGTCCATAAAAAAAGTACTATTGGAACATAACCAAAGTCATTTATTTATGAATTATCTAATGCTGCTTTTGCACTGCAGTGGCAGATTTGAATAGTTGTGACAGAAGCCATACAGCTCATAGTGCCTAAATATTTACTATCTGGCCTTTTACACAAAACATTTGCTGATTCTATTCTTTGTATATGTTCTACAAGCACTTGAAAAGAATATATATTTTATTCCTTTGGGTGTTGTATTCTCTATTTCAATTAGATTCAGTTAGCTGATGTTATTCAGTTGTTCTACATCTTTGTTGATTTTGTTTATCACTTATTGAAAGGAATGTTGAAATTTTCACCTACAAGTGGATTTGCTCATTTCTCCTTTCAGTTCTACCAGTTTTTGTCTCATGTATTTTTTTAAAGCTCTGTTCTTAAGTAGATAAATATTTAGAATCGTTAAGTCTTCTTGGTTCTTTATTACTATGTAATATCCTTGGTAATTTTCCTTGCTCTGAAGTGTACTTTGCCTAATATTAATATAGCTACTCCAAATATTTTACTAGTATTTGAATGGTGTATCTTTTTCCATCCTTTCCTTTTAACCTGCCTACAGCATTAAACTTAAAATGGGTTTCTTGTAGACAGGATATAATAGAGTCTTTTTAAAAATTATTATTGAGGGTACCTGGGTGGCTCAGGTCATGATCCCAGGGTCCTGGGATTGAGTCCCACATCAGGCTTCCCTTGCTCTGTGGGGAGCCTGCTTCTCTCTCTCCCTCTGCCTGCCACTATCCCTGCTTGTGCTATCAAATAAATAAATAAAATCTTTTTAAAAATTTTGGAAAAAATTATTATTGAATTTAACAACTGCTATCTTTCAATTGTTGTATTTAGACCATTTATATTTAATATAAATATTGACATTTGGATTTAAGACTCCCATTTTATTGTTTACTCTTTGTCCTTCTGTTTTCATTCCTGTGTTTTCTCTTTCTTGCCTTCTTCTGGATTGTTTGAGTATTTTTTCAGTATTTCATTTTAATGTATTGTGTTTTTTATTATATCTTTTTTTAGTGGTTGCTGTAGAGATTTACAATAAATTTACTTAACTTTGCACAGGCTTCTTAGAATTACTGTTTCTTCCCTTTTTAAACAAGTTTTATTGTAGTAAGAACACTTAACATGAGATCTATGTCCTTAACAGATTTTTAAGTCTACAACATAGTACTGTTAACCATAGGCAAAATGTTGTAGAGCAAATCACTACAACTAACCCATTTTGCATAACTGAAACTGTATACCTGTTGGTTAATAACTCCCTGTTCCTCCTCCCCCCAGCCCCTGGCAACCACAGAGAATCACTATTTTAACAATTCAAATGAAATACAGAATCTTACCATCATATAGATCCCTTTACCCTCCCCCTTCATATTGTATTGTCTCATAAACTACACTAACATACACTGAAAACCCCATCTGATAGTGGGTTTTTTTCCAGTTGTCAAACATATGCTAGAGAACTTGAAAAAAATAAGAATTGTCTATTATGTTACCCAACAATTTATCATTCCAGTTATTCACACAATTGAACAGATTGGTACCACTGAAATACATCATTACCTATCTCAGTCCTCTGCTCCACCCAATAACCTTTCTCCACTTCCCTAGTCAATTCCTTTCCATTCTACACTGTTTTCCTCAACCTCCCATCCTGCTATTTGTCCCCTTAATCTGAGCAAATGACCCTGCCTCCTAATTCACTGATAAGGGACATCAGTCAGGAAATCCTCAAATTCCTGCTGTCACACTAAACTGACCCATACCCATACCTATCCATTTCCTAAGGCTGGATTACAGGGATGACTGAACAGGTAGCTGCCTGAGTACCAGTCTACAAGAAGTACTTTAATGTCACTGGAATAAACTGGTAACAGGGGACCATTTAAATCAACTACTTCATAACTACTTCAAATGACAGCATTTCATCGAAATTTTTTAAATACTTCTTGTTAACACTAACCTATTGCCATCAAGTATTTTTGCAATTGTATCTACTTATTAAATCGTACAGTGATACTAAAGGCTACACTATGAATCCTGATCTAGATAACTAACAGGTCCTTGAAACTTACAGTCAAAATCTGCAGAAAATTTGAAATTAAACCATGCATTGCATGATGCTATTTACCAGGAACAAGCAATTTATTTTTTAACTTAAATTTGAAAACTTTAGTATGCCTCACAGGAAACTGTCTGGTTCAGAAAACAGCATAAGAAAACTGACTAAAGAACCAAAATATAGAAAAGCGAGAAGCATGCTGCCAACATAAAAACCAGAAAAAAATAACTTTAAAACATATTTTGAGCAAGCCTTTCCCACTTTAATAATTTATTCAACAATATTATTGAGCACCAATTATGTGTTGGTACTGTTCTGGGAAACAAGACAAACAAGGGTCCCTGCTCTTGAAGACTTACATTCTGGGAGAAGCAGATAAGAAATAAATGACGATAGGGGTGCCTGGGTGGCTCAGTCGTTAAGCGTCTGCCTTCGGCTCAGGTCATGATCCCAGGGTCCTGGGATCAAGCCCCACATTGGGCGCCCTGCTCGGCGGGAAGCCTGCTTCTCCCTCTCCCACTCCCCCTGCCTGTGTTCCTTCTCTCGCTGTGTCTCTCTCTGTCAAATAAATAAATAAAATCTTTAAAAAAAAAAAAAAAAGAAAAAGAAAGAAATGACGATAATATATAGTAATAGATACTATTGGGGAGAAAAACAGATGATGTGAGAGAGAAGACTGGGCTGGCAAGGCTGCTACTAGAGACTGAAAGTAAGAAAGGGAAGGTCACAGTACGGTACAAAAGACCTAAGGGATAAAAGGAAACCCACCATGCAAAGGTAGGGCACGGGCGGAAACAGAACCAAGCAGAGGGAATACCAAGTCTCCCCAAAAAATGATCTTGGCCTTTGAAGAACAGAAGAAAAGACTTCTCCATGGCTGAAATATAATAAACTGTAGGCAATAATGGCAGAAATGTAGGGAGAAGTCAGACCAAGTAAGGCTTTATGGGCCACTCAAACTTTAATGAGTATGTATAGATAATGCTATCTAGTCATAAGTGATAGGAAAACAATTTTTTTAACAAAGTTAAAAATGTTAAGCTATGTTCTGTGCATCTGGTAAATTTACTACAAACATAATGATATATGTATGTATGTAAAATTTTTTCACTAGAAAGTATCTTCCTACCCTCAATAAAATAAATATTTGAAAGAGTGTCTACTTAGATTTTGCTTTCTGCTTGCCTACTGTCATTATGGAATAGGAATCGCTTCTCCTGAGCTCTGGAGCTCATCTCTACCCACCAGAGCCTCTGATGGCTAATGGATAAACTGTGTAAGAGAAAAGTGCCTCCTCTAGGCACCTGATCCCTACACAAGGGCATAAATTTAGCAGGCAAAGCACCAGATTTCAGCCCTTCCTCACCCACGTGGCCCAGCATCCTTACACATAACCATTTAAGATGGCCTTACCAACCACATCCTCGGAAACTGTACTCCATCAACTAACCCCGCTCCTGTGACTTCAGCTGCTCCCGCATAAGCAAAGGACACACACATCAGAAACTGTTTAAAGTTATGCCTTTCTTCTTAGGAAATGCAGAGCATTATTACATATTTACCATTATGTACTGCCAAAGCCTGACAAAGTGCTAAAGCTTTGAATGTTCTGTTAATTTAAAATACATAATCAAAGTTGCAGTAGTTCAAAAGTTATCCCCTTATTAGAAACCACTTATCTTTATTTGGGTAGCTTTAAAATCATGTACACACCTAGTTATTTGTAATCTACACCCTACTTCCTATGGGTGTGAGATATATCACAGTTTGAGAATGAATTTTTGGATCATCTATAATTCCAACTACCATATATCTGAATCCTGGCATTACAGCTTATTATCCTGCCAAAAATAATGATGCAAAAACTGGCAGAGATGCTGATTTGTCTGTCAAGAAAATCTTTTTAAAATAATATAACATTTAAAAATTTCCTAGTCAGCACTTAAAACTTTCAAATGTTTCTAAGCAGAATATGTTCCTTAACATGGACTATAATTTAGCAACAGCAAATGACTAATTTTTTATTATACCTTCACAACTGGTAAGCTAAGAAAATTATTAAGACTTCATGTAACAGTCTAATAGGATTGAAATTTGCATATGAGATATATTACTTAAGGAATTTTAATTTTTTAAAACTTTGTTTTAATAATGCACACATTGTGATGGTTACACAAAGTGATTACCTTCACCTCTGTCTCCAATCTAAAAAATACCTGCAGATCATAGGGGCCTATAACAACTTTCAGCAAATTAAACACTTTGACTTTGGTCATGCTTTGAGAATGTCTTGAAGTAACCCCAGAGCAAAGACAGAATTTATGCTTCAAAAAATAAGCTTTCAGATAAAAATCACAGCTCATTTGCTCTGAACAAAGTATTTTATCCAGCTCTTCTTCAGCCATCGGTACAACAAAATTGACCTTTGTCATGCATCACTGCTTTGGTCATCTCATATTCCACAGATAAGCAGGGAACCTTTAATTACAAAATGTTTTTTTCTTTTAACAGTAATAATATAGTCCAATTTTGGAAAAATTACATATTACCCATAATTCCACCTCCCTAAAAACAAACAGCTTTCCTTTTTTAAAGTATCCAATCATTTTATATAAAAGACCATTTATATGAAAAACAGGTACCTTAAAAGGAAGTTGTGTTTTTTGTCCGACACATTGAGCTAGTTAGCCGACACTGAAGAAGTCATATTCAAACCAAAGTCAGAAAACTGGTCCAGCAGATCTTAAATGGAAAGATACAAATATAGTAAAACTCCAGAATATGAGTGACTTGCTTTAGCAGTGATTTTTACTACAAATCATGAGCTGCAATATTAAGAGTTTAAACAATATTCAACTTTATCTAAAACTTCGCAGATAATTTACAAATAAAATGATGTGTTGTCTTCCTATCATTGCTTTTTGCTTCACAATAATCTTGGTGAATGGGCAGTGAGCAAGAAGGAGTACTGACAAAGTGAGGCTAGCCATGCATTAACTGTTGAAGCTGTGTGATAGGTACCTAAGAGTTCACTCTATTTCCCAACTTTATATCCAAATTTTTCCAAAATGAAAAGAAAAAAATTTACTAAAAAAATATCTAAGACTATATAAGCTCAAACAGAAAGAAAAAAAATCAAGGCTTGTCTTTCATATATGTTAATCCAAGTATCATCACAGCGAAGTCACTCTACCAAAAATGGACTGACCATATTGTCACTCAGAGAAATTGGGACTTATCCGCTACTTATCGGGGTCACTGTCTGATGACAACACACTGAGGGATTCTTCAAAATAATTGCTGCAGATGTCAGAAAACCTCTGAAAAAATGAAGAAGAGACCATTCATTAACTCAACCATTCATTCAACAAATATTTACTAAGCACTTACTCTGTGCCAGACCCTGTTCTAGGCACTGGAGTTGTATCAATAAATAAAAGAGATAAAAATCTCTATAGAGCTTGTATTCTAATTGGGAGGGAGTGGGAAGATAATAAATATAATAAATTATATAGTATGTTGGAGGTGATAGATGCTATGGAAAAAAAATACAGCAAGGTAAGAGAGCATTGAGATAGGGGGTGTGGCAATTTTAAGGAGGATAATCAGGACAGCACGAACGAAGACTTGAAAGAGAAAAGAAAGTGAGGCCTATGGATATCTAGACAATGTTCTAGAAGACAGAACAGGCATAGATATGCCTGATGTATTAAAAAAAAACATCTGAATGCCAGAGTGGCTGGAACATAATGATCAAGAAGAAAAATAGTGGAGGAGGAGGCTGGAAAGGAGATTGGAAAGACAAGGGAAAGGGGTATGGTCAGGATTAGGCCTTTGTAGGCCACTATAAAAACTGGCTTTACAATGAGTTAAACAGAATGTCAAAATGAAGGATTTCGAGCAAAGTTACATGATTACCCCTTTTCTAATCTGCTTCGACTCTGAGGTTCTAGTGCATCAGTGACCTAAATGATTGCTTTCTTGTTATCACCCAAGGCCTGATAGTCAACTCCCTGTCAAATGGTGATGGTTGTAGAGGGGCTCCAACTCAGGTGCATTATTCCCAGAAAAGATCTTCTTTGCCTCTTACTCATCAACAATCCCCCACTCAGAAGGGGATATGATGTCACTTCCAAAAGATGACCTACCCAACCCAATTATAAAAATTTGTTCCTGCTTTTGACGAGCAGAAATAATTTGCATTCACACTGTTTCAGATTATGCAAATCGGCAAAATAACTGACTTGGTATCAGAGTAGCCACAATTAAAAATCTAAAGTGCTTAGTAACAGCTAAATGATCTCAACAAGTTACTTAACTTTTCCTAGTCTCAGTTCTTATAATTTATAAAAGAATAAAAATATCTAAACTCACTTGAGGATTATGTGAATTAAATGAAAAGAATCTATCCCAGCGCCTACATCTAATGGACATTTCATAAATGTGAGATCCATTACCTTGCAGCACTTAGAGGGCTTCCTGTGTTGCGCTGCATCCTTGAGAATTCAGTCCTAGTAGCCCAAGGTTCCAGGGACACCCAAGACGAGAAAGAAGAGTCACACTAGTTTAAGTGAGAAGGACTGACTGTTTACAGTTTAATAGTTGAGGCCACCATGCTGCAGCACTTTAGTAAGATATCTATGCCCCCGGCTGCCAGCCTGGAGCCGAGAACCATTCCTGGGATTAGAGATGCTTCTCCCAGAAAAAAGTGCTGTCTCCCCTGCCCCTCCCATGGGCCCCAGGGTGCTGTGCTGTGTCTGCATAATCTATACAAGGGTACTTGTCCTTTCCCTTCGTAAACTACATTTGACAGGGATTAAAGCAATATAAACAGGAAAAAAAGATTTATCTTAGCATCACATTAAAGAAACTACATATATATATATTTTTTTTTTTTTTTAATCTGATGCCTTCATTTTGAAGAGAAAGCTTTCAGATTAAGTTTCCCAAAATAGGGGGCTTTCTAGACATAGCACAAACATGGCTGATATAAACCTATAGGTCTTTCACTAAAATTCTCAAAAAAAAAAAAAAAAAAAGACCCCAAACCTCGAGTTTATTACTTTATTGGAATTTTCCTGCAGGAAGGAGAAAAAAAAAAATCAAAAAGTGTTATTTGGAAGTGAATACTTATGCTGATGTATCAATATTGAAAAAAAAATCCTAAAATCATTTGACTATGTTTTAGTTGCCAGCCCTTGGATTTTATAGATACGCAGGCATTTTTATAGTAACTAGCATTTGCATCTTATTCCTCCTTATTTTGTACCTTAGTTAACCTGGGAGAAAATACAAGGCAGACTGCATGACAAATGAATGTTCATGTACTTGCCTTTATAAGTGATAAATGATACTTTCCCTCATTTCCTTCAAATTTTTTTTCTTCAACTTTTGTATGTAACAACTAAATATCAGTAGTTTGCCATTCACTTCATAAATTGGCAAATGTAGTAAAACAGAATTCTTCTGGCTCTCTTAAGTGGAGGGATTTTGTTGCTAAGGGAGGGGCAAAGAGTGCTTTTTCAAGCAATGTTTCATTATAAAAAGGTGTCTCTATGTAACTGTAAATTGTCCACTCTGATTGACCACTTGTCCCCTTTTATCCAGGGGAGAGTAAGGAATGCTGCCTTGGTGTGCAGCAAAGGGTTCTGGGTCATCTGGCCAGGTGAGACATCATCATTCCAGGTTTTCATCTCCAGTGCTAGACCTAACTAGACAGAGTCAGGGTTCTGGAAGATTCCTTCAACTACCTGGGCATCTTCCTATTAATTAGCTTGTTTCCTTTTGACTCCTCTGCTGTTTTGCCTTAAGAAAGCAAAGATGCCCAATTCTTTAATTAAATAGCTCATTGCTTCTCCCATCATAAAGGTGCTTGCATTTTTTTTCCCGGCTAGAGAGCATCCCCCCCTCAAAGCAGGTAATACTCCCTGACAACTGCATTTAGGATAACTCCCTGACAGCTGCATTTAGGATAACTGAAACCTCGTGCTCCGCTAGAGTCCTAGAGTAGAAATAACATGGTCCTATGTCATTAATATTTGGTAGAAATCACCTACTTTGCCATCCTAAGAGCGACAAGCTGCTGAACCCTAGCAGGAAGGAACCTGGGACCAGCAGCCTATAGTTGTTTCATACACTGGTTTACCTACGTTTGATCTTGATGAACTTCAAGGATTTTTTTTTTTTCCAACACATTTTGGTACCATGGATCATCTGTGGTCAGAATTCCACAGTAGCAAAGTGGTTTTCTCCATTTAGAAAAGACAGTTTTGCTACACTTACATCATTAGGAAATATTTCTAAGATGAACATTGATGCTTTAAAAGTAAAAGCACTTTTGTAAATATCTGCTATCTTATCTGCAGCTGTTTTTTTTTTTTTTTTTTTTTAAGATTTTATTTGTCAGAATGAGAGAGAACACAAGCAGGAGGAGTAGCAGGTAGAGGGAGAAGCAAGCTCCCCGCTGAGCAGGGAGCCTGATGCAGGGCTCGATCCCAGGACCTGGGATCATGACCTGAGTTGAAGGCAGACGCTTAAGCGACTCAAGCCACCCAGGGGTCCCAGTTGTTGCTTTTTTTTTTTCCTAAAGAGTTTAAAGGAAGAATATATTTGAACCACATAAACAAAAAGGTACTATATAAGAAAAAATGTAACAATTTATGTAAGTACCTAACATACGAGCATGTTCTTACATCTAAAACAAAAAATAAAAAGGTAATATGGGTAATATACATATATATGTATATATATAACAAGTGTGCATTAAAGAATTCTCTAATATAAAACATTTAAAATTGTGCGGAATACTTTTCATGATACAGAAAACAATTGTTAAAATAGGCACACCCACATTTCTTATAAAAATATGCTTGCCAAAGATAAAATTCATCTGAGTACTCATTTCTCAGATGTGCAAAAACTATGAAGTTGTTAATCACTGGATACTGCCTCCCACTTCTGCACTGTGAGTTTCAAGACTGATTGGTATGAATTATGAATTACAATTACTGTTATTTTTCAATGTTTCTGCCAAGCTCCCTATAGAATGCACCTATTTAATATGAATACTTGAAACAACAATATTATTTGTACTTAAAAGTCACTTCCTTAATGTTCTTTTTTTTCTTTTTTTTTTAAATAGGCACAATATTTAGGAAATAGTTATTACCACAAACAGTGCTTTGGAAAATTCTGCAACTGTTCTTATTGACAAACATTCCAAAGAATTCAGTGAGGGAAATGACAACACTACTTTTCTCAGATCAATTCATCAGGTTGATGCTTCCTTCGGATGTAGAGCATAGACTTGCCATAGTCACTGTTTCCTCCTCATTTTCTTCCAGCAAATTTGTATATGACCATGGTAACCAATCCCTTGATTTGGTGTCAAGGTCTCCATAAAGTCAGCCACATTTTTGCTCAGGGATAACAGCGAGATAACATTTTTTTCTTTCTTCCTTTCTTTCATTCTTTTCTTTCTTCTTTTTTTTAAAGATTTCTTCATTTAGAGAGGGAGAAAGTACATGCATGCACATGGGGGGAGGGGCAGAGGGAGAGAATCTTCAAGCAGACCCCCCATAGTGGGCAGAACCCCACCCCCACCCCTACTCTGGCTGGATGCCAAGACCCATGAGATCATGACCTGAGCCAAAACCAGGAGTCAGTCGCTTAACTGACTGAGCCACCCAACTGCCCCAAGATAACATCTCCTTGCACCATGCTACGTAAGGTCTTACCAGCATTATACGGAAAAATAGTGGGTTTTTTTAAAGATTTTATTTATTTGACAGAGAGAGACACAGCGAGAATAGGAACACAAGCAGGGGGAGTGGGAGAGGGAGAAGCAGGCTTCCCGCTGAGCAGGGAGCCCGATGTGCGGCTTGATCCCAGGACCCTAGGATCATGACCTGAGCTGAAGGCAGACGCTTAATGACTGAGCCACCAAGGCACCCCGAAAAATAGTTTTTAACTTTTTTTTATCATGTTCAGTCCAATCACAATTAATCTGAAGCATTTATTATCTTCTCTCAACTCTCTGGAACTAATGATGTGCTATTAAACATATCAAAGGGCTATCATATGTTCTGGTTAAAGGAGCTAGGGGCATTTTATTTTTTTAAAGATTTTATTTATTTATTTGTCAGAGAGAGACAGCACAAGCAGGGGAGTGGCAGGCAGAGGGAGAAGCAAGCTCCCCGCCGAGCAGGGAGCCCGATGCAGGACTCGATCCCAGGACCCTGGGATCATGACCTAAGCCAAAGGCAGACACTTAACCAACTGAGCCACCCAGGCATCCCAACTAGGGGCTAGAAGCAGAGGTAGAGTGGACCTATATATGGAGCCTACTTTTTGATCCAGTCATGTTGTTTCTATTATTGACAAAGACTGAGGAGTTCCTAATATTGGGATAAAGACTGGAGTCTTTATTTCTTTTATTATATTATTTTCTCTGAAACTTTGGTATGATCACAGATTTCCTGCCAGCTAGGTAGTTTGAAATTAGTAATTCTACATCATATGTGTGATGTTAATGCACGTGAGTTACAAAACTACAATATTTATCAACCAAGAACCAGAATCACCTCTTCAAGTAGGTGAAGGAAATTAGCAGGAAATTTATTTTATTACTTGCAAACATCTGTAACAAATATTTGGCAAAAAGTAACAGTTTCTATATATTTTATTTGTGTTCTTTCTAGCCTTTAGTGCATTTCATTCTCTTTGACTTTTCATCTGACCATCAACTTTGCTTGAGGTTTCTCCAAAAATCTAGATTATTTCTATGTTCAGCATTTTTTTTTTAAAGATTTTATTTATTTATTTGAGAGAGAGAGAATGAGAGAGAGCGAGTACATGAGAGGCGGGAGGGTCAGAGGGAGAAGCAGACTCCCTGCCGAGCAGGGAGCCCGATGCGGGACTCGATCCAGGGACTCCAGGATCATGACCTGAGCCGAAGGCAGTCGCTTAACCAACTGAGCCACCCAGGCGCCCTGTTCAGCATTTTTTTAAGATTTTATTTTTAAGTAATCTCTATACCCAATGTGGGGCTTGAACTTACAACCCCAAGATCAAGAGTTGCATGCTCTGTGGACTGAGCCAGCCAGGTGCCCCCTTGGTACCTTTTTAGAGATACATTTGTATATTTTACACTGAGTTCTGTCTTCTCCAATTTGCATATAATCTCTTCATGAATTTTTTTGAATTATTAACAAAAGGAAATTTTTAACAATCCACAACAGATTTAAGACCAGATTGGTCAACAAAGGAGACTTGGTATTAACCTATTTCACCAATTTTGGCCATTCCATCTTCCTGCCACTTTTAGAATGATACCAAAGTTAATTGTGCAGTAATGATTTTTCATAAGTTTTTCATAACTTTTCCTAAGTTCATTAAATTTCACAGTCCAGTATTGAATTGTTCCATAATATTCTGGTGGAATTTGGAACTGAAAGGCTCACATGTGGCAAGACATACACAACTCTAAAAATTATCTAGCTTACCAAGGCCTGCCTATCTCCTATTATGAATAGATCATTTTATAGACATTCATGCTTTATCTTGAAAATGCAACCCACAGAGTCTAATATGCCTAAAGGGTCTATATTTTTAAACAATCTAATTCAGCAATTTCAAAAAGACTCCACAATGGATAGTTTGAGGAAATACAGCATCTTCCTCTGGTAAATTGACAATACCTATTAACACATTAAAGGCTATGAAAAGTCATGCAGTTCAGAGAAAAAAAAGGTTATTTTAACTATAGAATGTTCTCTCCTTCATGGGTATTCTATTATCATGTCAAAAACTGGTTTATCACAAAACACAGTTTGAAGAATGCTGATTCTATCTGGAAATCAAAATCATTTTAACATTATTATCAAGGGGTGGCATCCCCTAATAAAAGGGAATTGATTTTTAAACACGTGGCAATTTAGGGGCACCTGGGTGGCTCAGTCCTTAAGCATCTTCCTTCAGCTCAGGTCATGATCCCAGGGTCCTGAGATCCAGCCCCACATTGGGCTCCCTGCTCAGGGGGAAGCCTGCTTCTCCCTCTCCCACTCCCCCTGCTTGTGTTCCCTCTCTCGCTGTGTGTCTCTGTTAAATAAATAAATAAATATTTTAAAAATAATAAAAATAAATAAACATGTGGCAATTTAAAAATTTTTACATATTTTTGGAACTCTGTGGTGGCATTTTGATTATAATTATCAGAATGGGTGAGGTGCTGCTGATATTTAGTGGACAAGAAGCAAGTGAGCAAGGAGGATGGTTCCATACAACGAAGAAATGTCCCACGACTTCCAAACTCCTTATGATTATAAGGGAAAAATTTATAATTATGTAAGCCTAGAATCTAATTACATATTTCATATAAACACAATGTACTCTCGCATGCTATTGATATGTGCTAAAGTTTTTAAGAATGCAAAGTTTGGAATTTTTTCAAGAGCAGTTCACCATTTCAGAAAATCACACTACTAAAAGAAACACCACTCGTGATATTTTAAACATCGATAAAATGCACCTCTGTCACTTTGTACAGTCTATTTAACAGTGATTCTGTTGTAAGTGCAAGAATCTGACCACTTCCTTGGAACTTCTGGTGCAGTCCTGCCTGAGCACTTAGACACTGAAATATCTAATGTTTTATTATAAGTCAGTTTCCCTTATTGCTTTTTAATAGGATTTCAAACATTATATTGTCTTTTATTTTTTTAAAGATTTGTTTGAGAGCGAGAGAGAGAGATTGCACACTCATGCACTGGGAAGGGAATCTCCAGCAAACTCCCCACTTGAGCATGGAGCCTGACTCGGGGCTCCATCCCACAACCCCGAGATCATGACCTGAGCCAAAAATCAAGAGTCAGATGCTCAACCAACTGATCCACCCAGGCGCTCCTATATTGTCTTTTTAAATTAGATGTATAAATAGGTTGTACTGTTTATAAATTTTATTTCAGGATAATAAAGTGGATGTGAAAAAGAATTTTATTTTTTAAAGGATGGTGTTCAGTCTGATAAGATTGAGAACCACTGATCTGTAAGCTTTGGTTCTCTAAAGATGAAGATTTGAATTAGAACAATCTATGACTGACCAAAAACATGATTAAATTAAACCACGAATATGGTGTGGTTAAGATAAATACGGGGGGTGCCTAGCTGGCTTAGTTGGTAGAGTGTGCAACTCTTAATCTTAGGATCGTGAGTTTGAGCCCTACATTGGGTATAGAAGTTACTTAATAAATATTTTTTAAAAAGATAAATATTGGGAAATAAAGTATGTTTAAGATATAATAATTTATTGTTGATAACACTGCTATAAACACTGGGGTACATATATCCCTTCAAATCAGTATTTTTTATTCTTTGGGTAAATACCTAGTAGTGAATTGCTGGGTGGTAGGGTAGTTCTATTTTTAACTTTTAGATGAACCTCCATACTGTCTTCCAGAGTGGCTGCAGCAGTTTGCATTCCCACCAACAGTTTACAGCAGCATTATCAACAAAGCCAAATTATGGAAAGGGCCCAAATGTCCATCGACTGACGAATGGATGAAGAAGTTGTGGTGTGTGTGTGTACATAAATACATACATACACAATGGAATATTACTTAGCCATAAAAAAATGCAATCTTGCCATTTGCAATGACATGGATAGAGCTAGATGTATTATGTTAAGCAAAATAAGTCAGTCTGAGAAAGACAAATACATTATGATTTCACTCATGTGGAATTTAAGAAATGAAATAGATAAACACGGGGTGGGGGGGGAGAGGCAACCCAGAAAACAGACTCCTAACAACAGAGAACAAACTGAGGGTTGCTGGAGGGGAGGTTGGCAGAAGGATGAATTAAACAGGTGATAGGTATTAAGGATGGCACTTGTTGGGATGAGCACTGGGTGTCATATGTAAGTGATGAATTACTAAATTCTACTCCTGAAACTAATATTACACTATATGTTAACCAACTGCAATTTAATTAAAAAGTTGAAACAAACAACGACAAAAAAAGATAAAATAATTTATCAAGTCTTTACTATGTGCCTAGCACTTGATTACACTGATAGACAAAGAGGTTTAACACAGGTCAGTCTCTGCCTTCGTGGAACTTACAGGGAATTGAAGGAGACAAAGCCACAGTTAAAACAAAGAACTAAATGCCAGTTAACTTTTAAACTTTTGTGAAACAAATGTTCATAATTAAGGAACAGTCTTAGGAGCCTGGTGTGGTCAAGAAAGCCTCAGAATAAGACAGACCTTCTGTTGTGCATTCCAGAATTAACGGGACAGCTTTAGCAAGTTATGTGTACATGACCAAAAAAAAGACCAGCCTATTTGCCAAGGGAGGGGGAAGAGGGGGGGCAAAGTTAGATCCTGGGAGAACCAGTGAGAGAGAAATGCTGGAACTAGAAGATGAAAAGCCTTGAAAGGCATAAGAGCCTGAATTTAAAATAACAGAAGAAAAGGAAGCTCCTATAGACTCCCAGAGAGAGTAGTAAAGATAAATTACTTTAGGATAAGACTAATAGTAATACATAGAAGAGACAGACCTACTTAGAGAAAGACATGTATAAATAATCTCACAACACTGGGAGGGGGAGTGTGAAGTACAAAGATAAGTTTTACATCTGATGAAACTGAGATGATCAGTTTGAATAGATAGTTTTAAAAACCAACATGAAGTGGAGCGCCTGGGTGGCTCAGTCAGTTAAGCATCTGACTCTTGATTTCAGCTCAGGTCATGATCTCAGGGTCTTGAGATTGAGCCCCATGTCACACTCTGTGCTGGGCACGGAGCCTGCTTAAGATTCTCTCTCTGCCCCCCCCACCACACACACACACACACACACACACACACTCTCTCTCTCTCTCTCTCTCTCCCTTAAAACAAACAAACAAACGGGGTGCCTGGGTGGCTCAGTCGTTAAGCGTCTGCCTTCAGCTCGGGTCATGATCCCGGGGTCCTGGGATCGAGCCCCGCATCGGGCTCCCTGCTCAGCGGGAAGCCTGCTTCTCCCTCTCCTGCTCCCCCTGCTTGTGTTCCCTCTCTCGCTGTGTCTCTCTCTGTCAAATAAATAAATAAAATCTTTTTAAAAAATAAATAAAATAAAAAAATAAAAATAAAAATAAAAAAAACAAACAAAAATCCCCAAACCAACATAAAGCTAACAGCTGAATCTCTCATCATCAGAATGAATGAGCTCAGAGAGAAAATGCAGAGAGAGACAGAGGTGGAAGATAGGGCCTTAGACAGCACTCACTGGCTAGAGAACCAGAAGAACCACACAGCAGCCAAAGAAGGTGAATATTACTTTACATACAAATGATAAAACTATGGAAAGCTTTACTCTTGCCAGGGAAGTGGTAGAAACTAAAAATATAAATTATTTTTTAAGAATTAAGAAAGGTTATAAACCACGGAGTCATGACAGTTTACAAATATGATATAAACCCCTAAACTTTTAGGCTGATAACAAAGATTACAGCCTGTAGATAAGTAATGTATACATCCTTCCATGAAGAAGGCTTTTCTAAAAGAAACACACACTACTTACAGAAAAGGGATTCTGTCATATATAGGTGAGTCAATAGACCCATAGATGCTATTACAAACTTTCAGAAAATAACAGTAAGCAGAAATGAACTATAAACTCGTGATCAATCATCACAAAAAGTTGCATCACCATAAGGATTACTGTGACTCAATGTAACAGACAAAAAAGTTGTCTAAAGGGCAGTCCAGCTTAGAACACAGATTTAGTTATATGCAATAACAGAGGTTATAGCAGAAGGAATGTCTATATTCCTCATAAATTATCCTTTATTATCTATGTTCATTTGTAATCTGAAATTACTTAAATTTCTCAACCTTATGAATCTACCTCTAGATTGTTTTAGCAGCCAATTCTCTACAGAAATTAATCAACATGCCATTATGACTAAACATTCCCAAGATTAAATGTTAACTACAGTTGCAATCTATGAATGTGAAGAGTTCAATAGAATAACCTTGTCCCAGTTGCCTTGGGACAGTCAATTCACACCTTTTTAGGAAGGATCATTAGTAGTACCCTCTTTCACTCTTAAAGTATAGCTAATAAGTTACATGGATCCCACATCAATGAAGACAGGAAATTTTTATGAACTACACTTATTTTTTACTTCATGTTTATTCCTAATCTATAAGAACACCTCTCATAGCCTATTAACATCCATTATAACTGCTAATAACTTGTAGAGCCCTGCTTACTAGGTCAAGATCTAGCGCTGAGATAGCTAGGGACTGCCTCCTAGTGGTAGGGTGATTCTTGAATGTTCCTGACCCCACCTCTGTTTCAACAACATCTTGTCAAGCTGGTTAGGTTCCCCCATACCTGCTTATCAGCTTCATCCCAGCTCTTTCCATCCCATACTTTTTTCCTCTTGTTCTTAATAAGCTCTTATGTGTCCTCCATGCAAACCAAGCTAATGAGAAATGTATCCCAAATATGAAAGATCATTCTCCACATGTGGAAGTTTTTACTTTACAGAAAAAAACAGGCTTTGTTTCCTCTAAGATCAGGAACAAGAGAAGGATGCCCACTTTTGCCAATTCAACATAGTACTAGAAGCTCTTGCCAGAGCAACTGGGTAGGAAAAATAAAACGCATCAATATTGGAAAGGAAGAAATAAAACTATCTCTATCCGCAGATGACATGATCTCTGTAGAAAACCCTAAAGAATCCACCAAAAAAATCTGTTAGAGCTAAGAAATAAATTCAGCAAAATTGCAAGATACAAATTAACATGCAAAAATCAGTTGTATTTCTACACACTAGCAATGAGCAATCTGAAAAAAGAATTAAGAAAATGATATCATTCATAAGGGTATTGAAAGAATAAAATCATCCTTACACCCATTAGGATGGCTACTATCGAAAAAAGAAAATAATGAATGTTGGTGAGGATGTAGAGAAATTGGAACTTTTGTGTACTGTCGGTGGGAAGGCAAAATGGTGCAACCACTATGGAAAGAGTACAGTGGTTTCTCAAAAAAAAAAACTAAAATAGAATTACCACATGATCCAGCAATTCTACTTCAGTGGGATATACCTAAAAGAAATAACAGCTGAATCTCAGACATGTATTGTTATAGACTAAATGGTGTCCCCACAAAAGTCATATGTTGAAGTCCTAATCCCCAGTACACCTCAGAATGTGACTGTATTTGGAGATAACACATTTAAAGAGGTCAAATGGGGGTGCTGGGTGGCTCAGTCGGTTAAGCGTCTGCCTTTGGCTGAAGTCATGATCCCAGGATCCTGGGATTGAGCCCCGCATCGGGCTCCCTGCTCAGCAGGGAACCTGCTTCTCCCTCTGCCTCTGCCTGCAGCTCTCTCTGCTTGTGCTCTCTCTCTGACAAATAAATAAATAAAACATTTAAAAATAAATAAATAAATAAAATAAAGAGGTCACATGGTGGGTCCTACTCCAATATGACTGATGTCCTTTTAAGAAGAGGAATAAATACCAGGGTTGTACACACACAAAGAAAAGGCTATGTGAGAGAACAGAGAGAAGGCAGTCATCTGCAAACCAAGGAGAAAAGCCTCAGGAGAAATCAGCCCTGATGACACCCTGATCTAAGACTACTGGCCTCCAGAACTGTGAGAAAATAAATTACTGTTGTTTAAGCCATCCAGTCTGTACTATTTTCTTATGGCAGTTCTACTAAATAAATTTGTACACTCAATCCAGAGCAGCATTATCCACAATACCCAAAGGTAGAAGCAATACAAGGGTCCATCAATAGATAAATGGATAAGCAAATCGTGGTACATCCATACAATGAAATTTTACTCTTTTAAAAGAAAATTTAAAAGAAAATTCTGACATGGTATAACACAGAAGAATCTTGAGGACATTATGTTAAGTGAATAAGTTAGTCACAAAAGACATATATTGTATAATTCCACTTTTATTAGATACGTATAGTAGTCAAATTCAGAGACAAAAAGTAGAAGGGTGGTTGACATGGGTTGCAGAAAAGGAGAATACAGAGTTGTTTAATGGATATAGTTTTAGGGGTGCCTGGCTGGCTCAGTCAGTAGAGCATGTGACCCTTGATCATGAGTTTGAGCCCCACGTTGGGCGCAGAGTTTACTTAAAATAAAATAAAACGTTCTTTTTTTTTAAAAAAAAAAAAAAAGGGTACGGGGCACCTGGGTGGCTTAGTCATTAAGCATCTGCCTTCGGCTCAGGTCATGATCCCAGGATCCTGGGGTCGAGCCCCACGTCGGGCTCCCTGCTCGGCGGGAAGCCTGCTTCTCCCTCTCCCACTCCCCCTGCTTGTGTTCCCTCTCTTGCTGTATCTCTGTCAAATAAATAAAATCTTTAAAAAAATAAAAAAGGGTACAGAGTTTTACTTTTGCCTGATAAAAAAAAGTTGCAGAGATTGGTTGCACAACGTCAATGTGCTTAATACTACTGAACTGTACACTTAAAAATGGTTAAGATGGTTAACTTTACGATATATGTATTTTGCAATAATTACAATTTTTTTAAAAAAAGAAAATATTTAGGAATTATTTTAACCAAGGAGGTATAAGACTTGCACACTGAAAGTTATAAAACACTGCCAAAAACAATTAAAGAAGACATTAATAAATGGAAAGACATTCATGTTCATGGACTGGAAGACTTAATATTGCTAAGATGATAGTACTACCCAAATAATATACAGATTCAGTGCAAAATCCCAATAGCATTTGTGGCAGAAATGAAAAAAAAAAAAAAAAAAAAACCTAAAGTTCATATGAAATTTCAAGGGACCCAGAGTAGCCAAAATAATCTTGGAAAAGAACAAAATTGCAGGACTCACATCTACAATTTCAAAACTTACTAAAAGCTACAGTTATCAAAAGAGTAGTGGTACTGGCATAAAGACAAATAGACCAATGGAACAGAACAGGGAGCCCAGAAATAAACCCTCACATACACAGTCAAATGATTTTCCACAAGGGTGCTAAGACCATAAAATAAGGAAAGTAGTCTTTTCAACAAACAGTGTTGGGGAAAACTGGATATCTACATGTAAAAGATGAAATTAGATACTTATCTTGCCCACATTCAAAAATTAACTCAAAATGGATCAAAGAACTAAATTTAAGACCTAAAACCACAAAACTGATAGAAAAAAATAGGGAGAAAGTTTCATGACATTGGATTTGGCAAAGATTTCTTGGATATGACACCAAAAGTACAGGCAACAGAAGTAAAACTGAATAAATTAGAATACATTGGGCACCTGGGTGGCTCAGTTGGTTAAGCATCGGCCTTCGGCTCAGGTCATGATCCTAGAGTCCCAGGATCGAGTTCCGCCTCAGACTCCCTGCTCAGTGGGGAGTCTGCTTCTCCCTCTGCCCTTCACCAACCCCCCCCAAATAAATAAAATCTTAAAAAAAAAATAAAATTAGAATACATCAAAATTTAAAACTTTGTTTCCCAAAGGACACTATCAACAAAGTGAAAAGGCAACCCATGGAATAGGAAAAAATATTTGCAAATCATATATCTTATAAGGCCTTAATATCTGGAATACATAAAGAACTCCTCCAACTCCAAAACAACAACAAAACAACCTGATTTTAAAATGGGCACAAGATTTGAAAAGACATTTCTCCAGAGAAGATACACAAATAGCCAATAAGCACATGAACAGGTGCGCAAGATCACTAATCATTAGGAAAACACTAATCAAAACCATAGTGAGATAACATTTCACACATATCAGGATGCCCATTATATTAAAAAAAAAGGGGGGGAGGGGGATACCAATATCAGCAAGGTTATATAGAAATTGGAACATCTGTGCATTGCTGGTGGGAATGTAAAATGGTACAGCCACTACGGAAAACAGCATGGTGGTTCCTCAAAAAATTACAAGTTACATGATCCAGCAATTCCACTTATGTGTATATACCCAAAAGAATTGAAAGCAGGGTCTTTAGCAGATATTTGGATACCATGTTCCCATAGTATTCTTCACAATAGCCAAAAGGTGGAAATAATCCAGGTGTTCATCAACAGATAAACAAACAAAAAGTGGTATACACATACAATGAAATGTTCATCCTTAAAAAGGAAGGAAATTTTGGCACATGCTACGCTATAGATGAATCTTAAAGACATTATGTTAAGTGAAATAAGCCAGACACAAAAGGACAAACAATGTATGTTTCCCTTTATACGACATAATCAAATTAGGCAAATTCATAGGGACAGAAGGTAGATCAGAGGTTACCAGACTCTGAGAGGGAGGAGGAAATGGAAGTTATTGCTTAATGCGATAGACTTTCTATCTGGGGTAATGACAAAATTTTGGAAATAGACTGCAGTGATGATTGTACAACACTGTGGATGTAATTAATGCCACTGAATTCTACACTTAAAAATGGTTACACTAGCAAATTTATGCTATAGATATTTCATCACAATAAAAAAAAACAAGCTTGAAATTACGTTTAATTGGATTAGTATAATGAAATCCAAATGATTTGAATTTATTTATACATTCAGTCATTCACTGACATTTTATATAGCACATATTATGTGCCAGGCACTTGGCTAGATTCTAGGGATAAAGTGATAAACAGGCACTTATGATAATGTGTTAATAACATTAATAGCTAACATTTTTGGGGTACTCTTACATGCTCCCAACAAACTAATTGCTATTATTATCCTCATCTTACTGATGAATAAACTGAAGCTTAGAAAGAATACTTTGCAAAATATTACACTGCTGGACTCCATACTCTCAACCACTATTCTGCAGGAAGAACATTTGCTACTATGAGAGGACATAAGCAAGGCAATTAGTCACCCACGGTTTTAGGTAGGTCTAAGTAAAGACTTGGAAGCTGGGTAGGAATTTGGCAAGAGAGGGCATATTAAAATGTTTCTTACAGCAGGAGTAAAAAGTCTAGAAGAAAAAGCAGAGTTCAGCCTGGAAACTTCAAGCAGCTTAGTGAAGGTAGAGCTTAAAGTGTCAAAGATGAATTGCCAAAGATAAGACTGGAATAGGAAGCAGAACAGAGAGGTCTTGTTTTGGCTTTATCTATTGTGAAATAAATCACTACAAAGTTTAGTGGTTTAAAACAACATTCATTTTGTTATCTCTCATTACTCCATGGATTGACTGGGCTCAGCTGGGCAGTTCTATAGCTTATTTGATGTCACCTGGGGCTGACGTCACCTAGGAGTTTTCCAGGTATGGAACATGTATAATAATCTCTCCTCTAGGTCTGGCATCTTAGAAGGACATCTAGAAGTCTGAATTCAGCTGGGATGCTGGGATGTCCAGCACTGGCTGGACTTACAAGGAACTTCGGGTACAAAAGTTGAAGTTATCAGGCATTTTTAAGGCTGAAGCCTGGAACTGGCACAATGTCACCTCTGCCATGCTCCATTACTTAAAGTGAGTAACAAGGTAAGCTCAGACTCAGAATGAGAGGACCAAACAAGGTCCTGAACCCTAGGAGATGTGGTTCACTGGGGGCCATCTTTGGAAACGAGCTACCACAGATTTTATGCATAGGTGCAAGACTAGAGAAATACCAACCAGTTACAATATCATTAGAATAAACTAGCTAAGAGACTGTAATGACATTCTGTATTTGTATTTGGGGTGTAGACAGGTAAATAGAATAAAAAGCTGTTAAGTGATGAAATGGACCAAACTTGATGAGTAACTGACAATGAGTGTTGAGGAAGGACCACAGTGGTTAGAATGCAGATGACCCTCTGGTTTCCTTGTTTAGCTCATGGGTTGATGGAGTTGTTATTTGCGGAGATAAAGGATAGAGCAAGAAGAGCAGATGTGGTAGTAGAGGTACTATGGTATTTCCAGACAGAAATTGGATCTAGAAATTAGGGCTGAAAATACAAATTTAGAACTGAAAATATGGGAGTAGATTAATTAGCCAGGGTGAGTTTGTGAAGTAAGAAGACAGCCTAGTGTGGAGTCTTGAGGAACAACACTATTTTTTTTAATATTTTATTTTATTTATTAGAGAGAACGAGAGAGAGAGCATGAGAGGGGGGAGGGTCAGAGGGAGAAGCAGACTCCCCGCAGAGCAGGGAGCCTGATATGGGACTCGATCCTGGGACTCCAGGATCATGACCTGAGCCGAAAGCAGTCGCTTAACCTACTGAGCCACCCAGGTGCCCCAGAACAACACTATTTAAGTTTTTTGTTTTTTTTTTTTTTAATTTATTTATTTGACAGAGAGCACAAGCAGGCAGAGCGGCAGGCAGAGGGAGAGGGAGAAGCAGGCTCTCTGCTGAGCAGGGAGCCAGAACAACACTATTTAATACAGCAGCAAAGAGGGAGTCACAAAGAAGTCTAAGAAGAAGGAAGAAGAGACATTATTAGAATAAAAACCAGAATAGTAGAGTATCAAAAAACCAAAAGAAAAAAGTATTTCATAAAAGAGAAAATGATTCCTAGTATCAAATGCTATCGAGAGATGAACTATGATTAAGACTGAAAACTATCGCTCAGATCACAAACAAGTAAGTTACTAGTGACTTTGGCAAAAGCAGTCTTAGGGGTGGGAGCTTCACGATAGTGAATTAAAAAGTGAATAGATGGGGAGAATGTGAAAACAACAAACAGAAAATATTTTCAAGAAGCTCAACTGTTAACAGAGGAAGACCTAGTGGTAGGTACAGGACAAGCAGTCAAGAGAGAGTTTTGTTTTTAGACGATTTTATTTTTAAGTAATCTTTACACCCAACCTGGGGCTTGAACTTACAACCCCGAAATCAAGAGTCACATGCTTTACTGACCAAGCCAGTCAGGCACCCCAAGAGAGGGTTGTTTTTTTTTAAGATGGTAGAAGTTAAAGCATGTTTAAGTACTGTTGAGATGAAGCTAATAGAGAAGGAGAAAGAAACTGAAGATGCCAAAAGAGAGGGCTCTGAGGAAGCACAAGGGGATAAGACACACAACACAGAAAGAGATTATCCCCAGACAGGAGAAGAGAACCATCATGCCTAGCAGTGGGCAGGATGTAAAGAATGGCTGTGAGTACAGGTTAAACTGTAGCATGGCACATACATACATACACAGAGAGAGAGTATCCATATAGATGGTCCCTAACTTAGAATTTTTTGACTTCACAACAGTGCAAAAGTGATACACATTCAGTATAAACCATACTTCGAATTTTGAATTTTGATCTTTTCCCAGACTTGTGATTCCCAGTAGAATACTCTCTCATGATGCTGGGCAGTGACAGCCAGCTTCAGCTCCCAGTCAGCCATGACAACACAAAGGTTAACAAGTGATACCCTACAACCATTCTGTTTTTCACTTTCAGCGCAGTATTCAATAAATTACAGGAGATACTCAACACTCTATTACAAAATAGGCTTTCTAATAGATAATTTTGCCCAACTGTAGGCTAATGTAAGTGTTCTGAGCACATTTAAGGTAGGCGAGGCTAAGTTGCAACAATTTGGTAGGTTAGGTGTATTAAATGCATTTTGACTCAAAATATTTTCAACTTACAATGGGTTTATTGGGACATAACCCCAAGAAAGATCTGTAGTTGAAAGTCAAGGGCATTCTCCTCTGACAACTTCTATAGCATTTTGTCAGTGAAGTAGGATATGGGGTCATCTGCTGAGAACATGGATACGAGGTTTGAGAAGAGTGAAAGGTTTTAAGAAGCCACTATCAAGACTGAAGTATTAGAAAACAGAAATATTGCTAGAAAGCTTGAGAACCAAAGACCAGGTTGGTAACCAAGACTCTACAATATTCTCATTTGGCTCAAATCTGTGTTTTCTTAAAGCAATCAGTAATCAGGTAAGTAAAATTATATGGATTCAGGAAGGAGTTGTGCTGAAGAACCATGGTAGATGGGTAACAAGAAAATTACAAATTTTATCAAGATATCTATTGATACCTTTAGACTATTCTCTTTTATTCAATAAACAGACTCATAATTCCACTAACAGGGTATTTTGCTAGAAGGATATATTGCAATACTTTAGGTACTACTGAGAGGTGTTGCACAATATGGAGCAGGTCCCCATTTGTTTATTTATTTATTTTTAAAGGGCTCCTGTAAGACAGAGACCAGGGAACCGTACCAGCCACTCAAGGATCAATACCACTATTCACAGCTGTATAAAAATAATAAGAGCCACATACGAAATTTAAAATGGTCTAGTATCTACATTAGAAAAGTAAAAAGAAACAGGTGAAATATTTTTAATAATATGTTTTGTTTAACATAACATATACTATATAAAATATTTCATTAAGCAACTAATAAAAAATTACTAAGGAGATATTTTTTTTAAAGATTTACTTATTTGAGAGAGACCAAGTATGGGGGTAGGGGGGAGGCAGAGGGAAAGGGAGAGGGAGAAAGAATCTTAAGCAGACTCCACACTGAGCGTGGAGCCTGACCCAGGGCTCCATGTCACAACCCTGAGATCACGACCTGAGTCGAAACCAAGAGTCACTCGAAAGCTTTAACAGACTGTGAGACCCAGAAGCCCCACTAAGGAGATATTCTACATTTTTTTATACTAAGTCTTTGAAATCCAAGGTGAATTTCACACTTACATTGCAATCTTCATTCAGATTAGCAATATTTCAGAAGCTCAAAAGCCACACATGGCTAGTGGCCACACTATTAGACAGTGTTGCTCTATATGATTGCATAGTATCTAGAGTTATTGTATCCTCATTGAACAAAGCCACTGCAGGTCTTCCTTATATTCATTAATAATATCATTCATAATATATGCTGCGTACATAGCATATTTCATCTATGAATGTTCAGTTATTCCCAGGCTCAAAGAATCTAGACAAATATATTGCAATCAGATCATCCAAGATAGAGCTCTGGTTCCCTACCAAGCTCACGCTGGCCTCTTGTCTGGAGACCATCAGTATCTAAACAGCCACTGGCCGATAGTCACTATCTTAGCTAGCCAGGTGTGCACAAACGGAGGGGTCAGCTTTCTTTACTAAGACAGTTACCACTCATCCATCTACCAATGGCCCAGCTTCCAAGTCTGTTGACATCTCCTCTCATGTTCTCTTTGTCCTTATGGAGTTTATGCCTTTCTTTATTCCCTGACTTTCATTTTAGTATGTTTTCAAGAGAGAGTGAAAATCAAACATGTATTCAACTGACCATGTTTATCTAGAAGTTGCTTTTATGATTAAGGTGCTGGTTTATTTCAAAATCTATAAATTCATCATCAGAAGATAACTTATCTGCAGATAAAGACAAACTTTTTCAAGCTTCTTTAAAGATTTACTCCAATCAGAAATCCAATATAAATGATATATAATATTTTAATGAAAAATCATTTGCTCTTAAAATTTCTCTAAGAACATTTTGTATTTAGAATATTCTTGTGCATACAATGAATCAGTTATATTAACATGAAAAGAAAGATAATGTTATTTAACACTAACCCTGCTTCCTCCAGAGGAACTGTAAAAAAACTGTCTCACCATAATTCAATTGTGCTGTGTGTTTGCTGTATGAACATTGAGTAAATATTTAGACTCCAGTCACCAAAGGTTTTATTGGTTATAGGAATCTGCAGAATCAGCAAATGCAACAACTGTCAACCTGTCACTATTCTGATTAAACCTAAGGGGTACCTCGATTTACCAGCACCTTCCAGAGTAAGAGTTAGCAAGTGCTGTCAAAACAGATGTAATTCATGATATTATAAAATTTGTAACAGGATAGACTATGCTCATTAATGTGGTCCCCGAAAGTCAAAAACTTCTTCAGCAGTATTGTGAATTTCTTTTTTAAAACTAATTTTATTTAACTTTTTATTCTAAGTCTGTTTGATATGTAAGTCACCCTTTTAAAAATGAGAACTCAATTTTATTTGTTCTTTTAAGATTATTTTTGTCCCTTCAGTTAGCACTGGACCAGAGCAGCATGGTTCTAATATTTTCAGCTATAATCCACTCACATAAAACAGCCCAGTGTACCCTTTCATGAACGTATTTCCCTGCTTATGGCTTTTTAGTCAATGCATACATTTCTATATTCTTTTTTAAAGTTAACACAATTCTTCAATATTTTTTTCTTCAGGGATTTATTGACTACTATTTTGTATTAAGCATTGCTAGATTCTAAGAAAAAAAGATTAATTAAGCATATTATCTGTCTTCAAAAACTTCATAGTCTAGAATAGGAGACCAATAAATATAAAGTGTTATAATAAGTACTGCAATAAAAGTATGAACAAAGTGCTATGGGAAGCCCAGAGGCAGGGAGGATTAATTCTTTCTGGAAATGATGGTGGATATTCCCAGTGGGAAGAGGTGGAAGGAAGACTATTCCAAGCAAATGGGACAACATGGAAAAAGGCAGAAGGACATGGCTTCTTCGGGAAACAGTAAGTAGCATGGTGTGGCTAAAACACAAGATTCCTGCAGAACAATGGTAGGAGCTGTGTGAAGGAATTTGAATTTTTTGTTATAATGAAGGCAATGAAAAGCCATAAAAGCAGGAAAGAGATGGGATTTGTGTCTTTACAAAGAAAACTCTGGGGTTGGGCGCCTGGGTGGCTCAGTTGGTTAAGCGACTGCCTTCGGCTCAGGTCATGATCCTGGAGTCCCTGGATCGAGTCCCGCATCAGGCTCCCTGCCGAGCAGGGAGCCTGCTTCTCCCTCTGACCCTCCCCCCTCTCACGTGCTCTCTCTCTCTCATTCTCTCTGTCTCAAATAAATAAATAAAATCTTTAAAAAAAAAAAAAGAAAACTCTGGGGTTGTGTGAGTGAATGACTAGAGAAGGGGAATAGAAGGCAGGAAAACCAAGTAGAAGGTATCATACCAGACTAGGTGGAACTCTGAGCAGTAATTGTGCAACTGGAAAGAAGGGAATGAATGGACTTAACATGCGTTTTATAAGTAGAATCACTTGGACAGGATGGCTGTTTTGATGGAGAAGATAAGGAAAAAAGAGTCAAAGATTCTACCATGTATTTTGGCTTACACGATGATTTAATCTAAACAAAAAACAAAATTTTAAAATATGAGCTTTAAACTCAGATATTAGCAAATATTTGCAAGATATTCAAGTGGAGAGATCCAGGAGGCAGTTGGAAATATGGGTCTCAGCTAAGGAATACAGTCAATACCAAAAATATAGATTTTTGGAATTATCAACATAAAGAGGACATTTGCAGTTATACGAGCAGATAAAGTTTCAAGAGGAGGAAATGCTGTCAAATACTGTTCCCTATAAAAAAGTCAGATGATTAATATGTAAGGTGAAACTTAAATCTTTTAAAAGAAAATTTGGGCAAATATTTTCATCATCGTGAGGTAAGAAAGGATTTCCTAAATAAGACACACAAAAAGCACCAGTCATAAACGATTAACAAATTCAGCTACTTTAAAACACCATAAGAGGGACGCCTGGGTGGCTCAGTCGGTTAAGTGTCTGCCTTCGGCTCAGGTCGTGATCCCAGGGTTCTGGGATAGAGTCCCACCTCAGGCTCCCTGCTCAGCGGGGAGTCTGCTTCTCCCTCTCCACCTGCCGCTCCCCCTGCTTTGTGCTCTCTCTCTCTGACAAATAAACAAATAAAATCTTTAAAACACCATAAGAAAGAGTGAAAAGACCATGCACGAAGTGGGAAAAATAATCTTCAACTCATATAAATGACAAAGGACTAGTTTTCAGAATATGTAAAGATCTCTTACAAATCAGAAAAAAGGTAGACAACCTAAAGAAAAAAAAGGAAATATAAGAATAGACACTTCACAAAAATGATATCCAAATAAACATAAGAAAAAGCGCTCGATCTCACTACTAACCAAGAAAACACAAATTAAAACCACAATGAGATATTATTACACATCCAATAAATTGACAAAATTTTTAAAAGTCTAAAAATACTAAGCTTTGACAAAGATAAGGAGCAACTGGAATTCTCATACACTATTTGGGAATATAAATTAACACAACCAACTTGAAAAACTGTGCCAATATCTAGTCAAGTTGAAAATATGCATCCCCTATGGCTCAGAAATTTCACTCCTAGGATATACTCTTGAGATTTGCATCTTTATGTGCATCAGGATACACATAAAAGAATTATCAGGGCTGCTCCATTATAATTATCCCAACCTGGAAACATCACAAATGCCTATCAACAGATCAATTAATTGTGGTATATTTATACAATGGAATACTATACAGCATACAGCAATGAAAGTGAAGAAGCTACAGATACACACCATAACATGAAAGAATCTTATAATTTTAAGTGGAAAAAAGTTACAAAAATAATACAATGTAATTCTATTCATATAAAATTTAAAATAGGCAAAACAAATCCATATAGTTTAGGAATGCATATCCAGTAGTTAAATTAAAAGAGAAATGCAAGAACACAGTTATTATAAATGATAGGATAGTGGTTACTTATGGGGAGACAGAAGTGATTGTAATGGGCAAAGGATATATTCAGGCAATTCTGCAGTCCCAATAATGTTCTATTCTTTGACCCTGGTGGTGGTGATTACAAGATGTTGATAACTATTTGATTAAATGTATATATACATTTTATGGACTTTTAAGTATATAACTTAAAATTTTAATGAACGAAATTTTGAAATGGTCTTATATTTAACAAGAGATGTAATAGTGAGAAGTCACCAGAAAGGTCTTGATTCTAAGGATGATTAAAAGAGATTAAGAAAACATGCTATTGAATTCATTCAGAACTAACTCTGAATACCACAAAGAAAAAAAAGACAATTCTGTATCTGAGATGAATTACATTTAAATCTGTTTCAAGGCTGATGACTGGATTTCATTCTTTCATTTGAGACCCACCTTGTATCTGGCACTGTGCCAAGGACTTCAACTACAGGAAAACTTAGTCCCATCCCTTAGGCTTCCCTTAGCATTAGGACCCCCATTGACTTCTCATCTCTCTTGGGATAAAAGATTTAGCTATTTTATTGATTGGAATACAATAGGGTGGGAAGAATCTCAGTTCCAAATGTACAGACACAAAGACATGCAGGAATTATTAAGTGCTAACATGAGTATATGATAAAGTTTATGCCTCAACTGAGGAAATACAGGAAGAATACGGATACTAGATGTGTTCTTTTCCAAACATTAAGGATCATGAACAAACAACCTTTATTTTTTACATCAGGGAAGAGGAAGACTGAAGAAAGAGGACAGTAGCAAGAACAGAAGCATGACCTGAGGGGTTTTTAAAAACTAAAGAAATAAAGATGCAATTTAAACAAGACTTCTGCTTTTCACTTTTCAATAAAGGAAATCTATATCTATCCTATATCTATAAAGTGACGTGATTTCTATGACCCAACTTGTTAACCCATTTTTAAATTTCCAGACTTAGCTCTGAAAAAATAAAATATACCCTTAAAAAGACAGGATTTGCTATCAGATTTTAAAAATTAAGCTACAAACTTCAAAACTTGAAAAGAGAAGTTCCCAAGTTAGTATAGTTAGAATATAAGATTCCAAATATCTGTTTACAAATAAACTAAGCCTCACACACAGAGCCATTAATCTAATCTCAACTCCTTATCTGGTTTACACAGCTTTCCCTGGTTAAAACTCCTATAAGGTAGCAAAGCAATATTCTAAGGAGCAAAAAAGATTTGGTCAAGAACAAAAAACACCACTCATAAACATGAACCAGCCAGGAAGGAATTTTAAAATTACTCAGAAATGAACTAGTAAGGAATTAAAAATTAATAAGAAATTAAAAGAGTAGATAGAAAGACGTGGTCTCAGACCAGTACTCTCAGTTAATGCTCTATTAAAATCTTTCTGAACACTCATAAAAATTAGATTGAAGTGATGCCCAGAAACATAAAGGTAATAATGTCCCAGGAAATAATTCTCAGTTATCAAAGCTCAAATTTTATAACTCCAACTTAGATAAAGCATGTTTTGTTGATAATCTGGTAACTGGACTGTCAAGTGATCTGGTGGTTTCTTAAAAATTAATGTTTGCTAACATATTGAAAATTTTAGGTAGCTTTTATAGCAAAAGAACATGGGATCTGAAGACCTGAGTACCAAGTTCTGCCACCTAAATTATGTAACCTTGAGTAAATAATCAAACCTCTCTGAGGCTCACACCAACTAATCTTGCAAGACTTGAGAGCAGATAAAGAAAATAATATATGCAAATAATACCGTAGGAGCTCCAAAAGTATGGGAAACTCAGTTTTCTTAACATACTCAAAAACTACTTTCAGCAAACTAATACATATTTTTATTCCCTTTTTATTATGAAAAAATATGTAAATATATAAAAGTATAGTATAATGAGTTGTATGTATTCTCACTTAACTTCAACAATTATCGACTCGCGGCTAATCTGGTTTTATCTATACTCCACTCATTCCTTCTCTTCCTCTATTATTTTGAAGCAAGTCCCAGACATCGTATCATTAACATACTAAGACCTAAACTCCAATGGCTTCTCTCAGTGGGTGTACAGGTACATGAAGTCAGACAGATAGGTCTGAGAGAGGAATATGGATTTGAGGGTCACCAGGAATGAAATCAAGAGTAGAAGCTGTTGCTTTGTGTGGAGGTCAAATATCCATGCTTCAGAAACAAGAAGATAGGTATTTTTGGTGCTCCTTCATTAAAAACATAAATAGACATACAGCACAATTCTTACATCAAAAAAGAAACCCTACGGATTTTCAAAGGCCTATAGAACTTCTATATACTATGATTGTAATTGTTTTTCTGCCTTAAAAAAGGTGTCTTTATATGTTAATAGTCACTATTCTAAAGGATTTAACAAAATCCCTGAAACATAACTTGACATAATTTATGTAACAGATTTACACACTGCTATTGTAACCAACCCCAATCTACTTTTCAAAGTATTTCAAAACATGCTGCTCCATGTAAATTTTCTTTTCCCTTTAAAGTGTATGTGTTTTACACTTTCTTTTCCATGTATATTTCACAATAAAAATTTTTAAGTAAACTTTAAAAAGAAAATTTGATTCCTACATTTAAATAGCTATGACAGACGATGGTATATCTTATAAGCATTCAGAGCTTTGAACATACATGAGAATATTTGCATACTAAAAATATTTTATAAGCTCTTTAGACACGTTGTTGAATCAGAGGCCATTTATTCCTACAGTTTCATTAATTTTATGCCAACTATCAAAATTAGTTATGATTTATTTATACTCCACTTCAATCCTGAAAAAATTGTGACTCAAGTTCCTTAAATCCTAGTTTTACAATCCCCTTTAAAAGAATTTCTAAAATTTTCTAAAATAGTTTCATAAGCTGTTCTATAAAGATTAACCTCTGAAAAATGAAGTATTTAGGACTTCTGGAATGAAATGGAACTTTGTGTCTTTGATTATATTAGCCACCAAGTAAATTATACAAAGGGGATAGGAGGTGTACAATTTTTAGAAACACAATAGATTGTCAATGTTTAAATTTTGATGGGTCACCACTGATTAAATCGAGTTAAGTCCTATTTGATTAGAAGAACTCAAAAATATTTTAAAGCATATCCTTGTCTCTGAAGTAACAGTCCTAGAAACCTGAATGTACAATTTCATAATTAGAGGAATATGCATGTTCGTTGTGAGCACATCACACACTTCTGTGCTTTGTTTTTTTGTAAGAAAAAAATCAGATATATTAAAAGCAGTTTCAACTTTGGCTATATTATGCAACTGCCATTTCACCTAAGTTACTGAAGAATTTTTGGAAAATATTTTTGATTTTCAAAAGCTTTTGAAAGACTGCACCTAATGTGTTTTAAGTAAAATCCAACTCATTTTCAAAGCCTGATTAAACAATCATTAGGTCAAAATGGCAGGGTCCCCTCCCTCACAAAACAATCCAATACTTTCTTCAGGTATCAGTAAAGAGCAACAGGATGATTAAGGCATAATTGCTTTTTCAGGAACAATTTACTAAAAATAAAGCCAAAAAGCCAAAAATAAAGCCTCTCCTTTTCAAAAAGAGTATATTCCAGACACCCATTTAATTAAACAGGTTCTTTCTTAAAGATAATGGAGATGTTTTCTTGTTGTCAAATAAGAAATACACTGTTATTATTTCGTATTCACCTTTTAGTTGGTTTTTACTTTAAGATTTATATTGTTGAATAAAATATTCCTCAGTTAAACCTAAGGAGTTTTTTTTTTCAGTCTCGTTTTAGATATTAAAATGTATGGGGGAAGGGAAAGTGTGGAAAATATAGAATAACTTGTTGAGAATTTGATCGGTTTTCAATTAAGGAATTTTATAAAGATATCTTGTTGCTGTTCTTAAATTAATTCTGCATCAGAAGCCAAGTGATTTTTTTGGTTTTGAATAGTAATGATACAGATTTTCTTTACCAATAATGTATATATTAACTACATTTAATATATCAGATACATTTTATTTCTGTATCTAAAGAAAACCTTAGTGCCTGTTAATGCTTAATAACATCAATAACAATTCTGCCAGAGTAGTGAATTTATCATTTATTTTCACAATCGAAAAAAGTTTGTGAAACTGGTATTTTGAACAAAATACATGAAAAAAACTAGTAATTTTCTTTTGACACAATAAATGAAACCACTGCTTTTTGCTCTCAATAATGTAGCAGACACGAATTTGTTGACATTCAGTGTCTTTTTACCTGTTTTTCCTGTCGCGTTAATACTCTCTAGCTTTAAGGATTCCCCCCCCCAAAAAAATGTTTTCACCATCTAGGAAAATGTCTCCATATACTCTCAGTAGCTACTGAATACTGAAAAGTTCTACAACAAACGAGGTTACTGAATCTTTTCAGAGCTTCAGTAAATTAATGCGGTGCTCTTGGGATTGTTTTAAGTTTTAAAATTCCTTAAAAATCACAAATATGAGTTATCTTTACCCACATGGCACCTCGCACATGTTCACGTTAAGGGTAAACTTTTTTGCCCCTGGGGTTTGAGGAGAGAATACACGCTATGGGTAAAAAACACGAAGATTTCGTTGAGCACGCCACGAAAAAAACTGTTGACATCTTAACATTGCTAAATGTTCTGAAGTTGCTAAATCTCCTTAAGTTGCTTCACTTGTGTCACGAACACCAAAACCCAAACCAGACAAACCTCTCTCCCGCGGGAGAAGGGCGAAGGGCGAGCTGAGGGCGGCTCTGCCCATTAACAGGTGGCCGGCCGGGAGGGGCCTTCGGCGCTCCCGCCGCCGCCGCCGCCGCCGCCGCCACGGCCGCCTCCCGAGGACGCTCCGCCCGCGAGGGCGCCCTCACCTCACCGGGCCTGGCCACCTCGGGCCGCCCCCACGGCGGCCAGGCACTCACCCTGCTCCCCCCAGCTCCCGCGTCCTGGTGGCCTGCGGTGCCCCAGCGCCTTCGGGTTCCTGGTTTCCACCCGGCGCCACGGGGCCTCGGCACAGGCGGGGAGGCCCTGGGAAAAGCACGTGCCTCTTTTCGAAGCTTCGTCCCCCGGGCGGGAACTCCCGCCGGGCCTCCGTGCGCCTGGCCACCGGTTCCCGTCTGCCGAAGTACGCAGGCGCCGAAACTCCTAGACGCCGCCGAGTGGCCGGGCCGCGGGGACACGTCAGACCTACCCACCAGCAACCTCGGCCCCAAGTGTGAAGTTCTGGAACGTCCCAGGCCAAGCGGGACAAACTAACAAATGCGACGAAATTGAGGCCCAGGGGTTTGAGTACCTTGCTCCGGAGGCCACACAGTTGTCCGAGCAGGCGCAAAGCCGGGTCTCCTGGTTTCTTTCCACCGAATAGCCAAGAGGACCGCTAGGCGCCCCCCCGGAACCCGCCTCAGAGCTGCGGGTGGGGGCAGCCTAGCACCTGGGCCTCTAGCGGCACTGGCAGCTGCTGCGTGAGCCAGAGCGGCCCCGGGGCGGGACGGGCAGGGTCGGCTGAGGAGAGCGCCTGGGAAGCCCTCCAGCAGTGGTGCCCAGGCCCGTGCAGCGCGGGCTGGAAGCCTCTTGGCTCCGGCCACCGGCCCGGCCTCTCCGGCACGTGCGGGCCCCGCACTCGAGGGGCCACGGCGCTCCCCGGGCGGGTTGGCCTTGGCTCCGCCTTTAACTGGAGGCGCTGCCCAAGGCGGAGCCCGCGCGGGGGCGGCCCAGCCCTGCGTTCGGGGGTCTTCCTCCGGGGGCGGCGCCGGCGGGCGGGGCTCGGCGGGGCCCGGGCTGCGCCCTCCCGCGGGCCTTTGCTGAATCGGGGATAATGGGTTTGCTGGAGTGGGAAGGCGCAGTGCGCCCGAGCCGGGCCTACGGAGTCCAGGGGGAGGACGCGGCCGAAAAGGCTTTTCTACCACCGGAGCTCGCAGCCCTAAGACCTTGCTCCGCGCGGGACCCTGAGGGAGGGGTCGTTCTCCAAACCCGGCTTCACGTTGTGTTCTCAGGTCTCACACGGAATAAAAAGAATAGGGTGTGTTGGTCACTTCGCAGGAAACTTTTCGTTGTTTCCTTATTTCCTTCCTGCCCGTGGACAAGTTGAACAGCTTCTCGGTCTTCCACCCAGATTTCAGGCCAAACAATCTGGACAGCGCCGGCTCTGGGTTTTCTGGAGGAATCACCCCATCCCTTCCCCACCTCCTTCCTGGTCTTCTCTCAGGGCAAGATGCAACCGTCCTTTCCGACCCCCTGCTGCAAGTGGGGAGTCTTCTTCCCCTGCCAAAGTGAAACGCGTCCTTGTCGACTTTTCTAGATTTTATGTTTGCGTTTTAAACTTCACCATAAGCAAAAGATAACTTGGCTACTTCTGGCAAGGGCCTGAGGGTTTAGAGGGACATCTTAGCACGTGGAAGGAATGACTCGGATCCCCTAGCCGCCGTGAAGCCACCCGGGACAGCTCAGCAGAAAGGAAGGTTGTCTGCTGCCAACATGCAGGACACGGATCGGTTTTTTGTCGTTTTGTTTTCTTTTCCTTTTTGGCTCAGCTCTGAGAGCATTACAGAGCTACCCTTTCCCGCCTCCGACCCTCTTCCCCTCCCCCTCTTCTGTCTGGTGCAGGCAATTAGGGTGAAGAAATCAGTGCCAGGTTCCTGCCTCTGAAGAGAAAGGAATTGCTTCGGGAATTGAGTCCTGACACCTGTCTCTGTCCTGGATGGCGAGAGGGGATGCGGGGTCAAAACGCCTGGGGGAAGAGGCCAAGCTGACCGGGAGGGTAGGACACTCCCTCAGAGAACGTTCTCTGGAGACTCCTCTTGCCATGTCCTCCCTCCCTACCGTTTGGCCTCCTGCTTCACACAGGTCATTAACACGCGGGGGTATTAACGCGGGAGTTTCCCTCCTTTTAGGCTCCCCGAGACCAGGACCTGGGGCTGGAATCAGAAGAGCGACACTGACAAGCCGTTCATTAATTTGCATTTATTTTCGGGAAATAATGTAGATAAAGGGGGAGGAGGGGGACTGCCTTACATTTCAACAAGTAATTTGTGGTCTTCACATCGGACAAATCAAATTTACAAATTACTTTCCCACCTACTGGACGAAAAGGCCAAAGCCAAAATTCATACACAGGCGCGGGCTCTCCGCAGATTTCGGAGAATGAAGGTGCACTAAAAACTCACTAGACAAAACGGGGTTGTTAAAGAGAGAAGCCGACAGAGGAATTGTAACTGGGGTTTGGGGCCTGGATCGGTTTGTTTGTTTTTCCATAATGCCGCATTTTTATTTATTTTGTTTTCCTTTGTGATTGGTCTCTAAACCGGAACTGCGACTCTGTGCTTGGACCTGGTGAAGGGCTCAGTCCTACGTCCCCGCCCAGCCTAGCCCCCTCCCTCGTACCCTGACTTGGCTGTTTCCTCCACACTCTCGGACCCTCCCGACCCTCCGCGCCCAGCTTCCTGGAACCAAAAGGTTCTCTTTAATAAATACACAGAGGGAGAAGGTGTGAGAGGGCAGGTCAGCTTTGCAGCAACTGAAAAAATAAAAGCGCCATCGTTTAAGGAAGAGAGGAAGGGGGACAGAGGGAAAATATTTTTTGCTTTTGTTTTATATATATGTGTGTATATATATGTATATATATGCTGTATATATCTTAAAGTTCTAGTTCCTGGGCGCTAAGACGAGATATGTTCAGTTCAACCAACAGCAACTAAAAAGTTTAAGTGGTCCCTGGAACGGACCCGACTATGTACAGCATTCCCGCCGAGGCGGAAGCTTGAGCCAGTTCTACGCAGGGCGGGGCTGTGCGCGAGAGGCTAGGGGCGCGCTCCTCCCTCGGGCCTTGTCCCCGCGCACCCCGCTGGGGAGGAGAAAACGCCGGGAAGGTCTGGCCTGCAGGCGGGGAGCAGGGGCGAGGGCAGCTGAAGGAGCCGTAGTCTGCAAGCGAGAAACACTTAGTGGTTGTTTTGATTTGGGGTGGAGTGTGGGTGCACTCCAATGGGCAGGCACATGCCAGTTAGGGACTCCAGTGTCCAGAAAGAATAAATAAAAGTGTAGGTAGGGCTCAAACAGCGAGTCAGAGCAAAGAGCCTCCGAAGGCTGCAAGTGCATAATAACTGCCCAGAAAGACTGGAAGAGAGTGGCTTAGGAGTTCGTTAGGGGGTGAGGAGGAGAGCACACAGCTCTCCCCATATAGAACTTGCGGGCCAAGCCGAGGCACCGGTCCCCTCATCCAAGGGTTGGGCGGGTCTGCACATCCCCCAAACAAGGGCAGAAAGATGAGGGCGGCAGTGCAGGCAAAGGGCATCTTTTAGGGGCATGAAAATTCAGGTCTGCAGAAGCCGAGGCGAAGGCGGGCGGTGGCAGCAGCAGCAACAGGACGGGGACCACGGAGGGCGCAGGTAGTTGCGTTTCTTCTCCTCTTCCTTCCACTCCTGGGCTCACAAGACCTGGAACCGCCATGAGGCTTGGTCCTTATAGTCCAGACAGTCGGGCGAATTGAAGTTGAGTTTCCAAGCCGAGGAAGCAGCGGCGGCGCCAGGCTCCTTGTAATCCAAGCAGTCGGCAGAGTTGAAGGCGAGCCCCGAGCCGCCGTAGCCCTGGTGGTGGTGGTGGTGATGGTGGTGATGGTGGCCTGAGGACTGGCTCAACGGGTGGTGCGCATGCGGATGGTGGTGGTGGTGGCCGGCCATCGAGGAGGGTGCCATAGGGCTGAGCTGGTGCGGGTGGTGATGCGAGTGCATGGGCGCTAGATATGAGCTGCAGTCCACGCCGCCAAAGTAGGAAGAGGAGGGCGCGGGGTAGCCCTGCCCGTAGCTGCCGCCCTGGCTGTAGGACATGGGGTAAGAGGCTGCGGCCGAGGCGGCGCCTGCAACCGAGCGCTGCATGCATGATGCGTTGCTAGGCGCGGCCAACGGCTCGGGTACTGACACCGACGCGGGCGCTGAGCCCGGCGAGATGGAGGCCGGACTCCAGATGGATGAGGCAGCCGGCGTACTCAACGACGACGGGACTGCCACCGCCGGGTTCCCGGCCAGGCCTGCAGTCGCTGCCGCCGCTGGGTTGGCGGAGGCGCTGGAGCCCGAGCTGGAGGATGAGGCGGAGCTGGACACAGCGGGCGGCGTGAACTGGCCGCTGCTTTCCGAGCCCGAGCTCTCCCGCACGGGGGACGACTTCTTCTTGGCTGGGCGGCTCTTGGTCCCGCTCCCGCTCTGCTGCTGCTGGCGGCATTTGGCACGGCGGTTCTTGAACCAGACCTGTAGCGGGCCGAGTGGGGAAGAGGGTCTCAGGAGGTGGGGGGGGCGGGGCGAGCTGAGCTTGCTACTCCCCCGCCTCTTGTACCCACTACCCGGCCTAGGGTCTCTCATCCCTCTCCTACCGAGGCCTCCGCCCCTCCCCATCTCCGGCCAGGCCAGCCCACGTCCCAGTAGTCCCAGCTCCTCCACCCTCCCCCGTTCCTCTGACCAAAGATCCTCCTCTGGCAAAGCAGGGATGTGCAGCTCCCCACCCCCAGCGCGGCTCTGCCCTAGGGCGGAACATTTGCGTCTGTCCAGCCAGAAGTTCAGCCATCTCTAAACTGCTGCTGTTGGCTGCTTCCCAACAGCGTCGTGTATGTTTGGAGGCCCTGTATTCTATGACTAGAGCTGAGGAAACTGCGGAGAGGCACCAAGGAGACCGCAGAGAGCGGGACAGTCACCAAGTCCGAGGTGGGAGCCAGTCGGCCACAGAAGGCCCCCCCCCCCCCCCGTGGGCAAGGCGAGAATTTGAGTGGATGCAGAAGTAAGGTCAGGAGGCCGAACAGAGGCAGTACACTCGGGGGACTGGGGAAGGAAGCCTGAGCAGAATTTCGTTGGGCTTCTTGGCTCCAAGTGGGGAACCAAATGGGGCAAAGTTCTCAACATTCCAGGTTCTTTCTCGGACCTCGGAAAGAAGACGATGATAAAAGGCCCTTCAGGAGAGTTCTGAGTTATAATCCAAACAGTATTTTTATCGCAAAAACCAGAAACAGCAAAGCCGGTAGCCGGGTTTTGCGTTCAGCATCCTCTCTGGGCAAAGGAAGAGTCTAATCACACCGGCGCCACCCACAGAGTGCACTCCGACAGGGTACCAGGCTCTGGCCAAGCTCCACTCTTCCATTCCCAGGATCCCCCGGATGCAAGGCAAGAGCGGGGGCAGATTTCAAGACCCCGAAGGAAACTGCCAAATCCTGGAATGGCCGAAGAAGCAGGGGCAAGCATCAGGCCCTCTAGGCACTTTACTTTTGGGAGCCTCGCTTGCCCTCCCGAATAGGATTTTTAGGATAAAAGGACTTTCAATACCGAAGGCGCCCTGGGACCAAGGGGCCGAATCCAGGGCTCTAAGCTAGTTACTTTAACTTTGCTCCTTTCCCAGGCCCGGGCTGAGCGCTAGGGGGAGTCTGAGAGGGGCTGCCCAGTCTGCAGGTCCGCCCCACACCACACCACCCTTCCCAGGCCCTCTCCAACCAACCCCAGGGCCCCTACCCTGGCCCCGGAGCCCTGGGCACGCGCACCTGGACTCTGGACTCCGGCAGGTTGATCTTGAGCGCCACCTCCTCGCGCATGAAGATGTCAGGGTAGCGAGTCTTGGCAAAGAGCGCCTCGAGCACGTCCAGCTGCGAGCGTGTAAAGGTGGTGCGCTCCCGCCGCTGCTTCCGCGGGGTGGCTGAGGGGACACGCGGGGGCGCCTCGGGTCAGCGGTGGCCACGCGGACCCACGCTAGAGGACGCAGACAGGCCCCTGGCGGGCCCTGCGCGAGGCCGTTGCAAAAGAAAGCCGAGTTCCAAGCGAAAGAAAACCCCCGGAAGGCCGAGCCTGAGAGGCCACAGGTGGGAGAAAGTGCATGTGTGCAACTGGGAACCAGTGTCTTCAAGACTCTAGAGTTGCCCCCTTCCCTGCCTCTCGGAGGTTAAGAAAGGAGAAGAAGTTATACAATCTCCCTTCTTTCACCACCTCCCCCCCCCAACACATCCCCTGGCTGGAGGATGGGGAAGGGGTGCGCAGAAACACCACCTGGAAAACACTTTCCGAGGGAATAAATGGAGGTGAAGGAGTGGGAGCTAGGAAAAAAAAAAAAAAACCGGTATTCAGCTCAAGCCTTCCACATCCGCAGTGCAAAAGTTGGTGCAGACCGCCGACGTATAGGACAATTTAATTAGGGAGGAAGAATCCCTCTTCTCCATCTCAGCCAGTCATTTCCCATAAGGAAGTCTTGGCCCTTCCTGTCAGGGCCTAGAGAGTGTCCAGATTTCCTCATTCAGTATTGGGGGGGAAAGGAATAGACACACACAAAGACACACACACACACACACACACACACACACACACACACACACACCAAAAACGCCACCCATGAGAAACGAATCCGTGGGTCAGTGTGTCTTGTGCCGCTGGTGGGACCACAATGAGAGACAGGCTGCCCGTGTGGTCAGGCTGGGAGGGCATACCTTGCACCACATCACTGGCCTGGCCCACCTCACCCACCAGCGGCTGTCCTGTGAGCCTGCAACATGCGGTGCATTGTAGGCAGACTAGCCAACCGGCTCCCTGGGCCTGCTCAGCCACAAAGTGTGTGCTCAAACTCGAGAGTCTGGGGGTCCCCAAGATTTGCAGGGGCTGGGGTCGGGGATCGGTGCTCACCCGGGTAGCCCACGGAAGGATGCAGGAGGTCCATGGCTGGCCCGGCCAGGCCCAGCCCGTTCATGCCATATGGGGGTTGTTTGAGGTAAGACATCATGCTAACAGCCGGGTGGAGGCGCCCGGAGGGATCCAGGGGGCCTGGGCCAGGCGCAGTGCGGGGCTCCCACTGCGCAGTTCTTCAAGCTCTGTTGCGTCTTGGGGCCCAGCCTATGGAGACAGGAGACACACGGAAACAGTGATTGGGAGCCATTTCGGCTACCTGGTCTCGGCGGAGGCAAGGAGCCTCGGGATGGGGAGGGGACGCAGGCTTATGGAACTTCGCAGGGCGGTCAACTCGGCTCTACAAGGCCTTAGCCCAAAGACCGCAGCTTCTTTGAAAAGTAAGCTTTTCTGGATCGTCATCGCCTCTTTTCAGGCTTGGAATGGGTAAAAGACACTCGTAGGGCGTCACTAGGAGTGAGGAGAGATTAAAAAGCAGGGCCAAGCTGGAAAGGTGAGAGCCTGAAACAACGCAGAGTGTACAAGGTCCCAAGTCTAGGCAAAATTCTGGTCCGGTAGGAGCCGGCCTCAATAATACTGCAAAAGCAAACGTTTACTCGGCGCCAGTGAGGCAGGCTGTCCAGGGCATAAGGGGTTGTTTCGTTTTGTTTTTGAAAGCGGGACGAAAAGGTAGAGACTCCGGAGAGCTAAGGTGAGGCACTGCAGGGGGGGCTAGCAGCACCTGGGCCTCTCTGGGACGCATTGCCCACTTAGGAGAGTAGATTCCTTCCAAGGTCTCCGCCACTGGGTCTGGGCCCCAGAGCCCACAGCCACCCCTCCAGTTAACTCTCACTGCCCAGCCGCTGAAAGATTGCTCACCGGGAATCCCACCACACCTGAACCGCAGTTACAGGCCCAGGACCCGCAGAGGCGGCCAGAAGACGCAGAAGGGGCCTCGGTAGAGGTGGCGGCTCTAAGACGCGGCGGGAGGTCAGGGGCGCCTCGCCACGGCCGCAGGCCCTTCTTCGCGAACGCGAGCGGGTCCTTCTTTCTGCCGGGTCCTGGCTGCGGACAATGTCGTCCCGGCGGAGGCTGAAAGGTGACCCGCCCAGCGCCCCAAAGGGTCTCACAGATTTGGGAGGCCTGAGTGCAGAGTTCCGTGTGCGCCCCGCCTATCCTTCTAGATGAACCCACAGCCCCAGGGCCCTATCGAGACTAGACAACTAGGCCTCGGCAGCGTAGCTCGCGCTGACCCGGACTGGAAGGTCGAAGCCTCGCTTCCCCGGTTGCCTCCAACCTGAGGCGCTATTCCCAGGGGTAGGAAGTGGAGCTGGGGGGAGTGCGGCTGGGGCCCCAGGGGACCTGTCGCTTCACCCCGCGTCGCGGGAATTCAAAGCAGGCCCAGGCTAGGGAGTTCAGGGAGAGCAGTTAGAACTAAAGAAGTCTTCCGCTCCTATCCTCCAGGACCCAGGGTCTGGTCTGGGGGAACACAGTTTGCAGGGAAGGGGACGAAAGGGAAACAGCCGGGGCTCTGGGGCCGAAAGAGAACTGGACGTCAAGCCGTGGCGCCTCTGCCAGGCTGCAGCGTGAGTTTTCAAAGACTTTCTTCAAACTTAGCACTTCGGCTCGGTGACTTCGGAGGAGGCGGGGGAGGGGGCGCGGGGCCCAAGCAGATATCTGGGGTCTTCCGCGCACCAAGAGGGGAGCGAGGCCGCCCCCCAGCCCCGCCCACCTGCCGGGGACCTGGGAAGCGGGGACCCGTTTGAGGAAGGGGAGTTAAGAACGACCAACGCGCTCCCGGAGTCCAGGGCGGCCCCACGGCTTTCTCCTTACCTGCCCTCAGCTGCCGGGGCCGCTCACCATCTACCTCGCGCCCTCACACAGACCCGCGGGACAGCCAACCTGCAAAACAGAGCGGCACAGGAATTACTCGCCGGGCCGGACGGTTGGTGTAGGATCCCCGGATTTCTTTCTTTGCCCAACTTCCCTCCTTCCTTCTCTTTCTTTCCAGTGGCTTTGTGCGTGTCCCTCCAGGTTTCACTTTATTGCACACTTTGTTTGCAAAGCCATACGCGTTCCCGAGACACTACCTCGCCCGGGACCGCGCCAAGGGGCCGCAAGGGTTGGGTGGGGGCGAAAGGGGCAGAGTGGGGAGGTGGCTCCCGGTTGCAGCTGCATTCCCGATACAACGTGGAGGCGGTGGGGGCTAGGGAAGTCCTGCAGAGGCACTTTGCAAACTAAATAAATCAAGCGATTTACCTTGTCGGAGTGGCTTGTCTTGCCGGGTTGTTTAGGTGATTGGAAATGTAGCCTGATGAAGATTGATCACCTTTCTACTGCCCTCCCCGGGTATGTGAACGCGAGGTGAGTGCGTAACGGGGCTATGCTGCCAATCCCCGGCCCCGCGCGGGCTGAGTGACAGGGAGCCGGGCAATGGCAGCACGAGCCGGGGGTTACCTCCGCGCGCCCCCGCCCTCCTCCACCCCCTGCACCCCGCCCTCACCGCCCGCCCGCCCCGCCCTGGTCGCGCGCTAACTCCAGGGCTTGGCTGACAAACGCCGCGCAGAGAGAGGCGAAGACAGCGAACCCTGCGCCAGAGCCCCGTCCGCAGAGGGGGACGCCGGTCCCGAGGCCGCCCCGAGGTCCCCGCCCTTCCCTCGCCCTTTCGGCGCCCGTGAGGGAGTGGCAGAGAGGAGACGAGGTGCTGGAGAACCGGTTCCCTCGCTCTCCCGCGCGCCACTCGGCTCAGCGGCCCGGCTGTGGGCTCGAGGACTTCGGAGCCGCGGGCTGGAGTGGAGGGGGCCCCCGGCCCCTCTCTCGGCGCCGCGGCCCCAGCGTCTTCTTTCACCGCGCCACCACCTGCAGACGGACGCCGCGGGCGGCTCGTGCTGGCACAGGCTACTTTGTCGAGCGCAGGAGCAGCTCTGGGTGCGCAGATTCCCGCCTCGGCGCCTCGGGACTCCCGCGCCCGGGAACGGCACCCGCTGGGGAGGCACCGCCACTTACCTGCTCCTCGGCGTCTCCTGGGGTTCACCGTCCCCACGAAGGGTGTTTGCAAATCTTAAACGCTTCTTCTCAAATGTTGGAGCTCAGCGTCTCCTATCCCTTACACACACACACACTCTACTTCTGAATCGAAAGATTTTAATAGGAAACTTTCTTTTTCACACTCAGTCTCTGTCTCCTTCCCGGTCTCCTTCTACCAGGGACAATCTGGCGGAAAACGTGGCCACAGACCCCTGCCCTCAATTTCTTTCTCACACACCGCAGAAGGAGCCTTCTTGGGGCTATTTCCCCGGATTGTTCGTACTGGCGAAGCCCATTTCCCAGCCGAACAAACTTCTCAAACCCGTGTACCTGGTGGACTTTTCAGAGCGCCAAAAAAAAAAAAAAGTGTTTCGCCCCAACCCTGAGCAAGGCGATTCTTGTAAGTGGCACCTCTTTCTGAATATTAGGCACCACTTTACTCCCTTTCGAGGAATTCCTACCCCTTTTTCCTAATCCCCCCTCCCCTCCATCCCAACAGGCGGAGTGAAAAGTTTGAACAGGAGTAAGTGTGAGGGCGAGTCGAGGAGCCGCCAGGCGCAGCGCGGTGGGGAGCGCCAGCGCAGCCGGGGCCGCGAGGTCGGGCACCGAGAGCGGACTGGGCTCTGGGCGAGGAGGAGGAGGAGAAGGAAGGGGGAGCCCGCTGAGTGAAAAGGGGCCGCGGCCGCCGCTCATCAAAGTGCTTCCCCCTCCCCCAAGCGACACTTTCCTTTGGAGTCCGAATAAAATACGGTAACAGAATATGATGGAGGGCACACTGTTTCCTTAACTGCTTCTCAAAGGACCCGGGAGATCTTCTTAGGACCTTTAATAAGGCTTTGGTCGGTTCTTTTGTTGATCTCTCAAAATCAACTCCTTCTAATTGAAGTTGGAGCTGAAAGCGAGCTAATGTTCAAAGAAAGTGGCCGCCAGACCAACGAAATTACATTTTTTTTTTTTTTTTGGACGATGAGGGAACATCTAATCAAAGGGGCAAAGGAGGAGGGGTGGGAGTGGGGGAGTATGAAGGAGAAAAGGAGGTTTTACAAGATCCTTCTCTGGTTCACAAAAGTCAGCGACACGGGCGCTTCTCTCCAGAACAAAGACACCGCAGCCCATTCACAAAAGGGAAAGAAAGACAGAGAGAGAGAGAGAGAGAGAGAGAGAAAACAATAAAAGAACGAGAGAAAAGGAAAAACATGAGAAAGAAAAAGCTTTAACAGGAAAAGAAACTGCGCAGAGCGCAGCGCTGACCCGGGCGGGGACACAACTTAGGCTCTCGCAGGCCCCCGCGGGGAGTAGCCCGCGAGGCCCGCGGTTCGGAGCCCCTGCGACGGTGCAGAGGTTTAAAGAAAGAAATGAAATACACCCCGCCTCCAGTTCTGGGGAAAGGCGCGGGCAGGAGGGCACTAGTTTTGGGGGGAAGACTGTGCGGGCGCCCCGGGGTGCGCTGCGGCCGCGTATGCGTCCCCAGCCCGCGCAGCCCAGCCCAGGCCTGCGCGCTCTGTGCCTGCGTATAGCCCTCTGCAGCCGGGGTGCACGCCCTAGTCCCAGCCCCGCCACTTCTCGCACTCTTGCTTGCTCCGGGCCCTGTTTCGCCTGCAGCTGCAGCGCCCGGCCGAGGTCCCGCGCCGCGAGGTGGGGCGGCTGTGCGCGCTGGAATGTGCTCAGGCGGTCCCCAGGGCCCGCCACACGGGAGTCCGGCGCTCTCGCTTCCAGATGCTGCCACGGTCTCGGGGAAGTTGGGAGGTATCAAGTAGCACAGTTTTTTTTTCCCTTCTGAGAGTATTTATCTAATCCCAAATTGCAGGCGAATTTTCTTAATGCTCAACCCATAAAACCCGGGGATTAAGAAAAGAAAGAGAGGGAGAGGGAGGAGTGTAGAGAGGAAGAGAGACTGAGATGAAAGTTTCTTGTACGCGGCGTGGAGGACTGAGGAGGCCGTCGCTAGGCAAATGTCCAGGTGGGAAACGCTGGGCCAGAAGCCGCGACCGTTCCAGCAACGGCCGAAGGGCGGGGAGGAAGAAGAGGGGGCATCACCGAGGGAGAGCACGTCCACCCAGCTCCAGGCCCCCGGGCCGGGGAGGGGGCGTGGGAGCTGGGCCCTGGGACCCGGATCCAGCACCCAGGTGACCTCGAGGCCGGGCCGGACTCTGGGGGACACTTGGGACAGGGGGAGGGGTTTGGCGTCAGGGTCGTGGGATCCTGGCCAGGGGCGGAAGTTCTGCACCGGCCCGCGGGCCGTGCCCAAACCAGCCGGCTGCCAACGCTCCTCCTCCTCAGCGACCCCTGAGCCCACAGTTTCTTTTCCCCGCAGCGCGGGCTTTCTGGTTCCGGGCCTCTCGGCATTCTGGCTTGCGCCTGCGCTCGGCCGGCAGCCTCTGGGCACAACGCGACGAAATGGGGACGCGGCGCCTTCGCCGCGGGCCTGACCCCACTAGTCTCGGGGGTCCGCGCTCCGCCGCCGCTGCGGGGCGTGCGGGCGCCACAGAGCAGCCCAAATGGAAACCCCGCGAGGCTCGGGACTGGGGCAGGGGGGACAGCAAGTGTGGGGCTAGGGAAGGTTCGTCACTTGACAGGTCGGGAGCGGCATGGGGAGCCGCCTCTCCGCGAGGCTCCTCGGGAGGGAGGGTTCCCCGAATCCAGCGTAAATGGGATGGTGATGCTGGCCGCCCAAGCCCCAGGCAGCTTGGGGCTGGTGATTTCGTCCGCCTGCTTCCCTGGGGTTAGAGTCGGGTTCTGAGAGCTTCCCCCAGAGAGCGGCAGCCAGCTCCGCTCCCCTGCTTGAATAAAGAGGACAAATACTCAATTTCATTTAGTTCTGATAACTTTTCAGTAACTTCTTAAAATCCTTTTCATGAAGAAATCTACCGTAGCAAGTTCTATCATTTTGAAAGACTGGCAGTTGAAGGCGGCTGCGTACTTTTGGAACGGAATTTGTGTGTGTGTGTGTGTGTAGATTGGTGTGTATATGTACATGTATGTGTGTATATGTTTATGTGTGATCTAGGCTAAAGTATAAACGCTAGTGGACTGTTCTGTCTCTAAGACTTGTTGAACGAGCTTTCTTTGTTTTGGACACCTCTGTAGAGGAGTGATGGCAACTACTATAAAATCGCCAGTTTTTTTCTATAGGCTAGAACTTCTTATTAAAAGTTCTCTTTCCTTCATCTCATACACACACACCTGCATACATTTACCCTCCCCGCCAACAATAACCTTCTTCCTTTCACTTCAGCACCTACAGACTTGCGGGTTATCAGAAATCATAATTTTTCCTCATGAGTGCAACATTAACAATCGAAAATAACGTGGAAAATTCATCAAGATATTAGCATTTTTCAATGCTGTGGAATCACAAATTTCCTCAAATCTTTAACAACAGAGATGACCCTTTACAAAAGATGATAGTTTACACTGCTTATGAAAATATGACTAATTGCTTTTCAGTTCGCATTCGTGTGTCAGCAGGGCCCCTTTGGGATGGTATAAACTTACTCAGCTCCAAATACAGCCTAGTATGCTGCTCTGCATTCAAGAGGACCATTTTTTTCCACGTGAAAAGTCTTATGGATACAGGAACTTCTCAAACCAGTGTCAAGTTTTCATTGTAAGGAAATAGCAGCAGTGGTTAAGGTAAGAAAGTTTCTGCTTTTATTGAAAATTTATATATGACTCGGTATTGTAATAAATAAACAGATAACCATTTTCACAAAAAAAATGACAGTGCTATGCTAGAGAAGAAAATATTAATTGGGGGATTTACTCATAGTGGCAAGACAGACTTTTATCGATACATAATAAATATTAACAGCATTCTTGAGCCAATGTTTAGACCCAACAAAATGTAGGAACCAAGCTAGATGTAATAAATAATTATCCAGAAAAAAAGATGGCGCATTCTCAGATGATAAGACCGTCTTTGTAAACTGATGCATGTCAATTAGTCCCATCCTCACAGCTCACCTTCAAATCACAGGACTGTCTCAGGCTACATTAAAGGGCCATACTCTAAGGAAAACAGAGGACAGGAACTCTATTATCCTTACAGTGAAATGCAAAACAACTGCAGAAAATCCCACTGGTAAATAGAACACAGTTTAATAAGTAGATTGAATATGCTCTAACTATAAAATTTAGGTAACAGAGTCAAGTGTTACATATGGCAGGACTGGAATAATCATTCATGACATTTTTCTTATCCCCCACTTACCCCCCTCCCACCATTATGCTATTAACAACAACAACAACAACAATAACAACAAAAATGTTCCAAATTTTTCTCCCATCAAAAACTGAGGGAAAATAATGAGGGAAGGGTTTGCTTTTCTTTCTTCTTTGAGCACTCTCTTGAACACTCAATACCAATCACTCACAAGGTGTCTGTGCAAATTTATTTCACATGATTTCAAGGAAATGATTAACTCACACACACAAAAAAATATCCTTAAACAAAGCTCTTTTGGAGTTCTATTATCTGGAAAGGAAGGAGGAAAAGGGGTGGTGGTGGTAAAGAAGTACAATCCAGCCCCCCAAAATGTTAAAAGTTTTACATCAACAACGAGTCTGACATTTTCTGGTCTGGGAACCCAAGACTAAAATGTTGGGAGATTCTGGTCCGGCTGCTATTGAAGAACACATTTCTCTTCTTTCTTGGCCATCTTGCCTTTGTTTTGTTCCAGAGTTCGCTCCAAATGCTCATCTTCTTCTTCAGCCCTGGAAGTCAAACAGGAAACAAATTTATTTTTCTCCGGGAGGGCAAAGCCGCACTCTCCTCTCACTTCGCAATCCGAGCCCCAGCGGGAATGAGACTCCTGGGGCCAGCGGGGCCTGCCCCGGCCCACCCGAGACCTCCGGACTGAACTTTCCGAAAACTTCATGGCCCCTCAGCTGGCGGCGGAGACTCGACCCCCGACCCCACCGCCCACTCACTGCTTCTCCTGCGCGTCCAGGTCCCTGACGAGCGCGTCGCGCTTGTTCACCAGGGCCACCAGCTCATCCAGCAGGAGTTGCTCGCGTCGCTTCTGGGCCTCGGTCTTCTGCCAGTCTGCAGAGGACGGGAGGCTCGTTACCCACCCGCAGAGCCTCGGCACACCCTCCCCCCCTTCCCGCCTTTTCCAATTTCCTTGTATCTCTCCGCAAACCATGTTAGAGAGCCACTAGATAGTGTTTTATGGGGAGTTTGCCGTCGTGATGAGGATTTCACCCTAAAACCCAACTTCCTAAATCTTTCCCGCAGATGGAGATGGCTACCGCTGAGCTGGAACCTGCAAAAGAGACCAGGTGTGAGCGGGTGGCCAGCCGGAGGTGCGCACCTGATTTCACCAAAGTGGGGGGGAGGGGAGTTGGAGGCCCAGAAAAGATCGGCCGGAGGGTTGGTGGTGGGGGAAGTGGGCAAATGAGGGGGCGGGAAGCAGAGATAGGCGATAAAAATCAGTCTGAAAAGGCTAGAGAATCTGCTTGAGAACCTATCCTCCTCCCCCACCCCCATGCTCACCCCATACAGCCCATTCTTCGCTAATTTCCTCTTCGCTCTATTTTAGCAGTTGGATGTATCTCACACTGGGCGCCATATGCTTCACAATAACTTTAAAAGTAGTGAATCGGCTAATTAGCATTTTTCTTTGAAGTAAAAAATAAATTTGCTCTGCAATATTACACTGCAGCTCTCGATCGCATCACAGCCAGTTTTCTTTTGGAGAGGTTTGCTGGGTGGTTTAAAATCAAAGCACTTCTGCAAAGGAAAAATTACATACTTCTTTTTGAAACCCCACGTTAAAGGTTGGAAAATCCGATGGGCAATGCTCTTTCCATGCGTAGGGGCAGGTTTTTTGAAGGTTTTAGGACCCAATAATATATTTGCTAATCTTCGCTGGTCTGATAATTTCCTTAAGATGAGCAGCAGTTTCGTTTAATAAAAACAGGACCAAATCGAACATTTAAAGCACTTTTAAAACCAAAGCCAACTGCTCTCTGGCCAGACTGTAAGGGCTTGTAGCTGTCAATCAACCCCCAGTCTACCCCGCCTCCCTCATTAGGAAGGTAAACAATGAAAAGAAGAAGTAGATGATGAGGCAGATAGCAGAACAAATGAGGACCTAGAGGGAAACAGGACACCAGCTTTAAAAAAAAAAAAAAAAAAAAATCCAGGGCCACTGACTCATGCAGCCCCCTCCCCCAGCAAATGCACTTTCCAAAAAACAGAGAGGAGTGCAATCCTTTCGGGTTTCTCTCTTCTCTCTCCATTGCCCTGGGCAATCATGTTAAAACTCACATGGCTGGTGCTTATTCAGATAAACCTAACAATGCACACCGCTGGTTACCATGTGAATCTTCACAAACCACACAAGAATGTGCTGGTTCAAATCCCCCCGACCCCCTCCAAAGCAAAATTTATTCAAGACAGCAAACTGCTCAGCAGCTTTATGAAAGCAAATGGTGCTAGAGGGAATTCTATCTTGTATTTACAAATTAAAAATTAGATGCATCATCATGCAATAAAGGTTAAAATAGCAGCAAAAAGCTAGAATGGTTTATTCAATTTTATCACTATTCCTTTCTTTATAAGCTCAAATACATACATACATATATATGAAACATGCCATGTGTTAATTAGCCACATTTGATACAAAACTCACAAAATTAGTACATTAAATAACTGGTCACATTACATTCCTATAAAAAAAGAAGTGAAATATTCTATAGCATGAGAAGGAGTAAAGAAACTATTACTATGTAAAGTTTTTTTCTGAATATAAGAATTTAAAAAAATAATAAAACAGCAATATTGAAGAAAAGCCACATCTATCACAATTTTGTTCTTTGGATTTAAATGCAACTGTGCTCAGGAAAGCTAGACAATTTTCTAATTTGGTTCTTGTTCTTAATCAGTCTTATTCTACACAGCAGCAAAATTAATAGACACTCCAGTTGGAAGGATCTTTAAGGTCATCTAGTCTAATTTCAGGTAACTGTAGTTCTAGAAATATTAACTCAGAGAAAAACCTGCTAAATTTGTAAAAGATTTGTAACTAAATTTTATAATTAGTAAGACTACCAATTTTGATGAATATTAATTTTTCCACTTTTAACCTCAAGAAATCATTCAGATTATAAGCTTTTAATTATTTACTTCCAAAACATTTTGATAAGAGCTTCACAACTGGGAAATAAATTTCCTCCACCATACACTTAAAAAATACAATTAAATGGAAAATTACAAAATTTTCTAAAACCAAGAAAAAAATAAATTTTAACAAAGGACATATAATTTTCTTAATTAAATTGTTCCTTCTCTGTACTTGACCAGTCACTTTTAAGGCTTTAATTAATAATTAGAAATATCAAGATAAATAAGGCTTTAACAATATGGATGAGAGAAAACTTTTATTTTTTAACCCCTGAAGTATTGAATAATTTAAAAAATCATAACTTTTTCCTAGCTCAATACTGACATTTTCTGTAACTGTAACAAAAACATTTTTAAGGTTATGAATATTTAGGTTATTTTCATCATTTCACAGTCAAATTTAACTGACAGTAGAATTTAAAATGTTACAGCATAAATTTAAGGATTTTTCATATTAAATTTGTCATTGCTATGTTAATATTTATCTACAAAATATTAGTCAATTGTAGAGGAAACAGCTATGTACAGTGAGTATATTTTACACTAGCAGAACTACTTTTACTTTGCATTTGCTTTCTCACGGGAGTAAATTTATACACACACACACACATAATTGAATGCTGATTTGGGAAATTAAACTATTTTGATGATTTTTTAAAAAAATTAATAATACCTTTAAAATTGATCAAGATCCATATTTGTATGTTCATGCCTAAATTAAAAAAAAATTTTAAATCCCCTTTTAGTAGCTTCACCTAGATGTAATGTCATGTTTTAAAAACCTGCCTGTAAGTTTATGTGTTACCTGTTACGCATTTTAAGAAAGGATTATTCACCTATAACACCAGTCACAGCTAGCTAGATACACTGACTTTGACTTGAACAGACTACAATGTGGCTTCTGATTAATTTAAAGATTCCAGTGTACTTTTGCTACAAAAGCCATATCCTCTTGCAACAAATAGGATTAAGTTTTGATGCTGCATTTGAGCCAAAGTGTTGAAATAAAGAGATTCTGTTTATGTCCATCTGCACTGAGCTGTTTTGTTAATTTAAAAATCTCTTTTTTTATATATAGGGCCAATTATTCATTCCCCGATTCAGTTTATTTGCTGAAGTTGGTAATTACCTTGGAAAAAAGGCAAAAGAAATACCTATAAATACTTTGATAGAAAGGACCTAAAGTTCTTGTAGTAAACCTTCAACCTTGCCACTATAAATAAGCCTGGCACTTTGATGAAAATTAACACTAGTTTTGTAAAGAGCACATTGGGGGATTGCAGTCAAGTCTTATCTTTAGTTCCAGTCAACTAGCAATCCTGAAAGAGTTTGCATCATCATCAGAGCAGGCCATTTGATAGGATTCTACTGCTGTACCTAATCAATCTATGGAAGACTGTGGCTGTGCTGTGTAACAAAGCTAAAATAGATTTACAAATGGGGTTTTAGGGGATAAGCTCCTCCACAGGATTACATATTGATTTTAAATATAAAAAGCTTATCATATAAACCATAACTACAAAAATAGTGAACCTATGCATAAATCCCTTTAGAAGAGCACCCACTTCAAACTCTAAGCCAAGAATAAATCAAGATGTACAAAATCCTAGAGGAGATCCATTTCTTGTGCAGAAAATGAACACACCACTTTCTAAAAGCCCACCCCAATGTGTGCAGAAATGAATTTATCTTTCCTGAGGGGGCATTAAATAATCTGGAACAAAAAAACTATAGGAAAAGTATCTAAAAGATGTTTGTTAGCTTAAGGGATCCTACAACTTAGCTCAGTAGAGTGAAACTCCTGCTATGAAGAACACCTCGAGGAAAAAAAAGGCAAAAAACAGGCCAAAGTGATTATGGATTTTCAGAAGAATGGATATATTGAATTTTTTTTTCCCCTCTCAAACCAAGCTGTTAATATTTCTTTCAATGTGCTATGTGGCTATTAACATTCTGTGCTTTCTCCTGGTGAATGGTTTCAGGAGCAGATTTATTTGAAAAGATTTTAGTTTATTTATTGTGAAAACCATCTTATGGCTACCTAGTAGAAGAGATGGGGACAAAAAGAGGAATGAACCTTACAACAAAGGAGAGCAAAACAACACCAAATAATGTTGCCTATTCATGTGTTATTCTGTGGGTTTTAATATTCCAAAAGCCTACTGAACTGCATGTGTGTACATTCTAAGGGCTGGCTCAGAGGACATTGTGTTCACAGAACTGATCATCACAACAGTCAGTACCTGTCTAGGACAGCCCAGGCCATGCACTGCCCAGGCTAGTGGGACAGGCCTCTTACTAAGAAAGTGCCTTTGTCATCAACAAGCTATTTCTTTCCTCAAGTCTCTTCTGTCCCTCAACCAGCAACAGAAACTGGCACAATCACATATGGGACAATGATCTTAATTAAAAAATAAAACAAAACCTAAAAAAACTACCAATTGTATTAAAGGGGTTTGAAAAAGAAAAACACTTTTTCCCCTCCTTAAAAAAAATATGACTTTGTACTGATATGTACAAGAAGAACAGGCAGACAAAATGTTCAATGATTCACGACTGTAGGTTTGGTATATAGGCACAGGACTACCATAAAAATGAGATCTTTTGTATGTGTCATGGCCCTCCTTTTAAGATGGTATTTGGTAATACAACTGGTTTGGGGACAGAAACAATATCTGCCTTAAAAGTCAACTGTATTGTATCAAGCTGTATTTTAGGGATAATTTAACTTATTATACATGAGAGAGTGTTTTTAATACTCTGTATTGAGTATAATGTGTAATGAATCTATAAAGAATAAACTGTACAGTGAGTCATACATTATATATACTATATATACATACATTTTATATCACACATACATATATATAAACCATATAAATAGTATCTTCTATACCCGCTTTTCAACTATTTAGCTTTCCAATCTCTTTTAAAGACTACACCATGACTACAAAAATTCTATCAAGAAGAAAAATACCATTTAGCACACCTGTGCATTTTATTTCAATGGCAAGTTCTACAGAACTTCTTAAATAATTTTGACAAAATTTTTAGTCATTATCAATGTATAATTTGATTCATCTGGATAGCATTTGAAGGAAATTAGCTATCTGAAGCCTTTAAAATAAAGTAAATCTGATTTCTAAATGAGGATACACAAATGTTGTCAGTAATATTTATCAAATGAGATTACAGATATAAAGTAATTAAAAATAAAACTTTTATAATATATAAGATTATATTTAGATAAACAGCATATATTTTATTTAATCACAATATTAATTAAAATATTTTTAAAATATACGGTTTCATTTGGCTTTCCCTTACAAACTTAAATTTCTAGTTTCTAAACTAATTAGAATTGGCTTATTATGGATCAGGTACCTTATCAGGTAAAGAAGGAAATTACTATGGACAGTCAATGGGTTAAGAGGTCAATATAGAATAGGAAAATCAATTTGCATTGATTAGACAAAAGGTCCATTTTACACAGCCCAAAGGATTACTTTTTAAGCAGACATCTTTGAACTATAAGACATTTTCAACTAAAAGGCATAAGGAGAAGTGCATTCTTAAACACATAAGAATTTTTTTAAAAAAATCATATAGTAAATGCCATAGTTAAGCTAGCTGATGTTTACTGATATTATGAACCATGCTTAGGATTACTATATAATTCATATAAAAGCTTTATGAAAAGTATGAAAGTGTTTTATTTATCTCTTATGTCAATCTTTGCCTGAATAATCACTTAATAGGAGTTGGAGTCTTAAGAACTATAGCAGACTGCAGGCATATTTCAGTGTTGACATCAATTAAATATTAAGGTAAAATTTAGAGTCTGATGTGAAAAATCAAAATGATAAATCTTTCCCCACCTCCCTCGTGGAAACAACCTTAAATTTCACACACAGTAAAATGTAATTAAATCATTTAACTCCTTATATTTTCTATTTTATGGACATTTCAGCTTACTGACAAAGTTAAAACAATTTTGTGTTTAATAGCACACATAATGATTATCTATCTGAATTAGGGTTCTTAGGGTTTACGTGACTGTTGCTTTCTAACTCTAAGTCATTTATCTGTAATTCCTGTTGGTTCCTAGTCAGGCCACACCTGGTGAGACCAGAAGTGTATTACACTCTTTAAATCTCTTTGACAGTTGACACTTCACATACCTCATTCCATCATAGCCATTTCTTACCTTCGATGGCTAGCATTGCCCGCAATTCCCGATTCAGCAGCTCATACCGTCGTTCTAAATCATGCTCTTTTTCCCTAGGCAAGTTGCAAAAGTTCATCAATATGCTAATTACTAAATCATTAAACACTTATAAGAACCTGTAGGTTACATTGATTTTAGGACTCATAACTGACTTTTCTCTTTAACTTTAAGCTACTCCAAACAAATGATACACAAACCTAAAGCCTTCCTCAGGTTGAATATTACTAGTGCTATTATTTTTCTCCTTCAATTTTGAATTGCACAGAGGTATATTTTAACCTTCAGATAAGTAGTCTCATTCTTCAATGCTTCTTGTCTTAAGTGCCAGGTATAAGACTATTTTGTAAAATATTTTTCATAGCTCACAATAAGCACTCTTTTGTCTGGAGTACCATGTAAAAAGAATACAAGAAACATGTAAGTACTACCAGTGCAAATTTAATACAGAGACAATTAAAAATCCAGGAGAGCTAAGTTTTGTGCTTCTTCATAACTCTTTTTATCAAGTTCAGGCATAGCAGAAATGACAAAAATAGAGGTTTTCACTAAAATAAAACATGTGAGCCTGCTCCTTCCCACACTAGGTGGCATAATATAAGAATATTGCTGGTGAACAAAAAGAAACACGCATTAAGTCCTATAGTGAACTAACTGCTAAAGACCAAGAATGCTTACATCTGGTCTAGTCTCCATTTTACTGTACACAAAAGTGATCTTTCTATGATTGGAGGAATTACCCAAATTTAGGGTAACATCATCTGTAGAATACAAATGTACTTTTGTCCTTATTAAGAGTTATTTTCATTTTTAACTTAGAATGTGATGTTAAATAAACTTCAATTTTATTTCTTTTGTCCTCTAACCCTTAATATAATCCAAATGTCCTTTTTGTGCATAAGTGCTTTATTTCTTAAATACAAAAATTTTTTTTATTCCTTGGCTTCCTATATAATAAACATTTTTTAGTATATATCACTATTTTAAAAAACTTACTGTTCAGATGAGAAATGATTATATGCTATTTTTAATTTTTATTTTTATAAAAAACTATACTGTAATCTCCAAGGAAAGAAAAATATTAAGCCTAATAAATATGAAATCCCAAAGAAGGCAATGACAAAAAGCCTGAGATTCATCAGTGTTGTAGGAAAAACAAGCAGTCATGGGTACTTACAGGAGAGAAAGCTGGTTCATTCTCCTTATTAAGGCATTTTTCTTATTAACCAACATAAACCATTCCTGCATCATAGCTTCTTCTTCTTCTGTGTTCCTTCCTGTAATTCAGCAAATTATTTATTATATGACATTTTACAAGCCAAATAATAGTTTAGCACAAGTATTTTTTTTTAACATGAAACATTTTAGCTACCCCAATAGTACAAATTAAACTGTTTATAATAACATAATATTAAAGTCCAGGGTCTGAAAAGAGCAATCAACATCTAAAAATTCATAAGCCAATCTTCTAAAGCTGGTATTATTCAGCATGTGCATTTCAGTCCCCCTGAACATATCTACAGATCAGACTAACATTAAGTACAGTAAAAAAAAAAAAAAAAAAAAAAAGTGTTCCAACTTTTAAATCCTCCCCAGAGGCTGATTTGTTATTATGTTTCAATGAGAAACTCATGGTGCTGACAGACATAAGGTCATGATAAAAAAAAAAAAATTTAAAAATCATTATGAGAATTATAAGACTAGCAGGAAGATCAGAGAAGTCCAGAGATTTCGTGAAAGCTTCCACTTGTAACAACTTGCTTTTTTTCTTTTCTCCCCAAAAGTAAACTAAAGATATATGTTCATATACCATTCTGGAACTCATCATCTCTAATAGGGCAAACACATGCAAATTATTTTAAATACATTGTAAATGACCAGGCTACAAAAAATGCCTATAGCTATCTGTGAAAAGACACATTATAATGAAAATAATAATGTTCAGTAAATCACAAAACATTTCAACAGAGAGAAGATCTAAAAATTAGATTTACTGATTGCACATTTAAAATTCACTTTCCATCATCTATACCACTCCCCACCAAAGGCCAGTACATCAAGGGTTATAATGTATAGGATATATTTATTATTGTTCATGTAGAAGTAGGCCACAATCACACTCAAGAGAAATATTAATTCCCCACCTTCTTCCCACCTCTCCATTCAAATTGTACCTAGTCAAATTTATAATTCTTTGACTTTCCTTTTTTCTGAATTTCACCCATGATTGGTTTATTGTTTTGCTAGGCCATTATTTAATACTTCAGTCCCACTCTGTACAGAGGCATAGGGCTAACTTAAATATCTAATAAAAAATAAAATATTCTAGTTTCATTTTCTTTTTAAGGAAGATACTTTAACTTTCAAACACATGACCAGCCCATTTTAAAAATTCAGACAATAGATACCTAAAATAAGTGAAAAGCCAAGTCTTTCACCAACCCCTCTCTCTCCAATTCCTCTCTCCATCTCCTTTCTCCAGAAGTAAGTACTTCTACAGTTTAGCATATCTCCTTCCAGACCACAGAGATTACTATGTGTATCAAACCCATGCATATACCTTATCTATAGACACATACAGGTTTCTTTTCTTTAGCATAAGTGAGATCATATTATATATTGCCCTGTGATTTGCTTTTGTTATGCTGTTCAAAGATCTACCTCATTCTTTTTAATACTTGCATAAAGTATGGATGTGCCATAATTTATTTAACTATTTCCACATTAATAAAAATCTGAAGAAATTTTTAGAATGGAAATAGAATATAAAGAGATGATGATCTGTGTGCAAAAGATTAAACATGTACTTCAGAGCATCCCTGTAAAATAGATATCTGTTGTTCATCGTTAGGGAGCATAGTGAGGATACGTGCCTTCATTAAATGCTATTAAAACTTTATGGTATGAAGCAGACGTAGGATAGATCTTTTTGGGGTATGAACAAAAGTCTTTATTGTTTTACAGTATTTTTAATCTCTCTTTTAGGGTAGCTGGTTTTGTATTCACTTTGGACCATGTGATGTCTTGACACTGGTCATGTGATACAGGCTGCGATACGCACAAATCCCTGGGTAGCAACAAAAGAAGAAAGAGTAGAAAGAAAAAGCTGAGAAAAAGCTTGCAATTTGGAAAAAGGCCAATTGTACCCTGGTGAAGGCCTTTTTGATCAGTGAAATGACACATGTGTGCAATATTAATAGGTGCAGTTTTTATGATATTTTATTTTCTAATTAAACACTTAGTTCTTGTGTTCATAGCATAAGTGGCTTCTAAAAATATAGACATTTTAAAACTTTGTTTTGAGTTTTACTCAACCTATAATTGAAGCTTTCAGCAATACTAGAAGCAACTAGCCTACTCTTAAATTAGCATCATTTTCTTCAATGGAAGACTGCTTCCTTGAGAATAACAATATTGATATGGTACTGTGTTATTTTCAGTTTAACTCATGCCTAAGATTTCTAGGTAAGAATAAAAGATCCCCCTCCCCTAACTGTTAGGAAATGACTAATAATACAAGAGTCTCATGTTTCGAAAGGAAATAAGCCTAACAATAACAAATATTTAAAGACACATTACACTCTGCTACATAGATTATATAAATTAACTGAAAAAACATATTTGAGGTTAAATCAATTCTGTATCACTAACTCCTTATCTGAGATAGTAGACAAGATGGAAATCTATACTTAGCCTAGTAATAAAAAAATTAAATTTTCTTCTAATACATCATTACACTATTGTTTTTCGGGATTTAAAATTTTTTAAATTTAAAAAGCTTTTAAAAGCCAGTAAGTTGAACCATTACAAATTAATCCTGACTTTAATAACTGGTTAAAGACCCCTTTAGCTTTATAAGTAACAAAAAATATTAAAGCCTGTGATCACAGTGAGCTTTTCTCATTTCTCCTCTAACCATTTGTTATTTAATCCAATACTAGTAATCCAATTTGTCCATCAGACTTTTAAAGGGCAGAATGCAACTTCCTCAGCTTAGACACTTTTCAAAGTACAATATATTTTTCAAATGAATGCTGGATGTTTCATTTTTCCCAACTGTTCCTAGCTCTAATGCATGAGGAAAAAAAGAACAAGATGAACATTGTTCATACTGATTAAGTAAGAGCTCATTAAAGAGCTGTCAGTGCGGTACTTTGAATATGCATGAAGCATATAATCAGATCTAGTACCGTCACTAGAGGAGAATACGGTAAGTACAAAGGATTGATTTAATTACTTAGAGTGGGCTGTGGTGGTAAAGCAGTCTTGTTAGTGCAAAAAGAAAAAGAGGTTGTATTCTGGCACTGTTAGAAAAAAGGCAGTTTTAGCTTCTGCCACAATACATAATCTCAGAATAAAGCACTTTACATTGTAGCTTAAAATGAAGACTGTCATTATTTTATAAAATGGCCATAAATCATTTTATCTTGTTTAACCTCACCTGGTTAACTACTTGTCTTTGAAAATTATCTTTAATTTGTAATTACAACTACATCTTTTTGACACCTTAGAGTGGAATACGGATACTTTAAAAAAAAAATCCCAATTTTTTTTTTCAGTTTCATGAATTGAAAGATTCAGGACATATACAAGTGAAGACCATTTTGAAATAAAAAATGACAAAATACTACAGGTCAGTATACAATTACTAAAATGTAAAAACATGGCTGGGTTGTTATACTGCATTTTAAAACACAGTGCCTCATGTAAATATACTACAAATAACAACATCACACTATCATTTTAAAGTATTGACTAATTAATTCAATCTCTGGCAATATTTGTCCTATTTTTTTTCCCTCAAAGACTTCTGTTTTTTATTTTGCCTCTAGGAATGTAACATCTTTTCTGACATCACAATCTTTTAACATCAGTTTTTTCTTTTAACCAATTACTACAGAGCTGGGATATGATTTGTAAAAATTATCAAATGATCAAGAATAATGATAACGGCAGGAAAAGTAACTATAAATATGACTTCAAATCATTTTCCCTCTGACATAGTTCACAAAAACCACTTAACAGAAAGCGTGTAACACACAGCACTACATACAGTGTAAATACTTAATAAACACAGGTTGACTACAGCAACCATTTTTATATTTCATCTCCTCCAAAAAATTATTTAAATTTAGTTAAGATTAATTTCATTCAAGAATTCATTCATTCATCCAGGAATATGTATGTAGTTTTCATTTATTTTTTCAGAAGCAGTTTTTTCAATGTAAATTTTTAAATGAATGAAAGAAAAGTGATGTGAAAACCTAAAATTATGAATCATATATTCAAAAATTTTCTACTAATTTACCTTTCCTAATTAATCCTTATTATCTATTTAGAAAGATATATTTTTAGACAGTGAATTCTTATATAAATACAAAATAAGGAACAATACAATTTTAGCCAAACAGAAGATGAATTCAGTGGGAAAGAATGAAAACACAAAGATGTAGGCTGCTGTTGTACATATAAACAAATTCAAGATTTTCTACCATGAAAATATTAAAGAATGCTAAAATCTTGCCATAGCCCCATGGCGGAGATGGCTGACTAGTGATCATATATGGCCCTTAAAGGGCACAACATAACAAAGCCAAACCAAACATAAAAACAAAAAAGTTGCCATTACAAATTGTCCTGATGGTATGATAACACCAATATGATGACCTCTGAAAGACATAATATAATACAATAGAGAGACACACGAAGGTGTCCAACTAGCTGGTACTCGAGAAACACATTCTAATAACAAAGGAAGTGAAATCTGGTAGATCTATATAATGGACAAAAAAGATGAATTTACTGTAGTTATGTAGGGTCATGGACACATGAACTCCTAAAGCCAATATTCCTAGAGGACTCCAGTGCATCAGTTTTAGAAAATATTTTAAATTTAGGAAATAGAGCTTTATTATGAAAAGAAATTTTACTATATAAGCAAATAGCTGATAAATGTTTCTACCCCAAGAATATCCTCAAACAGCAATCAACATAAATGAAGAATTTCATAATCTTTATTGATGTTTTCAGCAGCAATTGTCTTAAAACTATTTGCTTAACATGATATATTTGTTATAGTGTTAAGAATATAAACTTTGGGGAAAATCCCGTCTCCTTTTGTTGCAGTAAAATAAAAACTAACACACTCTCTCAAACATACCTTTTATTTACCCATTTGGTAAAACAGATTCAGGGCAACATCTCTCTACAGATAACTTCTGATAGACTTCTAGCATGTACTTCTTACAGGAAGAGGTACAGACAACTTCACCAAAGTTCTTCCTACATAAGCTTATATATAAAAAGGAGCTATTTCTGAAGGTTGGAAATTAACAGCAGTCTTCTTGTACCAACTCCTTAATAGCATCTGAGTAGCCTTTTTTTCTGCCACAGGTCAGTGCCAGATTTCCAAAGGTAAACTGGGCACAAACTTAAAATAGCAAAAAATAAAAATAAATTTAAAAGTATGGAAGGAGTCATCATGGGAAAAACTGTAACTGAAAAAAAATCTTTATATTTACTTACAGTTTAGTATTTTCTTTAAGTTACATATGGGATGGATTTGCACCTATTAACTTTTCAGTGCTAAGAGCATGTAAAGGTATTAACATGACCCACATTTCAGGTAATACATGACCATCCTGACTACCTACAAATAGGCACTTGACTAGTTAAAATGCTTAGAACATAACTTTAAAACTGTATTTACTTTTTTAAGGTACATTTAACATATTCTGTAAAATAAGATAAAATACAGTGAGTCACTTTTATAGGCATCATTGAACCAAACAGACTATTGTCTACTTAGTGAATCAATTAGGCATCCTGTAATAAGGGGAAAACTTGAATTGTGAGCCATGCTTACAGATGGATAGCTTCCCCCCGCCAGTTCTCCCCTCTCTTGAAGCCCCTTTTGTTTGGACTGCACCTGGTGAACTCCTCTCTACCCCCCATCCTTGTCCTAGGGCCTTCTCACAGTCATGTCATAGAAATGACTTAAGAGGGGCTCCAGAAGTGACAGAGACATTAATGTTAAAGACAAACATGAAGAGTTGAATAAAATTATTTCTTGAAAAGTAGGAGTGGACAGAAGCAATTATTTCTAGATTAATGTATTTTAAGATGTGATTTTAAATATGTATGTTTATATAGCTAAATTAAATATTATAAAAGATATTTCTAACCTTTTATATATATATTTTAAAGATTTTATTTTTATTTATTTATTTGACAGAGAGAGACACAGTGAGAGAGGGAACACAAGCAGGGGGAGTGGGAGAGGGAGAAGCAGGCCTCCTGCTGAGCAGGGAGCCCAAAGTGGGGCTCCATCCCAGGATCCTGGGATCATGACCTGGGCCAAAGGCAGACGCTTAACGACTGAGCCACCCAGGCGCCCCTAACCTTTTATTTATTTAAGTAAGTCAAGATTGCGCTTGTCTTCTCATTGGGAGAATCAAGGTCTACCTTTTTTTTTTTTTTTTAAGGTCATTTGGGCATATGTTTTTTTTCTAGGGTGGTCTGGGAACCCAATCCACAATTTAAGTATTTTATGGAAATATTCATAAATAAATGGAAATGACTCATAAATTAACTTGAGAATAAAGACCTCTAGTAAATTAAGTACCACCTTTATGAATGTGTTTACTTGTATTAATTCTGGGGAACTTCTGTGGATAAGACTAGAAATTCTGGTAAGGCTAAGCATAACATATAATTGTACTGTCTGTAGTTTCTGTGGCTGGTTAGAACCATCATCTTGAATGTGATGCAAATAAGATGAACATTGAATCTGCATCCTAAATGGCTTTTCTTCCAGTTTAGCTAAAAAAAAAAAAAAAAATTGACTGAGCTCCTTGATCTCAGACTAATTAACCTCTCTGAGCCTTAGTTTCCATTTCTATAAGGGTAATCATATTGCTTACCTCATATGGTTGTTAGAGGAATTAAATGAAAAAAATCTATGTAAAGTCCTTAGCACAGTACCTGAGACTAAAAATGCTAGCTATGATGATGATGATGATGATAATGAAGAGGGTGATGGTGGCATAATGCAGCACTGTGGAGATACAAAGATGACCAAGATGTGGCTTTTCTCCTCAAAAGGGCTCATGGTCTAATGTGGAGAGACACATAATCAGGAATAATTAGCGTGAGGGTCAATTTCTAAACAACTCCACAGATAGAAATTATATCTTAAATCTTTGTTAGTCATAACAACTTACACAGTTAGGATAGTTAGCATGTCTTTGGTCATAAGCAGGATAGGTGAAAAATGTAGGTGAATCAGTACAAACTCATTCCTGCAGCTGGAAAAACAAAGTGGATGCCCTACCAGGTCGGCAGCATCACTACTGCATACAAAAGGTGGCCGTAATGATGACACAATAATGTGGCTGTGCTCCAAATAATGAGAGTCTAGTTATTTGCAGGGTGCTAGACATTTAAAAATAAAGATCACAGAATATTGCTTGATATCAAAGACTAAAGAAGGTAAATTTTAAGATTGAAAATTATGGACTACTAGAACACACTTAAAAGTTTACTAGTCATTAAAATAAAGAAAAAGTGACAATGACAATTTGAAGTAAAAGTGGATATAATTTTAAGAAAAGAAAGCCCTCAACAAGAAAAACTAAATATTTGTAAAGTAAAAACCTTCACTGAGAAAGTAAGCTTTCATCATTTTTACAGAAAGAGATTTTGATATTAAAAGCAGAGCATCTTTAAAATCAGCTTATAAAATTGGCAATGCAGATGAAACAGCTGATTTACTAAATGCCAGGTGAGAATGAGATTAGATTTCTGTTGAGAATGTAGAAAATTAAATATGTTTCATTTTTAAAATATAGAAAGACAAATCAGGTAGATATGCTCTATTTAGGCTTCTTCTAATAAAGAGTTTCTCCAAAGTTGTATTATGTAGTCAGTCAGCTACTCTTTTAGGTAACCCCCTCTTGTGTTGCTTAAAGTGTTTCAATGTCCTTTAAAAATCCTACCCACAGTGTCTCCAGTGCCTTCAGTTTCCAATAAGGAATGAGTTCAAGCCCCAGCCTCCAATGCACCTCTTCTACTCTATACCTGCTTTAATCGTGCTTGGGTTCAGATAACCAAGTAACACTGGGATATATCCTTCCTTATGTACCTTCTTAAAAGTCTTTGATGATGGAGAGCAGAAGGAAATTTAACCTATCCCCTTCTAGCCTGTGGCCACATTCAGTCTCAAAATGGGACACTGCAGAACCATCTCCAGCAGCACTTTAACCTGCATAGAGCTTCAAAAATTACACAATACTTTGAATCAAAAGCAATGAATGCTGTTTTTCTAGACTAGACCAGGTGACTAGTGTGGATTTCAGCAATATATCAACTCATCCAACGCCCCTTAATCTTCTCAGTGGAGCCATTCTCTTCATCATGGTACACAAGACACATTCATGATGGACTTGTACCCACAGTGTTGTTTCCTGAATCCCTGGAACAACAATGTCTCACAGAAGCTACTCTATATAATATCTCTCTTTCATCAGATCAGTGACAACCAGTAACTTTCTTATAGGCTGGTAATAATGATAATTATGATGATGATAATAGCATCAAATATTTAATGAGGCTGTATAACTTAGAGCTAGCTAGTGGTAGAACTAGGCCTTAAATCCAGGCAGTCTGTCTTGTAAACCACCACTCTCAGCTACCCCACCTGACACTCACAGGGTAACCAGTCTTACAAGAACAGGCCCTTTACTTAGAATTCAGGCCAACCTTGACAAAGCCTTCTGAATGGCTCTGATAAGCAAAATGGCACAAACAAAACAAAACAAAGCAAAAAGCAAACCTTCAAATCTCTGATAAACAAACAAACAAAAACCATTCTGTTCCTTAGTTCATCCATTAGTAGTGGGGATTTTGTTGCTCTTCCAATGTAGGCAACTGGGACTTAACAATGATCCAGAGAAGTACATCAGGGGATATCAAGGCGAATCAGCCTTTCTTCCTATGCACATATATCTTTACGATCCTTGAATTATAGGTCAGTGTATAATGTCTGCTAGAAACATGATTCCAGGGATAGACCTGTTCACTTCTTGGACAACTATAAACCACTCTGATTCCATTTGAGCATTTGAAGCAACTATCAGTGAAAATGGCCAAACAAGAATACTCTGCCTAGCACGGGATTATCAGGATGTATTCAAGTTCCAGCTCTGCTCTTGAGGAGCTACAGGAACTTGGATAAATAACTTAATCTCCCTATGCTTCAGTCTCCTCATTTGTAAAAATGGAAATAATAGTACTACTTCAACGGGGGTTCTGTGAAGATTAAGTGAGTTAATATATGTAAAACACCCAGAATAGTACCTGGCATATAACATTACTTAATCAACGTAATGGTGGTTGCTATTGTTATATTGCTATTGCTGTATTCTTTCTCTCTCTCCTTCTTACTATCTTTTTCTCCACATACACACATACAGTAAGGAGCCACATTCTTTATTTAAGCTTCAGGATCCTCTCTGACTATCTGATTCCTGGCATTATGGACGGAGCAAGGAATAGTGATTTCTCCTGGCAGAGTCTCACAGTTTTGTTTTGTTTTTTTTTATTGCCTATGCAAACACCGGGAAGGCCTACCCACAGAAGTAAATACATTGGGCAATTTGGTGCAAAACTTGAGATGTTAGCTACATTGAGCCAGAAATTTCTGTCTTTACATATCCATTTCACTGGACAAGTCATCCTACCATCATTTTAAGTTTTTCATTCCCCTCAAGTATGGAAGCCCATCGACTTACCTATTACCCATTTTTCTTTAAAGGATCAAAACAAATGCAAACCAATATGAGACATTCCCTTTCCGAAGGTTACACATGTTCTGTTAAGTCTATTCCAAAGATTCCCTTGCTAATAGCAGTATCTTCAGTCAGAAATTTAGAGAAAATAAAAATCTAGTGTGTAACTCCCAGATCTCTAGAATTTCTAAAGATGATTTTCAGATTTTTCCTCAACTTAATGCCCAAAATATGTTCAATTCCCCTTTTTATCATGATACAAATGTTTAGATACCCCTGAGACTGAAGAACATCATGCTACCCCAATAGTCCCTCTCAGATTCTTGCATAAGTCTTATGGGCCAACCTCCAGCAGTTAGCTATATGTCCTTCTATTGTATAAGCTGTAGCTTATTTAAAAAGGGTTAGAGCAATCACATCTAACACAACTTTACCTACATTCCACCTAAATTCATGGTCAACTCCAAGTCTGTTTAGTCCTCACAATGTTTCTGTTAATATTCTACATTTCAGAATTTAGCAAAATAGCTACCTAGTCAACACTGACAATTTTGCAACGTTCAGTATAACTTTATTAACCTTTTACTTAAGATTCAAAATAAGCACTTGAATTATTTTTATTTTTATTTTTTTTAAAGATTTTATTTATTTATTTGACAGAGAGAGACACAAGTGAGAGAGCGAACACAAGCAGGGGGAATGGGAGAGGGAGAAGCAGGCTTCCCGCGGAGCAGGGAGCCCGATGTGGGGCTCAATCCCAGGGCCCTGGGACCATGACCTGAGCCGAAGGCAGATGCTTAACAACTGAGCCACCCAGGTGCCCCTAAGCACTTGAATTAAAACAAGTGGTATTAGAAGTTTGAAATTTTAGCTATCCTTAATTTTATTCTCATGAAAAATTAAAATATTTATGACTACTTTAATAATTTATTTCTGTGGAAAGTTATTTATACATAATAGGAAGCTACTGCTATTGTTTAAAGCACTGAAATGCATAATAAACTCATTTTTTAAATTAAAAATTATCTTTTAACTTTCCTTACAGAGGTAGAGCCTTCAAAAGCACAACAGAAAGAGCTATGACCAGGTCCATCAAGTTTCAGATCAGAAGTGTCTATCTGGGGAGGGGCACCTGGGTGGCTCAGTCGTTAAGCGTCTGCCTCCAGCTCAGGTCATGATCCCAGGGTCCTGGGATCGAGCCCCACATCGGGCTCCCTGCTCCGTGGGAAGCCTGCTTCTCCCTCTCCCACTCCCCCTGTTTGTGTTCCCTCTCTCGCTGTGTCTCTGTCAAATAAATAAATAAAATCTTAAAAAAAAAAAAAAAAAAAGAAGTGTCTATCTGGGGAGAACACGCTGGTGGGGAAGAAATGTTGGTACTTTACACAATTCCTAGCTTTGGCCACCAAGTGGTGCTATTAATTCAGAGTGAACTGGCATTGGGGGAGTGGGGTTGGGTGGTTTTGGGGTGGGTAAAATACATAAACAGTCAATAAATGCAGAAAACACTCACAAGTTGGATGTTCATAATTCATTGTACTGTGAATTTACATATCTTCTCCCACTCAATGTCACCAGTATAAAAACAGAAGAGAAAACTAATTCATATATCTTATTTTGATGGTAAAGCCCACTGTACTCCCTCAGGAAAATAGCTACATATATATTTTTACCAAACTTCATCCTTTCAGGCCATGCAGCTATAAAAATAATCCGACAATTTTGATTAATTTTCCTCCTCCTCCAACATTCATCCAAATTACCCAATTAAAACAAACACAAAAAAAACTTTACATAAAAACTAATCAGCAATAAACATTACAAATCAGTAGTATTAAGCATTTTTTTTTAAAAAAGCTAACTTAATTTTTTAAAAATAGATACCAGCTTGACATTTTTTTTCTTAACTTATATTGTAAACTTCTCCTGAAGAAATAGCTCACCTGACTGGATGAATGCCTTTCACATTCCAGCTTAGAAATGACGTGGGGACAGGGAACAGATGCAATGATTATATATGTTTAGTTTTTTGATGCAGTGCACCTAGAGGCCTTTGGAAAGTGTTAAAAACCTCTCTGGTTGCTAAAAGAAAGACATAATAATTTACAATCCACTAGACTAAGAGCTGGCAATGTCTATACAATCAAAAAAATAATGATTTGAAAGCAGAACTTTGTAAGTCTGTATAAGAATAAAGAGAAAGTTCACAGCTATTCAACTGGACAGTCCTAACCCAAAGATGAAGGGACCTAGGAAGGGTAAGCAACTATCCAGTTGTCTCTGTACATTAACATTTGTATTTTTAAGAAAAATGCTTCCATTTGGGGAAGTGCCGGAGCAGGGCTCTCATCCTTCCATAAACTACCTTGATTTTGACTCTGGACTGAAGAGGCAATTCACACATGCTTAGCCATCTCTGATGTCATTCTTTGTCAAATCAAATTATGAAATCTTGGTTAAGCTTCTTGGGATAGGGTCAGGATGAAATAGAAGACAAGAAAATGCATTTGCAAAGTTGGTTCCCACATGGATGTCCTAAAATAAATTTTTCAAAATACAAAGCTTAAGTTGTTTATTTCTGTATGTGCCTCATGAAACTCATATAATTAGTATATCAATTCAATGAAATGTATATAGATTGAGGGACTAGCAAATTCCTAAGGTTTGCTCCTAGCTATTTATTTAGTTGTGAAAATGTTCACACAGTTATCAGTTACTTTTTGTGTGTAAGCCAAGGGTTAAACAAACAAACAAACAACAACTTTCCAATCTTATGTCAAATTGCCAAATCAGTTCTTAAACCATTTTTTGGGCGGAGGGGGGAGGGAGAGGGACTCAGAGAGTCTGTGTACGTGTGTTGAGGGAAGAGAAGAGTTAGGATAGAATGGGAGATGTGCGTATTACTTAGAAGCTGAGGAAAATCTTTAAGTAAAAGTAGAAACAATAATAAATAATGAAGCGACTGCTATAGCTGATGGCAGCAGCTACTTTCATACTGGGTACTAACCCTCTGCCGAGAGCTCTGTGCCAAGTACTCTTATATACATTTTATCTATATCTGTATCAATATGTCTTATATTCTCAATAACCTTCTGAAATAGGTTTTATCAGCCTTTTTATTTTTTTAAAGTTAATGGCTGAGGAAATAGAGGCTCAGGGAGGTTAAGTAATTTGTCTAAGACCACCCAGAGTCTAGCTGGTATATTGCTGGTTTTTAAGTCTACGCTCTGATATCTTTATGCTGTGCTACTTCCCTTAGCATTTATTACACTGTGGATTCAACGTATCTTAGTCCCTTGTTTCTTAAAATGTGGTCCGTGGATCACCTGTATTATAAATTGCCTAGAATATGGGCCCCACCCCAGATCCACTGAATCAGAATCTTTTAGGCAGGTCCTGGGAATCTGTATTTTTAACAAACTCCTCAGGTGGTTTTTTTAAATGCAGATAAAAGTTTGAGAACCACTGTCTTAGCCCTTTTACAAATAAGTCACCAAGATCTTTTTTTTTTTTAAAGAAAGGGTGATATTTCATGTATAAGATGTTATTTTAGCATTGGCATGACATTACACAAATTTAATTTCACATTCAGAAGAAAAACATGTTGCTGCCAAATCAGTTCAAATGCCTAAATTTTGTTTCATAGATAGTTGCTGAGAAAAACACATTTTCCTGGAATTTCTACTTTTTTAAGTGTTAAAAAATTTTATTACAGTCTAGAATAAGAATGTACCTCACTTTAGGCAATAGACATGTTCCAAATTAAAAATTATGGTGATGTGATAATTCTTTAGGTTCAAAAATTGTATTTTATATTTCCAATTCAAATTTCTAGTAGTGGAAAATACTTTCTAAATATCACTGGTAGAAATTATACACATTTGTTCTTCTGGATAAATGAACAAACATGAATCAGCAAATGAAAAAGTCACCTTAAGACTATATAGTAAAAGGCGGAGACATACAGTGAGTGCCAAGGAGAAAAGAAACAAATGTTAGAAATGAGAACCTTGTGAGGTTCTCTATATTTTGAATCAGAGAGATTCCTTTCTAGAAATCGTATGATCCAATATCTATTGCATGAACTAGACTGATTCAACAATAGTTGAGTGCTACTACACTTCAATATAATTTACATATTTTCTTTCTTTAAATAATCCAAATAATGAAATGCAGATAGAAACAAGACATTAAAGATGTGTGAATTAGCTGAACAAATTGTGAGAGTAAAGATATTCTGAAAGTATGACAGTAGTTTTAATTTTTCTTGTAACCACAGAAGGAAAATATTAAGGACAAAATAATTTAGGAGTATTACCAATTTTAAAAATTGAAGATGTAAAAAAGTAAACAGCACTTTAAACTGTAAGCACTTTAAAATGTAAACTTTCCTTTTATTTATTTTTTTTAAGATTTTTTTTTTAAGTCATCTTTACACCCAATGTGGGGCTTGAACTTACAATGCTGAGACCAAGAGTCACATGCTCCACCAACTGAGACAGCCAAGCACCCCTGTAAACTTTCCTTTTAAAACAAACTTTGTTTTCTTTATACTGTATTTCTATTCATAATTAATTATTTTCAGTAATCAAAGGCCTATTCCATTATATGTGCAATATGTAATAAATAAAATGTATATATGTGCAACGAGAATACCAACTTATTATAAATATTTTATTTAATGCTTGATGGTGACAGGTAACATTCCTAACATACTAATGTTTTTCATCCTTTGGTATTTTTTATTTCAAAGGTGACCTTGACAAATTTAAATATTAAAGAGATTATATAAATAATAATAGATGACATTTATCAAACACTATATATGCACCAGGCACTGTGCAAATGCTTGATATAAGGTACCTAATTTAATTCTCACAATTCTCTTAGCTGCTACACCGTATCAACTTTGACCCAGTGTGACCAAATTTGAACTCATTATATTCACTAGCCAGGGCTAAATTTCTACACTCAATGTATAGTACTTAGGCACAACAGGGCTCAAAAATATTTGTTGAATGAAAATCACCAGACATAAAAGAATAAATGAATTTCTTCCTTTATGGGAATTAAAGTTAGGTTCTTTTCCCCCAATTTTTTCTAAAACCATAGTGTCCTCATTCTGTTAAAGTGGAAACTGAGGCTCAAAACTATGAAGCTGAGCTAGTAAACAGGAATGAATATAGCACACTAGAATGGCTCTCATCTCCCAGCCAGGGTCCCAACTCACCGCTGGAAGGACTGAGCCCATGTTTTCAGATGAAGGTATGCCGAGGATTAAGTATGGAAGAAAAGCCTCTCCTATAATTATGTTAACAGCAATGGAAGACAGATGGGCTTTGGTATGTAATGGACAAGGACACGGGAGAGAAGATTCACATGGAGACCTTAGAGAGCTGGGCCTTGGCTCACTGTTCTTCCACCTGGCTATGATTCTGCTAATCAAAGATGTGACAGAACCAATTGTATGACATGTTCTTTTATGCTTTTAATTTTTCTGAATATTGGATTAGAATATAATTACATGAGGTTATGTCACTTTTTGCAATTAGAAAATGATTTTATATTATTTTGCATTCTTGGAGTTAGGTGACATAAAGATTTTGACACAGCTAAAAACACAGAGACACACAAAACAGACCTGTAACACCACATTTACCAAAAGTATGTTGCCACTTTACTTCCAAAAAGGAATGGATTCTATGAACTCTTAGAATCTATCAAAGGATGTGGCTCAATGCCTCTGGAAATTATGCTAAACACTCACTTTGTAGAAAATTTTCAGACATAAAATGTTAACTTTTTCATTGGCTTCTTTATTATGTTACAGATTCAATGTCCTATGAATTGTCAGGAGTAATTATTTTAGTGAGGAACTATAGGCTAAGCCTATACTACTTCTGAACCTTAGAGATCATTTGATTTACTTTTTAGGACCAGATTCCCTTACTTTGCTCGTATTTATGAAAAGTTCCTTTGCAGACACAATATGATATCTTAGTTTGTCCATTTCATCATATTTTATGTTTATGGAGATCAAATGGAAACATTCTACTTTAATAAGCTAAAAACTTCATTTTCTATTTTACCATGGTATGTCATAAGAAGTTAGAAAAAATTTTCATTAATGGGAAATCTACAGTTACCTTTTTTTTTCAGTTTTGTAACTATCATGCCAAAATAGATATCTCACTTGGTTTAATGCATATTTTTCAGTGACATGGCCTCTTTTCTCACTGTAATTTGTATGAAAGGAGACATATTTATGTCTATTAAAAAAGAACCTATACAAAATGGAGACATTTTATTACGTGAATACTACTTCCCATCCATGCTTGTAAGAAGCCTAGAAATATCATGCTAAATCATAGAGAACATAGAATAACCAGACAGAAAAACACCTTTGTTGTTATATTTAGAAGATAGTTTCTACTTTTTGCTGACTTTATTAATGATAATTGTCCATGTTATTCTTATTACAGTATGGTTTTCCCTCTTCTTTGTTAGAAGTATGAATAAATTTCAGTATCTTAAGAGGCAAGATCTTAAGCCATGTGCTCAATGTTCAATGTACAAAAATACAATTTTTCAGGATAAGAGAAAATTTAAAGAACAGTATATAGAAATATCAGAAATATATGTATTAAGCCAAGAATTTTCTCCACACAAAACCTGAGGAGTATTGGTGTATCAAACTTCCTTTCCTGGCTATTTATTAGTTGTACAGAATCAGTTTAACTCTACGTTCAGATATCTTTATATACAAAAATGTGCCCAGTTTGGATTTTCATTTTCCCCTTACAGATATGGGTATGGTGAGAGATGCAGCTGAGTACCTTAATCTCCTACCAAGTGTACAGTGATTGCTAGAGAAAAGAGACAGAGCTAGTTAAAAATATGTTCCTTACAAATATATAATTTAAATCTCATAAAAATGTTTTTTCTTTTAATCAAAGAACCTATTTTTACAGTATTTACTCAGGCAATCTTACCTTTATGTTGTTATCTATACTCTAAACCATAAAAACTACATTATCTGCCATTTTCTAAATCATGGAATCAAATGGTTTATATAGACCCTGTTTTAATGTTAATGAATTTATAGACACAAATAGCTAGCATCAAGGCTACAGTGAAGAGGAGGACACTTCAAGCATTCAATACAGCAAAAGGGGCAGATTAGAGATCAATAACAAAATCACCTGGTAAAAAAGGAAAAAGGTGTTGCATTAAAAGGCTTTTTGCTTTACATGTGAAACAATACTGAGAAACCTGTATTTTAGCACTTGTACTCAACAGGCACTCCAACTATGCCACGATGAGAACAGAAACCCATCCTTTCTAATAATCTTGTGACAAAAGCTAAAAGACATCATCCTATTAACTAGTGATCTCAACTGCTAATGCGGAGTACTTCCTGGTGCCTTTTATGTAGAATGCTGCTATTAAAAAACCACTAAACATTCACTGTGAACAACACAGAATCATTCATCTTTTATCAGCATCTCTTGTTAGAAGAGTATGAGTGGGGCTGAAGGTGTCATTGATATTATGGAGTGGAAATTAATCAGAAATTTTTCTCATATTTTCCTCATCTCACTAATTTACTTTTGTACAAATTTCCTCCTGTTAAAAAGTTCATACCCAACCCCCTGTTGTACTCTTTTAAGTTGAGAATATTCAACGAGTGCGTCCACTGAAAAGCACCAGGTCCTAACACAAAAAGCATTCGAAATTCTCATTTAGTTGTCTTTATTTTGCTAGCGCCATGTGGTCCTTGAAGATGTAGAAAACACGGGAAGCCGAGTAAAGATCAGAGCAAGCTCATTAGCATTCTGACAAAATTGGAGTGGTGGAGATGTATAGTTTGCCTAGTTTGTCGTTTTGAAAGCTACCGGTGGTAAGCTTTCTATTTCATTGTGCTTTTGTCTTTTGGGGGGGTTTCAAAGCAGCAGGGTATTTGTTAGCCCTAGGTTTGCACAATGCATTGTGGGAACCTTTCCTGCACATTCAGCCCTATATAGTATCATTCCAGTTTGAGTCAAAAAGTTTTTTTTCACCACTTATAAGAAAGGACATGTGTGTGAATCTTAGTGCATACCCTCAATATATTTATCACTGCTTTGCTTGTTTCTTTTGCCTGAATCACAAAGTTCAGAAAGAGTCAGAAACAACCTAAGTGACATAATTTTCAATCTTAAAAAAATGTTGCCATTCATTTCGGAACACAACACTAAAACATTTATTTTCTGTTCTTTGTCATAAACAACTAACTAGCCACATGCAGGCCTGATTCAGTTAGTTAAAATTCAAAAGCTCACTGCTCTCTATAATAGAACTCAATTCTATTTTTGAAAACAGTATAGACGGAAAAATGGTTTGCGCTTTAGAATTATGTAAATAAAGAATTACCTCTTAGAAGACTTAAATAACTTATTACCCTAGTCATTTGATTTTCTTCATCGTCATCTTCTTTTTTTCTTTTCTTGTTTTTTTTTTTTTTTTTAAATACATAAAGCTCACTTTGAAGAGCTAAATGGGCTACATTAATGCTACTATTCAACATGAATGTTTCCAAGTTGCAATGAAATGGATAAAGGTCTTTGGGGATGAATTTATCTGCTAAATCCTTGTGGTTGCCCTCCTATCTTGGATGATGACCCAAAAGAATGTCAACAGCTCATTTCCCAGAGAGCTGGAAGGAGTCCCTATGCAAGCCATAATCTGCACATTCTCAAAGAACCATTTCAAACATTATATTTCACAAGCAGTTTTAAGTGATTTTCCTCTCATCTCTAGCATCCTAACAGTACTTTGGACATCAGTGCCTCTGAAATGAGGGCTAAACAAAGTTTACACATGAATGCTATATATGGCATATAAAATCTTAATTTATTTTCAATACACATTTTTAAAAACATAGTCACCTTATTACAATAATATACTTATGGCATTAAATGAGATAAATGTCTGACGATTACTATTTTTTTCTATTGTGGAAAAAAGTGCTTTTTATTACTGGTTATTATTTTACTTAGAATGTAACCTTATTTATGAGAAGTATTTACAGTTTTTCTTAATTTGTAATTATTACAATTTCAGGAGAAACTAAAGAGCAGTAGTGAGTGAAATACAGTATATGAGTAATCTGCTAAAAATAATTTAACAGTAAGAGAATGGATCATTTCTATAGGAAGCCTCCAACATAACAGTATTTGGTTATATCACCCTTTATTTCCTTTGTACATTAAGAAACCACTAGACTAAGTAGTATGGCATCTTGGGGGGAGATAGATATTAACTATTCATATTATAGTAGAACATGTAATTAAAACGATGCAACTTTTCTGTAATTCTAATTTAAGCTCTAATTTTCACCCCTGAAGGCTTCTCTTAGGCCTTCTTTTACAGTTTGAAAGTTCTTTCTTAAAACAAACAAACAACAACAACAACAACAACAAAACCCAGAAGAAATTGCCACATATAATTATGTGGTTATGGTATGAGCCTATTTATATATTGTTAGAACATGAAACTCAACTAACTTAAAGCTTAATATTTTAATGTATCCCAACATTGAGCTGTTCTACTGCTAGCTTTAAAGCTTAAAAAAAAAGTGGATGTTACTACAGTAATAATGACTGAATTAGTTCTATACTTTGAAATATGAGTATAGCCGCAAAATTATTTATCTACTTCACTGCATTCTCCTACCAAAGTTTCTTGAATAAAATCGTTTGGACTAGCTATATCAAATTAGAGAGCAGTCAGGAGTGTCTAAGTCCAGCTTTAAAACAAATATCTTAACAATTACTTAGCCATATGGAAAATAGGGTATGTCTTCCTGAAGCCATTTTAAAAATATATTTTCTATGTTGAATTTAGACTTCATTAGAAACCATTTCTGACTTGTAATGTTTGACTGTTGAAATATCACTCTTTTAAAGAACCACAAAAAGATGTAAAAAAGCAGGACTTTTTAAAGCTGTCAATTAACAATTTTCTGATTTTTTAAGGCCCATTACATTTGCACTTGCAACATTTTCCAAAATCCAGGAAACGAAGTGGAGTTAAGGCGTTATGAATAAACAAATGCAGCTGTATACTTAGACATAGCTACCCAGACGGTGACACAACTTTTTTTATATTATATCAAATCTGAAGCTTCTTCCCGAGTGTTCACATCCTACTGTGTTTGGGTTCCTGTGACTTAAAGGCCAGATGCTTTTCACAAATGACCAACAATTGTAGTTAGAATAAATTAATGATTTTTTTAAAGCTTTGATGGAATTAAGCATACTTCTTTTCTCAATGTGCCTATGTGAATGTTTGCCTGTTAAACTTTTTTTTTTTTTTTTGACAAGTGAGGCCACCCGGCAGAAAACAACTGATGCAAAACCCAGGAATAATCCCTCTGTTTAGTTCAACACTATGGTTAGCCTTAACACTGCCTCTATTATCCAATGGATTTAGAGAAACTTTCATTTATTTGTTGGCCTCAGTTTTCAATTCTGTTGCCCTCTTTAAGGAAACCTAGACTTATTCCTATGTAAGTACATTTGCATACTGGTACAATGAAATGTCTTAGAATTTTTATTACTCTACTAAGCTACATAGGAGCTGTGTACATATGTAATTTGAAAAATTCATGAAAAGAATCAAGATATAGGTTAATACTCTTACTAAGGATTTTAAAGCACACTGTAATAAACCTATAATGCTCATGGTACAATACTAACATAATTACTTCCAACAATATTTTAACAACATAGAGCCATCTATTTTTAAAAAACCCGAAACCACTGGAACCTAAGAAATGCATTCGATGATCACAAAATCAGTGCCAACTTACTACATTAAAATGTGTTATTTTCCTATAGGAATCTTTAAAATTTTATATTTTTATTTATGGATAATATTTTACATTCTCTAATGTTCAGAGTCTAAGCTAA